>NC_091951.1:59726128-60056128 GCF_031021105.1 Erythrolamprus reginae
TATGGCATCTCAGGTCGCCTTCATGATTGGATAACTGCATTTTTTGAGAAACAGACAATATGGTTAGAATAGGAAGTTCCCTATCAAATCCTGGACCTGTCAACAGTGGTGTCCCTCAAGGCAGTATTCTAGGACCAACACTATTCATACTTTATATAAATGACCTCTGTGATCATATTACAAAAAACTGTGCCCTCTTTGTTGACTATGTTAAATTATTTAATGCCGCTGACATTACAGCTAACCTTCAAAAAGACCTTGGACCATGTATCAGAATGGTCAAAAAAATGGCAACTTCAAATCCCAACCAATAAATGCTCTGTCTTAAACATCGGCAAAAAGAATCAGAACACAACATGACCTTATAGATGACCCTCACTCTGCCAAGGACCTTAGAGTACTCATATCTAATGATGTAAGTGCCAGAGCCCACTGTAATAATATTGCCAAAAAGTTGCTAAGAGTTATCAATCTAATCCTGCGTAGCTTCTTCTCTGGCAATATTACACTCCTAATCAGAGCATACAAAACATTTGCTAGACCAATTCTTGAATACAGCTCATCTATCTGGAACCTGCACTGCATATCAGATATCAATATAATCGAGAAAATCCAAAAATATTTCACAAGAAGAGTTCTCCACTCCTCTGGTTGCAACAGAATACTTTATTCCATCAGACTTGAAATTTTGGGCTTAGATAGCCTAGAATGTTGTTGCCTTCGATCTGACCTAAATGTAGTTTACAAAATAATTTACCACAATGTCCTACCTGTCAATGATTTCTTCAGCTTCAACCACAACAATATACGAGCACATAATCGATTCAAACTTAATGTAAACCACTTCAAACTCAACTGCAGAAAAAATGATTTCAGCAGCAGAGTAGAGCAATCAATGCCTGGAAGGCACTACCTGACTGTGGTTTCTTCCCCAAACCCCCAAACCCTTAACCTTAGACTATCTACAGTCGACCTCACCTCATTTCTTAGGACATCTGTAAGAGGCATGAATGAGTGCACCTGCCTTGCTAATGTTTTTGTTTATACCAATACCTACTACCTTGTACATGCTTAACAAAACAAACAAACAAACAAACAAACAAACAAGCAAATAATCTTTATTAATAGTAGAATCTTTGAAGCCCACCAAAGTTCAACTTATACTTAGCATAGTTAAATCCAAGCTATGCTGTCTCTTTCTCATGTGCTCTCCCAGATTTAGGATGGTAGAGGGATGGATGACTAGGATAGGCCAGCAGGCAGGCAAGGTAGAGAGAGAGACATACACACAGAGAGAGAGAGAGGAGACAGAGAGAGAGAAAGAGAGAAAGAGAGAAAGGAGAATGAAAGAGAGGAAAGAGCGAGAAAGAGAGAAAGAGAGAGAGAGAAAGAGAGAAAGAGAGAAAGAGAGAAAGAGAGAAAGAGAGAAAGAGAGAAAGAGAGAAAGAGAGAAAGAGAGAAAGGAGAGGAAGCAAGAAAGGAGAGAAAGAGAGAAAGAAGAGAAAGAGAGAAGAGAGAGAAACGAGGAGAAAGAGATAGAGACACAGAGAAGATGGTAAGTAGAAAGATGATAGCAGATAGATAGATAGATAGATAGATAGATAGATAGGTAGGTAGGTAGGTAGGTAGGTAGGTGACAGACAAACAAACAGATAGATGATAGACTGACCAGAAAGACAAGCACGCACACTCTTGCGTATGTACCAATCTTCTTTCTCTGTGTCCACCTCTATATTATTGTAGGTCAGCACCAAAGAAGTTACAAAGCCCTAGAAACTATGCTTCTATCTCAAAGATTCAGATTTTGTGTGTTTGTGCATTGCTCCCTTCCACTGACTGTCAATTAGTGGACTGGCTTCCCACTGGTGGCTCACCACATCCTCTATCATCCTCTCGTCCAGTGCCAAAAAGCAGTTTCAGCTCCAGAAACCTTCTTCCAACTTTAGGAGACTGTTTTCAGAAATGACATCATTCTAAGGGATAAGCGGGTCCTTTTTGCTTTCTGTTGGGAACTGTATAAGAGCTTCAAGGCTCTCTATATTATGATGTTTCCTAACCAGTAACCTGGAAAACGTTGGTACACTGTATTTGGTTAGCAATATGGAGAGTTCAGCGGTCCAGTTGGTGCCATGCCATCAAAAGCATTTGTAGCACTTTCCAGCTATTAGAACATTGTTCTTTCATTCTGTATGGACTTAAAACTTCTCTATTTCCCAGGAGAATGCATTGCAGAATTTAACAACTACTCAGCTTATAAAACTGCAATTAATAGCAGCAAGCTGGAAGCATGTTACATTTGATAGACTCTGCACCTATTGGAAAGAAGTCTTTTAATCTCCTTTTTCTACAACTTAAAGCAAGGCTTGCATTGATTAAGTCACTCAAACAAAGGCCTGAAGCTGGCAAGGCTCTTTCCCGGGATTTTGGCTCCCCAAAGGATGAGCAACACCAGTTTTTGGCTCAATTTTGCGCCCCTCCCCCATTGCTAAGAAATACATCAGAATAGAAGAGAAAGACAAAATACAAAGACCTGAAAATAAAATAAATGTGGCAAAAGAAAGCAAAGATAGTGGCCAATAATAATAGGAGCTCTGGATGCAATCCTAAAACAACTGGATCAGCCCTTGCACACCATTGGCATTGACAAATTCACCATCAGTCAATTGCAGAAAGCAACTTTACTTAGAACAGCTTACATAGCAATAGCAATAGCACTTAGACTTACTGTATATCCTGCTTCACAGTACTTTACAGCACTTGCTAAGTGATTTACAAAATCAGCCTATTGGCCCCAACAATCCAGGTCCTCGTTCTACTGACCTCAGAAGGATGAAAGGCTGGGTCAAGGTTGAGCCAGTCAGGATCAAACTCTTGGTCATTGGCAGAATTAACCTGCAATGCTGAATTCTAACCATGGCTTCCTTGCAATATCTGTAACATCATCAAACATCCACATTTGCCTATCCCAAATGCTTAAGAAGGACTCAATAGTTGGATAAAAATGCCAAATCTAGTCTGAATAAACGGGAAAAGCCAACAATGATAACAATAAAAAGCTTGCATTTTCATTGTTTTATCTGCTACCCCCCATTAATAATGATTTCACTGAGAATCTTTTAATGAAATCTGCTTTGCATAGATTTCTTTCATTTTTGAAAGAAAAAAAAGCCAGCTGGTTTGAAAAGGGGGGAAAAGCACAATTTTCCTCCAAAGTGATCGGCTGTAAATTCAAAACCAAAATATTCTAGTTTTGTATATAATCTTGACTATTTAATATACATGTCTACAAATACAGGCATTTTTTATTGTTCTGATCATTATAATTTTGATGGAAACTTCAGATTATGATTTCATGTAAACCCTCCAAAACCCCCAATGCTGAAGCTTTTCAATACAACAGTAATTTCTTCAGCAACATGAAGGCAGTGCAATGGAATTATTATTACAGAGAGACACATGATTTATTATGTTTTATTTGTTCTTCTGTACGTCAATTCAGCTTGAATATGAAGATTTCTTTTCTTCAAATCCTGTTTGACCAGAGATTTCCAGTTATATGTCTAATGAGAGCCTTACAGATAGTCCTCGCTTAATGACTTGTAACTTAGTGACCGTTTAAAGTTACAACAGAAGTACTTTCAACCAATTGGAACAGCCACACATATCCCTGAAGTAATGGGATTGTATTTTGACTGCTTGGAAAAGGACTCACTTTTCTATCTATTTGCAGTGGCGAGCACAGATTTGGCACTTAAGCCCTTCCAAAAACCCTCCACAGATTTTGGGTGGGTTTTTGCTATTTTTTGGCAATTATTTCCAAAAACAAAACAAAACAAAACAAAACAAAACAAAACAAAACAAAACAAAACAAAACAAAACAAAACAAAACAAAACAAAACAAAACAAAACAAAACAAAACAAAACCTTTTGTGAAAATGGTTTTCTCCATAATCCTGGTGTTTGCTTAATGACTGTCACAAAAAAGGTTTGTAAAATTGGACATGGCTGCATATTTGCCCACTTAATCTCTACCACAACTTAGATTGGGTAATTCAATGATACAATTGGTTCAGTTGGGATGTACCAATCATAATTGGGTTCAGTTGTGGTTGTAAGTCGAAGACAACCTGTATCATAAATACTGAGTTTAAGAAATATCATTAATAGCTGTAACTTGAGATGGGGCTGGCAATGCTACAGTATTTTGAAGCTTTTTTTCTACTAATCCATCTAATTGTTTGGGTTTTTTACATTTGTTACAAGTATAACTACTGTATTTTTTGAGCATAAGATGCACCTTTCCTTGCCTTAAAAGAGGCTGAAAATTTAGGTGAATCTTCTACTCCAAATGTAGCTTTTTTGAAGCTCTTCCCCCCAGCGCATTCTATTGGGTTTCTTCGGAGAGGGGCGGCATACAAATCTAATAAATTATTATTATTATTATTTAAAAAACATACACACACAATATAAATTCAAATGGACAATTTTTGCAATCCTATTATGTGCCATAAAATGAGCAATTTGACTAATCTATCTATCTATCTATCTATCTATCTATCTATCTATCTATCTATCTATCTACCTACCTACCCACCCACCCACCCACCCACCCACCCATCTATTTATCTATCTATCTATCGATCTATCTATCTATTCAGATTTGTATGCCGTCCTTCTCTGAAAAATCGGGGAGGCTCACAGGATACAGTGTAAAAACAAAGCGTATAAAACAAATCTAATACAGTAGTCCCTCGCTATACCGCACTTCACCTACTGCGGCTTCACTTCATCGCGGGTTTTCAAGAAATATTAATGAGAAAAATCATTCATGGATCTTCGCTGGTTCGCGGGTTTCTGAGGAAGTCGATCGGCAGATTTAAACAGCCCGCGGAACTCGATCGGCAGGTTTTTCAAAAAAAATATATCTAAAATTGTAAATACTGTATTTAAATACTGTATCTAAAATAAATACTGTATGGGAAGGGTTTATAAACACTTAAAACAATGAAAACCTACCAAACAATTACAATATAAATACTTAAATAAGTACTATCAGTCGATAAATTCCCCATCGTGGATTTCATCTATCGCTGCCGGGTCTGGAACGTAACACCAGCCATAGGTGAGGTCTTACTGTACATTAAAAAACTACAACTAAAAACCCAATCTATTAATCAATCAAGCAATTCAATCACAGCATGCATCACATTTAGCTATAGCTATAGCTACTGGTAATATTATCTGCAGTTTCATGCTTAATTTTACATTACTGAATTTTGCATTATCAAAAATAATGCAGGTTCATTTTTGACTTTGATGGTTCAGCATTATTTAATATAATAACAGAATTGGAAGGGACTTTGGAGGTCTTCTAGTCCAACCCCCTGCTTATGCAGGATATCCTATGCCACTTCAGACAATGGTTAATCAACATCTTCTTATAAACTTCCACTGTTGGAGCATTCGCAACTTTTGGAGACAAGTTGTTCCACTGATAAATTGTTCTAACTGTCAGGAAATTTCTCCTTAGTTCTAAGTTGCTATTCTCCTTGATTAGTTTCCACCCATTGCTTCTAGTCCTACCCTCAGATGCTTTGGAGAATAACCTGAGATAGTGGAACACTGCTATCATGTCTTCCATGGTCATTCTTTTCACTAAAATAGACATACCCGGTTCCTGTAACCGTTTTTCACATATGTTTAAGCCTCCAGTCCTCTAATCATCTTTGTTGCTCTTCTCTGCACTCTTTCTAGAATCTCAACATCCTTTTTACATTGTGATGACCAAAACTGAATGCAATATTCCACGTGTGGCCTTAGCAAGGCATTATAAAGTGGTATTAACAGTTCATGTGATTTTGATTCTATTCCTCTGTTAATTCATGCCTGGAACTGTGTTGGCTTTTTTGGCAGCTGCTGCACATTGCTAACTCATGTTTAAATGGTTGTCCACTGGGACTCCAAGATCCCTCTCACAGTTACTTCTATTGAGCAAAATACCACATACACTGTACCTGTGCATTTTATTTTACTTGCCTAAATGTAGAACCTTATTTATTACTTACTTATTTCTTATAATGATTTATTGCAGGGCACTGGTGGACAATCCATAAACTATGACCTATTCCCAATATTGAGTTGAGTCCAGCCAACTTGAGGCCCTGAAAGACTTCCACCATAACTCCCTTTCCCCAAAATTTAAGCTCCTTTCCTTTATTTGAAATCAATGGACTGCAAAGTGCATAACCTTTGGCAGACCATGTCTCATATTTCCAGTTCCTGGTCTGTTCTTCTGGATAAATATCTATAAGTGTTCATACTAAAAAGTATTAGTATCTCTAATGCAAATAGCGTAAGAGATGATGACCTGCTTAGCCAACAAATACTTAAAGGTTATCTTGTAAAGATCAGAAATGTTTACTACTGTATGCAATAGCTGAGCTAGAATACATCCAGTGTTGTTTTGAAAAAAATTCTCTAAGATCAGAAACTGCAGAGCATTTCATTCTATACCTTTTCAGCATCTTATTTCCATTGTGTGTGGTTCCAGGATGCTTCTTTTAGAAGGCACAAATAATCAATATAAAACCATGAATAAAAATAACTTTCCCTTAAAACTGGATGCTAAAAGAACATGCAGCTTTCCTTCTTAGTAGGCAAGATCAAATTCTACTACACAACTCCCTTTTTTGCTATGAGTCCGGAAAATGAATATTTCAAAATCATGTATGACAAGAATAAATCGCCCTGAGTTCATGAGGAGAAGGGCAACCTATAAATCTAATTAATAAATAAAAAATTATTATTATTTTTTTAAAAAATGGGGGAAGTGGCCATATTTTTGTTAGTCCCTTCTAGTGATGGGCGAACCGAACCTGCACAATTCGGGTCTGTACCAAATTTTGCGGTGTTCGGTATGACGAACACGAAATTTTTTGAAACTTCGGGCAAAGTTTGGGATTGCGTTCGGAGCTTTGACGTCACCAGTAGGTTGCTAAGGATGCCAAGGTGATCACTTTCTGGATTCCATGTTTATTTTTACATGAAAGGACCGCCCTTTGCTTGAGCGCCGCTGCAGTGTCCTTTTTCGTAAAAATAACAATGTTTATTTTTATGTGAAGACCTCCCTTTGAAGGAGCTGGGGAATCCCTCCCACGAAGAGATTCCAGGGGCGGAGCCTTGATGTCACAGGCAGGTTGCTAAGGATGCCAAGGTGATCACTTCCTGGATTCCATGGAATCCAGGATGTGATCACCTTGGCGTCCTTAGCAACTTGCCGGTATACGTGACATCAAAGCTCTGCCCCCGGAATCTCTTGGTGAAATTCCCTGTTCGGATTCGGGTTCAGTTCGAGTTCGACCGAATTTTGCGTAAAGTTCGTCCGAACTTGCCGAACCTGAACACCATTGGGTTTGCCCATCACTAGTCCCTTCCTAACTTAGTGTCTCCCAATTTTCATTTAGTTTCCAGTTTGCACAACAAGTTGTTCAAATTGTGCAGAATGTGTATTAACGTTGTCCAGATAAATACTGGAATTATATTATAGATTGAATAGGGGAAATTCTTGGAGAAAAAACATACCCACGTGGAAAAATTGTACTGTAGAAACACTGACCAACGTTGTGACCTGACACCAATAAGCACCATAAAATACTATGAAGCACAGATGAAGAAACACATGATGGGAGAACATTGAAATAAAAAGCTGTCTTTTAGAACATCAAAAGAATAGTCCATCTAGTTCACCGACAAGGATCTTGCTAATTTGGCCTGGGGAATCTAAATCTTGACCTAAAGTAGATGCTTTACTGTTATGTGACCTTACCAAAGACAACTATTTGGAATGGTTTAATCTATAAATGAACAACTTTTGAATGAACAAATAAACAAACCTATGCTCCTTTGACAATGCACACATCTAATTTGCCTCTATGCTGAAAACTCATAAAGACATGCTGTTCATCTAAGAGTTGCTGCTATGAAAACCTTCTAGCTGAGGAACACTGGTACTCTTACAGGTATTTTGCCATGTTTTTTTATAGAAATTAGCACCATAGTCACTTGGGCCATGTTCCTAATTCACTGTATTGAGAATTCCCAAGGATTGTTTTCAGATTTAAGGTCCTTATCTAAACATCACTAATGATGATAGCAATGACTATTAGGATCGACAGCAGCCCAAAGTAGCTAAGCATGAAAAATTAAAATTCCTCCTCTGTTAATCCACCTTCATCTTCACAAAGAGAACAAAACTGAATTACAGTGGTACCTCTAATTAAGAACTTAATTTGTCCCGTCACCGGGTTCTTAAGTAGAAAGGTTTGTAAGTAGAAGCAATTTTTCCCATAGGAATCAATGTAAAAGCAAATGATGCATGCAAACCCATTAGGAAAGAAATAAAAGCTCGGAATTTGGGTGGGAGGAGGAGGAAGAAGACGCCTCCCTTACACTCGGTGTGAGGCTGCTTCCCATACACTGCACCAGAGAGAGAAACCCAGGCGGGCGAGAGAGGGGAACCTCCTGATCCAAAGGTGGTGGTGACGGCGGCTGCTATCTGCTTTCTTTTCCTTCCCATGCTGAAGGGCTCCCCTCTCATCTCACTTGCTCGCTTTGCAGCCAGCCCCTTTCCTTCACTGTGGTGACTCCTCGGTTTCGATGAAGCCGAGTTGATTCAGCCAGGGCGAAGCACCCTCTTTTGCCTTTCTGCGCCCAGATGCTCCAAGAGGCAACCTCGCGCCAGGTGTATGGGAGGCAGCGGGTGGGAGTCACCACAGCGAAGTGGTTTATTCCCTCTACAAGTGCCCAGAGAAAGGAAAATGGTCCATTCACTCTGGGAGCATTTCTTTTCTCTGGGCGCTGGCAGAGGTTTATTCCCACTCCAAGCCCCCAAGGAAAGGAAAATGCTTAATTCGCTCTGGACTGCAAAAGCCTCCATAAGTGCCACAGAAAGGCTCTTCTGGCAGACCAGAAAGGCCCAAGATGGCCGCGATTATTTATTTATTAATTTTTATTTATTATTTAGATTTGTATGCCGCCCCTGTCCGCAGACTCTGGGCGATTAAAGGGGGAATGGCAGGAAACTGACCTGGCCTTCATGCTGCTCTCAAATTTCCTGGGAAATTTTTCCAGGCTCGGGTTCTTAAGTAGAAAATGGTTCTTAAGAAGAGGCAAAAAAATCTTGAACACCCAGTTCTTATCTAGAAAAGTTCTTAAGTAGAGGCGTTCTTAGGTAGAGGTACCTCTATATATTTAATTTGTTCTATTATCTAGATACTATGATTAACTTGAGGTCAGTTTGGCATTCCCTTTTTCTTATCTCCACCTTCTTACCTCCACCTTTTGGTCACTTTCAAAATTCATTATTTATTTATTCATTCATTCATTCATTCATTCATTCACTCACTCACTCACTCACTCACTCACTCATTCATTCATTCATTCATTCATTCATTCATTCATTCATTGGATTTGTATGCCGCACCTCTCCGTGGACTCGGGATGGCTATATAATTATATTAATGAACTGAGGTTGGAAGAGGTAAAACTAATACTTTTCAAAACTTGCCCTGCTGTTCAGAAGAACTAATGTATACACATTTATTACAATGATATGAAGAACTTGAGTGATAACATCGATAACTTTGGGTATCTATCTCAAATCTCAAATCTGACCTGTTACTTCACTTTTTTCCAAAATTATAACTGTACAGTAATACCTTGGTATTCATCATTCATTGGTTCCAGGAGGTGTTATGGCAACCAAGAACTATGAATACCAAACATTTTTTTTTCCTATGAGGAACAATATAATGAGTCACAAGGCAGCCAGAACCAATAAATTCTGGCTTATTTATTGAGTACCAAATCAACAATGAGTACCAGGACAAAATATTCATGTCCAAATGAGTTGAAAACTAAATTCGAAGAGTTTCAAACAATTGAGTACCAAGGTACCACTGTATGTTGCATGAATTTGTTACTTGATGCCAACCTCTCAAAAATATAACAAAAATATACTTGTATGTTTGGAAACCAATACTTTTTTAAAACTGCAAAACTTGGACTCCCTTTTATTTAGATATACATACAAACAAAAAGGCCACAGGAGGTTTATTTATAACAACAGAACTGAGCAGAGCACATCAAAACAAATACAACCAAAACACTGAAACAAGAAAACTTGCAACAAAAATAGAGATACTCCGAAATATTCCAAATTTGTAGTGCATATCAAGCAATATATATAATAAATAGAACATTGACTTTTCAGAAGAATGGTGGATAAAATTTAAATAAATGAATTTTAAAAATACATATATTTGCTAAATATTTGGTATCTGAAAAAATACAAATGATGAAGCTTAGACTAATTTCATCAACTTTTAAAATAAAATGCATACATTGTAGCATGAAGAAAACCTAATAATTTACCCCCAAAATATGTTGGTTGGAAAATTTAGATTTTTTTTTTGAGGAATAAGAAATAATGACAACATTGTTGTGTTTGCTTTATTCTAGTTGGTCCCAGAAACTTAGCTTGTTTCTTGTGAGCCTTCTAAAAGCTTTTAGGGTTTTGTTCTCATGAAACCTTATTATCTGGGAATTTGGTTTCTCAACATTTTAGGGTAATAATAGTAATAACTTAATAATTCCAATGTAAATAAAGAAACTTACCTTCTTTCAGTAACAGGGAGGTTGTTCTCTGATCATTTTCAAAGCTCTGTGTTCTAACTTTCCCTATGTCTGTCTCTGTTTCAGACATCTGTAGAATTGGGGGAGGGGGGATAAAAATATCAGCAAATAATTCTGCAGTGTTTGACATCTGCCCATTTTTACTTCTGTGGGACATATTAGTTTCTGACCAATTGCTTGAGCTTCATATCTGCCACTGAGTTATTATTATTGGATTTCAAAGTTAAAAGTGGGTTTTCAAAGTTAATTACTACTTTTATGGCTTTATTACTGGACTTTCAAAAGTTGACCAATACTTACATAGCTAGTTTTATGAGATATTTGCTAAATAAATATTGTATTAAAATAGATTTTCCATTAATCTACTAATTGGAATATCTTTTGCATCATCAAGCATATGTACTTGGATGGTATAACATCAGTTTCAATGGCACAATGCTTTGCATTCTTACTCTGAAATAAGAACTTATAGTCATTGCATTCAGTAAGCTGACTTAGAAACGTGAGCACAGCAGTCTTGTCTAAAATGCTTTATTTTGGATGAAAAAGCTCCTCCGATCAGTATCTACATTATGAGATTTTTCTGTCTTGTTATATAACAAGTATTCTTTCTTTTTTTCTTTACAAAAAAATAAAATAAAATCAACATACTGCAAAATATTCTTACCCTTAAAACAAGATGCTTTTTTATAGCTCTTTATTAATATTACATGCATTCTTCAACAGCAGTGGTATCAATTTTATGTTGAGATGTATTAATAATTCTTATGAGTTTATTGTAGCAGAGAGATAAGCTGTGCTCTGGGCAGGAGTTTTCCCTGTAGCTATTGAATATATTTATAAATAGCAATAATGCATCACATTCGAGCACTCACAAATAAATATCAATAAAAGGTAGTTCAGCAAAAAGTGTAACCAAAATATTCTTTACTGCCCCTTCAACCTATTCATCTCTCCTAAAGAGAATTGTTGTCCATCAAAAGCATGCAAATTACAATACCTGGGAGTATTATGTGTACATTAGCCTGCTGAGTAGTATGATATGGATTGCCTCTTGTGATTTGTTTCCACGAAATGATAGGGGAATATATATATATATATATGAATACATATATATAAATATGCTGGAATATCTTCTAACCGATGTTCATCTTCTCAAGGCTGAGGTAGTTGAAATTTCCATTCCAAGCAAGAGAAAAGAAGATTAGGAGATCCAATTAATATAGGTTTTATTTCTTCCTCCAGAGTCCCAGATTGTGTACCGGCCAGCATTCCCTCACACTGACAAAACTGAAAGGATGAGTTAGGCATTCTCCCCTCCACACTGACGTCCTGTGCTGAACAGTGCCAGATTTGACTGGGTGCCAGAAGCAGCCACATTAGTGCTAAAATGCTTTTTTTTAAAAAAAAGAAGAAGAAGAAATTGACAACACTTCTTACGGTAATGGCTACAATGTTGGGTGTTTGACAAAAAAGGCTGTGCTACACAGAAAAAGCACAACCTTCAGTTCCAAAAAATATATAATAATCTCCCTGACAATAATTTTGGATAAAGGATGAAAGGAAGAAGCATCATTGGATTTGCTATGCTTAAATCAAGATGGCCTCTTCCTTAAGGGAAAAGATTCAAAACGAAGAAAGTAGCTGAGCTGTGGATGTCCAAGAAATGAAAATCTCCCTTGGAATTGATTTCATGTCTCTCATATATGGGGATGGGAATCACATGGACATACTGAGAAATATGTTACCCTTGTATCTATAAAAAACGTCATACGCAGATTTACCCACCCCCCAATATTTTCCTAACTTTAAACTTCCTTAACTATACCATCTACTCAAATAAACTTCAAATCGTCTTAACTATTCTGCTCTCATTTTCCTCTTTCGCAAATCACCTTTTACTAACTAATATATATATATATATATATGTATTAGAAATTGGAAATTAAATGTATGAATTACAAATATAATATATGATACAAATGGTAACAATAAGGATATCTTTTACCTACATAGTTTGAGAAATATATTATTGATACAAAAAACTTTATGTATTACTATGTATAATAGTATCATTTTCCTAAACCCCTTGATTTTGTATCCTTTCCCCCTACCTTTTTTTCTTCCTGTTGATACTCACCCCCCTTTTTTAATTAATTCAATAAATAAACTATTTTTTTAAAAAAACGAAACTACCTCAGAACCTTCCAGCTTGCTGTGGTGCTCCAAAATGGCAGACACAACCCCCCCCCCCAAAGATATGCTCCAGAAGTACTAAAATACAACAGAATTCGTCATCTCTAACTCTGAGCTAAGGTTATGTGGCATTGATTCCCTCATCTTCATTGTATTCTGTGGTTTGATAAACCT
The DNA here is from genome assembly GCF_031021105.1 of Erythrolamprus reginae. Taxonomy (NCBI): domain Eukaryota; kingdom Metazoa; phylum Chordata; class Lepidosauria; order Squamata; family Dipsadidae; genus Erythrolamprus; species Erythrolamprus reginae. The sequence continues at coordinate 59,739,191 of NC_091951.1, forward strand.
ACAGTTTATCCAGCCACTGGCATATCTCAAGAACACTGAGCAGAAGTACATTGATAGTATGAGTTGTACCCTTCAGGTTTGCCTGGTCTCTGAAAATACCTGAATATATCCTGCCTGTTTATTCATGAGCGGGACTTCGCTGTTCACAGCAATGCAAAGGAGGAGGAGGAGGAGGAGGAGGGAGAGATGATGGCCCTTGCCAAAACAGAAGTGGAAACTATCTGTTGAAAAGTGAATTCAATGGTATCTTCCTGCAATGCTTACAGAAACCTAGCCGAAATTTGTCATCCAATATTCTAATCCAAGATTGCAAGTGGGATTATGAAGTGAAAGGAAGAGATGATAGTAACAAGGTGGTAGGGGCTACCTCTTACCGTAACCAAAATATAAATTCCACCAAAGCCATTTTTGGTAATTCCTACTCTTGAGCTTAGTGAATGAAAACAAAGGAATCAGATAAGATATGGTAAGAGGAGTTTATAGAGAATACGACAAGAAAGTATTGGGTCAAGGGAATAGCTTGCACAACATTTGAGACTGCTATTGTGCTCCCAGCCTGCATTTCGGAAACTTCAGATGGTGCAGAATGCAGCTGTGAGAGCAATCATGGGCTTCCCAAGGTATGCCCATGTTACACCAACACTCCGCAGTCTGCATTGGTTGCCGATCAGTTTCCGGTCACAATTCAAAGTATTGGTTATGATCTATAAAGCTGTTCATGGCATCAGACCAGAATATCTCTGGGACTGCCTTCTGCCGCACGAATCCCAGCGACCGGTTAGGTCCCACAGAGTTGGCCTTCTCCGGGTCCCGTCGACTAACCAATGTTGTTTGGCGGGACCCAGGGGAAGAGCCTTCTCTGTGGCAGCTCCGACCCTCTGGAACCAGCTCCCCCCGGAGATTAGAACTGCCTCCACCCTCCTTGCCTTTCGTAAACTTCTGAAAACCCACCTCTGCCATCAGGCATGGGGGAACTGAGACATCTCCCCTGGGCCTATACAGTTTATACATGGTATATTTGTGTGTATGTTTGCTTTTAATAATGGGGGATTTAGTGTTTTTTAAATTATTAGATTTGTTTTTACATTGTCTTTATTATTGCTGTGAGCCGTCCCGAGTCTATGAAGAGGGGCGGCATGCAAACCTAATAGATAGATAGATAGATAGATAGATAGATGATAGATAGATAGATAGATAGATAGATAGATAGATAGATAGATAGATAGATAGATAAATAAATATAATTGTAATTCACAAGTGTGGTACTTCTGCATAGATCTGGTAACAGTTAGGGGTTTTTATATTCTGTATTAGTTAGACTTCTACGACAAGCGGAGCATTGGCAGCTCCTTAAATGTTTAATGTTGTATGTCTTTGTTTGTCCTTTTTTGAAAATAATAAAAAATATTTTAAAATAAATAAATAATTAAATTTCGTCTCTCCCACCCAAGCTGCTTCTCAGCAAGCTAAGGAAAGGAATACCTGCAGCTCAGGGGGTGAAATCCAGAAGGTTCTAACAGGTTCTGGAGAACCGGTAGTGGAATTTTTGAGTAGTTTGGAGAACTGGTAAATACCACCTCTGACTGGCCCTGGCCCCATGCCCATTTCTTCTCAAGTCCCAGCTGATTGGGAGGAAATGGGGATTGTGCCATGCCCACCAAGCCACGCCCACAGAACCAGTAGTAAAAAAATCAATTTCACCACTGCTGCAGCTAGGTAGTTTTGTGTGAATATATATGAATTATGTATAAATAATAATAATAATAATAATAATAATAATAATAATAATAATAATAATAATAATAATTATTATTATTATTATTATTATTATTATTATTATTATTATTATTATTATTTATTAGATTTGTTTGCCACCCCTCTCCGAAGACTCGGAGCGGCTCCCGACAGTAATAAACAATGTACAAATCCAATACTTAAAAAATATCTAAAACCCATGTCATTAAAAACCATACAACTCAGTCATACCATTCATAAACCATAATAGCCGGGGGATCTCTCAATTACCCCATGCCTGGCGACATAGATGGGTCTTCAATAAGTTGAATGGTTTTGACCCTGCACACCAAAAACTTGTGATATGCATTGCTGAGTTTATATGTGTGTACATAGACATAAAGAGACACAGTGCTCCCTCATCCCCCCAAAAAATCTTTTAAGCCTTTTTTACATGGAAAAAAATCTTTAAAACATATTTTTCTGTTACTAACTGACTAAGTAGGATTCTGCCTGCCACATTGCTGGTGAGCTTATGATTGAAAATAAGAGGTTGAAAATTCAACTGGAAGGGACCCGATCCTTGTTTTGTTTTGTTTTGTTTTGTTTTGTTTTGTTTTGTTTTGTTTTGTTTTGTTTTGTTTTGTTTTGTTTTGTTTTGTTTTGTTTTGTTTTGTTTCGTTTCGTTTCGTTTCGTTTTGTTTTGTTTTGTTTTGTTTTGTTTTGTTTTGTATTTGCCGCCCCTCTCCGTAGACTCAGGGTGGCTCACAACAATAATAAAAAACAAGTCACAGTTCCAAATGTATTTGGCCTTCTTGTAAATCATGCAAGGGCCTAACAGAGCCATGGTGGCACAGTGGTTAGAATGCAGTATTGTAGACTAACTGAAAGTGGTAACTGAAAGGGGTTCGATCCTCACTGGCTCAAAGTTGACTCACCTGTCCATCCTTCTGAGGTCAGATTGTTGGGGGCAATTTGTTGACTCTGTAAACCTCTTAGAGAGTGCTGTAAAGCACTATGAAGCAGTATATAAGTCTAAATGCTATTGCTATTGTACTTGATGAAATTATTTCTTACTTGTTGAGTAATTTTCATTGTTTCATAAACTGGTGCTCCCAATTTCTCTCCCTCCCTCCCTCTCTCTCATCTCCTCTGTTCTCTGACACTTTCATTGCTCATGTATATTGAATTACTAGTCAGATTCAATCTGGTTAGCCTTGCAACCTCTTCACCAACTGATTGTAGATCAAATGCATTTCCTATCATAAGAGCCAAGGTGGCTCAGTGGTTAGAGTGCAGTACTGCAGGCTACTTCAGCTTGACTGTTAACTGCAGTTCAAATCTCACCAGGCTCAAGGTTGACTCAATCTTCCATCCTTCCGAGGTGGGTAAAATGAGGATCCAGATTGTTGGGGGCAATATGCTGACTCTGTTAACCACTTAGTGTTCTGCCTGGGTCACTCCAGAAGCCAATACCAGCCCAAAAAAGAAGCCAGACACACTGGTAAAAGGCAAAGGCAATTTTATAAAATTCAAGAAAAACACAGGTAACAGAAAATGTCCTTACAAACAGGAAAATGCTGTATCTTCAGATATATCCACACAGGCAAAAGTCCATGCAGCAATACAGAATTCTTGCTGCCAAGCCAAGGCTGTAAATAGCAGACCTACACCTCCCACGGGTCTTCCAAAGCTGCTGGGGCACAAGCCAGGAACAGAGACGCCGAGAAACAAGACAGGATAACGCCACTCCAAATTGATAACACTCCACATGGCTTCAAGGCCTTGCCTGCCTTTTAAACCCTGCTGATGAGGACCACACCCAAACCCAGCTGTTTCTAATTCACTGGTGAAAATATTTCTTTAACTGCTCCTTTCGTTGCTGTGAACGTCTCTGTCTCATGTCAATGACAGCTTGTGTGTCATCACCTAATGACTCCAAGCTACTGGCTGGGGAGAGCCCCCCCCCCGCCGGGGCTCTCATGCTGTTCTCCTTCATCCCATTCCTGACTCTCCTCTTCCCCGTCTGACTGTTCAGCCGCCTCCTCTGCGCTGTCATCCTTCTCCGGGCATGGAGCCAGCAGAGACACAGCTGGTCCCTGAGCAGCCTCAGGCTGAATCACAACACTTAGAGAGGGCTGTAAAAGCACTGTGAAATTATATAGTGCTAGTGCTAGTGCTGTGTTGAAGGAAAATTCCAGTACTTCTTTGTAAAGATGAATTCCAGGATGATTCACTGTAGAATGAATGCAATGGTATCTTTCTGCAATATTTACAAAATCTTATCCAGCATTTGTCACCCAATATAGCAATCCAAGATCTATGTACTTATGTTTGTCCAATATATAATAATATATTCTTTTTTGTTATGACAGCAGCTTCTTCTGCTCTCCCATCATATGTCATTCTTGCTCACAGAGAAAAAAAGTTTTTATTGTACGTGTGTGTGGATTTTTTTTAAAAAAACCTAATGGGTATCCTACCATCTCTAGTTAATAGTAAATTGCGTGTGAGGCAAACAGATTAAAGTTGCTGAATTTAAAATATTTCATATAATTTTGGACAATTAATGCCAAGCCAGTCTATCTACCCCATTTCCATATTAATACATGTGCCTACAAGATTCATGCATATGTATTCTTTTTCTCGTTCCTCGCTGGTCCAATAAGAACAATCATTTGTGTGAGTTAGAGGCCGACATTTGAGCCAAGTTAACTAATAACTTGATATTAAGCACACTTTTCAATAATTTCGTGGGTCTAAATGTGTTTATATTGAAGGATAATTTATTGATCCAGGATTCTTTTGCAGACAGCTCAGATGTCAGGACAAGATCAGATCCTAAGTTGCCAATGGATAAAAAGAAGAAATTCAGATATCATGTTAACCAATACTATTACTACATGTAAAGTTTTTGGTATTATTTTTATTTATTTATTTATTTTTATTTATTTTATTTTTTATTTTATTTATTTATTCCAATACACAATGAGGGTTTTAGTGGGTATATATCAATATACAGTACACATAGTAAAATACATGATGAAGGTTATAGAGGACATACTCATAGTAAAATATATCTAAGAAATAATAGAAAAGAAGGTATAGTAATAGTATGCATGCCCTTTTCCTCAAAAAGATAAAGCAGGCTGTTTCAGGAAGCAGAATTTCAAAAGTTAGATGAAGAAAAAGACTGGTATCTCAAAGGTTCAGTCAACACATTTTAAAACACTAAAGGAAAGATTTATTTAGATGTTCTACAATGCTAATACAGTATCATGAGTTGGTTAATTTTGCCTTCCTTTACTGGATGGTTTCAGATGTGTGAATCATCTAGAGATTTTTTCCATGTAACTCTTTTTTGTGTGTGGAAACAATTGTTCTTGTTGCTTCTATGTCTTGTTCTCATGACTTTATTTATTTATTTATTTATTAAATGTGTATGCCGCCCCTCTCCGTAGACTCGGGGCGGCTCACAGCATTGATAGAAACAATGTACAGTACAAATCTAATAATACGAAGTTAAAAACCCATAATTTAAAAAACATGCACACAACACACCATACATAAATTATATAGGCCTGGGGAAGATATTTCAATTCCCTCATGCCTGACGGCAGAGTTGGGTTTTGAGAAGTTTACGAAAGGCAAGGAGGGTGGGGGTAACTCTGATCTCTGGGGGGAGTTGGTTCCAGAGGGCCGGGGCCGCCACAGAGAAGGCTCTTCCCCGGGTCCCGCCAAATGACATTGTTTAGTCGACGGGACCCGGAGAAGGCCAACTCTGTGGGACCTAACCAGTTGCTGGGATTCGTGCGGCAGAAGGCGGTCCCAGAGATATTCTGGTCCGATGCCATGAAGGGCTTTATAGGTCATAACCAACACCTTGAATTGTGACCGGAAACTGATTAGCAACCAATGCAGACTGTGGAGTGTTGGTGAAACATGGGCATTCTTGGGATGCAGGCCTAAACTTCTATTTCATTAAAATAGGTTTATTATTTTCATAGTACGTTTGGTATAAGAATTAACCAGACTTTTGGCCTGTAGCACCACAGTGGTTTGTGCAAAGGTCATGGATGAATGTCCTATTGTCACTGAGTCAATGACCCTGAAGAGAAATTATTCAGTGGAAAACCAAACCCTGTCATGATATTTTCTGGGAAAATATGATGAAAATCATTACTCACTGTATTAAGAATCCTGGTATTACAATATTTTTCAAGCATTATGCAGATTGTAGGAACTTTCTAAGGAGCAGAAAGGATGAAAATTCATGTTATTTAATTGTTTCTCTTTCATCTTAAGTTAATCCTTTTTTGCATCCTTCCCCTTTTTATACAATCTTTATTTCTTTTAAATGCTTAGGACTCTCAATTTTTTTGGCTGAGAGCCTAGTTATTACTGCATTTTGTTCCATGCCAATAAAGAGCTTTTTTATTTACAAAATTTCTACCCATTTTGATCCTTTCTAAGGGTGAGCATAAGGGGACATGATGGTTCAATGGCTAAGACATTGAGCTTCTCAATCAGACGGTCAGAAGTTCAGCAGTTTGAATCCCTAGCGCTGCATAATGGGGTAAGCTCCCCGTTACTTGTCCCATCTTCTTCCATCCTAGCAGTTCGAAAGCACGTAAAAAATGCAAATAGAAAAATAGGGACCACTTTGGTGGGAAGGAAACTGTGCTCCGTACACTTTGGGCATTCACTCATGCTTGGCCACATGACCACAGACAATATCTTCTGACAGTGCTGGCTCTTTGGCTTAGAAACAGATGAGCACTGCCCCTAGAGCCTGCCTGTCGGTGACTACTTCAGCTTCAACCACAACAACACAAGAGCACACAACAGATTTAAACTTAATATTAACCGCTCCAAACTTGACTGTAAAAAATATGACTTCAGTAACTGAGTTGTCGAAGCGTGGAACTCATTACCGGACTCCATAGTGTCATTTATCTATCTATCTATCTATCTATCTATCTATCTATCTATCTATCTATCTATCTATCTATCTATCTATTTATTAGATTTGTATGCCGCCCCTTTCCGTAGACTCATCCCCAAACCCCCAACACTTTACCCTTAGATTATCTACGGTTGACCTATCCAGATTCCTAAGAGGTCAGTAAGGGGCGAGTACAAGTGCACTAGAGTGCCTTCCGTCCCCTGTCCTATTGCTCTCCTATATCTCCTATACCTTACTTCTATTCCTATATCTCTTCTTCTATTCTTTCAATGATATGTTCTGTTACTTTATCTTCTTTTCTATTATTTCTTATATATATTTTACTATGAGTATCTCCTCTATAACCTTCATCATGTATTTTACTGTGTGTGTGTGTGTGTGTGTGTGTGTGTGTGTGTGTGTGTGTGTGTATATATATATATATATATATATATATATATATATATATATATATATATATATATACCCACCCACTAAAACCCTCATTGTGTATTGGACAAAATAAATAAATAAATAAATAAATAAATGACTATCACGCATTTGCGGGAGAACCTTTACCTTTAAGAGTGGATATTTTCCCACAAGGTGGAACACTTTGGCTGTCATCAATCAAACTTTAAAAAAATCCTTCTTCTGCTTCCCTTCCCATTTTTTCCTAGACTGAATCAAGCTAATGAACTCTTAAATCCACTTTACAATGCTTAAAAACATAGACAAAATATCCGAAATGTGCATTTTTACATATCTGCTTAGCTTGCTTAAATGCCTTTGAATAATTGATGGGAAGTCAGAGTTGAACCATATTGATGATGGGTTTGGTGTGAGAGAAAAAAGCTGTCCTGGAAAGCTTTCCAGAGAATTACTTTTCAGTATCTGATTAACTTCCAAAGAGGGAACAACACTCTCTTTTTGAATCAATGATTTAGCAGAAAATGATATTTTCCAAGTTAGTCCCCAGAGCTATAACTATTCCAAGTTCTGTCACTGAAACAAAGGAGGAGAGATAATTTATATTAACTTCGCAATGCGGTACAATGATCACTCCTAAGAAGTAGGACAATCTGAGAGTAGGTTAATTTAACAAAGATCGTGTATGATTTGATCAGGCTGAATCCAAAGGAGGGGTCAAACATGTCATCAGTCTCAAATCCCTTCATGCCCACAAGAGATCTAAGTCCAGCCCACTTTGAATTCCATTGACTATGCCTATTTGTTTTGACTGTTAGTAGTTCAGATTCCTGTAAGAGCATAATTATTATTATTTATTAGATTTGTATGCCACCCCTCTCCGAAGACTCGCAATAAACCTTTATAATCATTTAAACTGCCTGGACTTGCTGATTTCCCCATGTTTGACATATTGGGAGAAAAGAAGGATTGGAGGCTGTTTCTCCTTTAGGGTTGTTCTGTCGGGCTCTCTGGAAGACTCCTCCCAAAAATGCACAGATACAATTGCAGACACACACACGTTTGAAAATTCAAAACAATGTTCTTTATAATGATAATTCACTTAAACCAAGCCCTCTTTTGGTATAGCAAAGAGCACTGGTCTCCAAACAAACTGGTAATTTGTACAAGTCCCTTATCAGTTCTGTGATACTTATCATGCAGCTGTGAGGCAATTCACAGTCCTTCTTTTTTCACAAAGTGAAACACACTTTGCTCTGGTTTAGTTTCAAAGTGGGGAAAAATCAGCACACAAAAGGTCAAAGTCAGTAAAGCAGTCACGAAACACAACAATCAGATAATCCTCCACAATGGCCAAACCCACAGGCTGCTATTTATAGCAACCTCACTAATTACCACAGCCCCACCCAACCACAGGTGGCCTCATTTTCTTTGATAATAATCTCTCAGTTGTTGTTGCCTATGCATCGCTCTCCGCATGCGTGGCTGTATCATTAACTCTTGTTCTGAATCCAAGGAGGAGCTAGATAATTGATCTCCTTCTGAGCTGTCTGCCACACTCTCCTCCTCCCTGTCACTCATGTCTTCTTGGTCAGAGGAGCCTTCATCATCAGATTCCACCAGGGGCAAAACAGGCCTGCAGCATGTGGATGTCTCCCCCACATCCACAGTCCTTGGGGCAGGAGCAGGGCCAGAGCTAACCACAACATATAGTAAATACTTTATACATGCTTGAGAGAATTAAGGTGAATATACATGTTCCAGGATAATGTTGCAGAACCCAATGAGGGTCAGTTGCCAGGACCAAAGTTTTAGTCTTCTGAGCTTTTGGATTCAAGCTGAAGTCTCTAGAGCAGGGGTGTCATACTGGATTTCTTCATGGGCCAGATCAGCATTGTGGTTTTCCTCTATTTGCCAGTGGCCAGTGGGGGGGCGGGGGCGGGCAGGATGGATACCTTCTGCAACATTCTGCCGGCTGAAAATGGGCTGTAGGGCCCATTTTGGGGCTGTTTTTTGACCATTTCAGCCCGTTTTTCATTCAAAATATATGAATAATCAAGTTTGCTACAGAGAAATATACACATAAGTAAAGATATACAGTGGCACCTCTATTTACGAATGCCTCTACTGACAAACGTTTTGAAATACGAACCCGGTGTTTAAGATTTTTTTGCCTCTACTTCCGAACCATTTTCCACTTACGAACCCGAGCCGCCGCTGCTGGGATGCCCCACCTCCAGACTTCTGTTTCTACCCAAAGTGCCCATTCTTGTGCTGTTGGGATTCCCCTGAGGTGGGGATTCCCAGCAAGGGAAGGCTCAGGTGAATCCCAGCAGCGCAAAAATGGCACTTTGGGTGGCAACGGAAGTCTGGAGGTGGGGATTCCCAGCAAGGGAAGGCTCAGAGGAATCCCAGCAGTGCAAAAATGGCACTTTGGGTGGCAACAAAAGTCTGGAGGTGGGGATTCCCAGCAAGGGAAGGCTCAGGGGAATCCCAGCAGCGCAAAAATGGCACTTTGGGTGGCAACGGAAGTCTGGAGGTGGGGATTCCCAGCAAGGGAAGGCTCAGAGGAATCCCAGCAGTGCAAAAATGGCACTTTGGGTGGCAACGGAAGTCTGGAGGTGGGGATTCCCAGCAAGGTAAGGCTCAGGGGAATCCCAGCAGTGCAAAAATGGCACTTTGGGTGGCAACGGAAGTCTGGAGGTGGGGATTCCCAGCAAGGGAAGGTTCAGGGGAATCCCAGCAGTGCAAGAACAGGTGCTTCGGGTGGCAACAGAAGCCTGGAGGCGGGGATTCTCAGTGGTGCAAGGCAAAAGGGGTGACTTGGATGGGTTTGCATGCATTATTTGTTTTTACATTGATTCCTATGGGGAAAATTGTTTCTACTTATGAACATTTCTACTTACGAACCTGGTCACGGAACAAAATAAGTTCATAAGTAGAGGTGCCACTGTATATGTAAATATGTACATATGTAGCAACCCCAGAGTTTTAATTCTAGGACTTTTCCTCCTGCCCTTTTGAAACAATGGACTTTTGGCCACACTTTTCACATCCTTGAATCTTGAGGACATCTGTTCCAAATTTACATAATAATTGTGCCTGGATTGGCAATCATAGCTTCTTGTCTTGCCAAATTCAGATGTTATATCTGGGAATAATCTTGATGTTTGACTCATTTAGATTGAAAGGCATATTTGAAAGACCACTATACCATTGGAGGGTGGGGAAGAGACAGTCAGAGATAGATAGAGACACACAGAGAGAGATTAAAATCCAATATACATTTATACCAATCAATAATGTGGACTAGCACCATAATTTTACATAAAGTGGTGATTTCTTTACCTCTTAAAAGAAATTAAAGAAATTAACTAAGTAACTTGACAAGTAAGCTCACATTCTGTTAAAAAATAATGTAACTCATCTCCTGTTGGTTAAAAAATAGCATTACACCATTCAAAATAAAATCCAGGAAACATTGATTAATAAGACTAGTAAAGGACATGTCCATTTGTATTGTGGGAAGTGATACAATATTATATTGCTTAACTTGATTAAGAAGCCAAACTTTTTAAAGATTTTGCTCCCTTTTCAAAACATTGTCGTCTTTTGCAACTTCATAAAAATTGTGCCTCTAAAACTTTAACCATTGGTAGATACTTTTTTATGGGAAGCATGCCATGTTTATTTATTTATTACTTCAACTTAAATGTCATTCCACTTCTGAAGACTCCAAATGAATTCTGCACTGGTATTCCATATCAAAGACAGGGAGGCAACCAAGTCTCGGTTAAGATGGGGGGGGGATCTATCATCTTCCATCTGTTAAGAGAGTCTTCCATCTGTTAACAGAATGTATCATTCAACAGGACAGATTTAAGACGCATAGAATGTACGTAAATGTTCAACAAATGGAGCAATAACCATCACAGGAGCATGTTTTGAAATCATAATAGTTTTTATTTCAACTGCTTTCATTTTAGGTAACCAGGAACAAGAAATCTAGAAGTCATCTGTCTCCAACCATGTCCGAGAGTAAAGTATATACTGTACCAGGAAGAATTAATAGAATGCCAAATATCATCTAAATTAAATGAAGGTACATAATCTAGCAAAGCATTTATGATATGGAATCTAGCAAATTACTAAAAGAATATAATTTAGGTGGTGGGAAATTAAAAGCCAGAAAGAATCCAGTGTGACGTTAATCACTTCTACCAATTCTATGGTCTGTTGGTTTAGCACAAAAGTGTTGAAAATAATTATGTACTTATTTTGGAGAATCTATAGTTGGACGATATCAATTCCAGAATGCTAACACTGATCACTCCATCTGGCACTGAGAAAATTAGGAAACAGTCTTCATCTGATAATTCTTTAGCAACTGGTTTAGTAAATCTATGCATTAAAATAGAAACATTTCTACTTGGATAGAATATTCATCTAGTGCAAAAAAGCAGTTTCTGTTCCCATCAACTTTAACTTAGCAGCATAAGCCACTCTTTTAAGATTTCAGGTTACAAAGGACTCTGCCATTGTATATCATTATCATAAAAAATTTTGAACAGCAAAAAGAAGAATTTGCTAAATACACTAACAATAGTTGGTCCAGCCGTGCACACGTTTTAGGAAGGGCATAAACAAAATGGAGCAGCCAATGCTAAGGGACATTTTATGAACTTATGAAGAATTATTGTGAGTTACAGACAATTTTGGGAGATAAGAAAATTCCTTGGGAGAGTAGATTTTGATTTGCTGGATGTATTTCAATAGATAACCATGCTATAGTAATAGATTTTTGCACTGGGCAGGATTGGATTACATAATCTCTATGGGATTTATTTATTTTATGTATGTATGTATGTATGTATGTATGTATGTATGTATGTATGTATGTATGTATGTATTTATTTATTTATTTATTTATTTATTTATTTATTTATTTATTTATTTATTTATTTATTATTGCATCCCTACATGTTATATTTCTATGCTACCTATAATTTATCTCAATTTTACCAAGACCAGCTCTGAACTACAAAAAGTTCAAAAAATATTACAGTGACAGTATTAAAAACAAAACAAAAAATAATCCCAATGAGTAATAGAAGAGAATATTTGTACGTTTTCTTACAGATGTTTCATTACCAACCTAGGTAATAGCATCAGGACCAGAAAGCAGTTTATGTTTACATGTTTATTTTTACGTGAAAGGACCGCCCTTTGCTTGCAGCGCCGCTGCGGCGTCCTTTCACGTAAAAATAACAATGTTTATTTTTACATGAAGACCTCCCTTTGAAGGAGTTGTGGAATCCCTCCCACAAAGAGATTCCGGGGGCGGAGCTTTGATGTCACCGGCAGATTGCTAAGAACGCCAAGGTGATCACTTCCTGGATTCCATGGAATCCAGGATGTGATCACCTTGGTGTCCTTAGCAACCTGCCGGTATAAGTGATGTCAAAGCTCCGCCCCCGGAATCTCTTGGTGGGATTCCCTGTTCGGGTTCGGTTCGGGTTCGACCGAATTTTGCGTAAAGTTCGTCCGAACTTGCCGAACCTGAACACCGTTAGGTTCACCCATCACTAGTCCCTTCCTAACTTAGTGCCTCCCAATTTTCATTTAGTTTCCAGTTTGCACAATAAGTTGTTCAAATTGTGCAGAATGTGTATTAACGTTGTCCAGATAAATACTGGAATTATATTATAGATTGAATAGGGGAAATTCTTGGAGAAAAAACATACCCACGTGGAAAAATTGTACTGTAGAAACACTGACCAACGTTGTGACCTGACACCAATATGCACCATAAAATACTATGAAGCACAGATGAAGAAACACATGATGGGAGAACATTGAAATAAAAAGCTGTCTTTTAGAACATCAAAAGAATAGTCCATCTATGATCACCTTGGCGTCCTTAGCAACCTTCCGATGATGTCAAAGCTCCGCTCCTGGAATCTCTTCATGGGAGGGATTCCCCATTCGGGTTCAAGTTCGGGTTCGGTTAGGATTCAGCCGAATTTTGCATAAAATTCGGCCGAACTTGCCGAACCCGAACACCATTGGGTTCGCCCAACACTACTCACCGGTCACTGGGATTCATGTGGCAGAAGGTGGTCTGGGAGATAGTCCGGTCCTGTTATTTCACATACTAATTGTAAAGAACACCTTAGCAGCTTGAAGAAGTGTGGGCTTCTTGAGAATTGAAAACCATACTTTGTAAAGTTTGGGAAACATTGACTTAGATAGAAAGAACCATGCCAAATCAATTCATGGGAAGCTCTACTTATCTCTTGAGACCAGTGGCCATGATGTTTCTTATAAGAAAGAAACTTCTCTGCTCCTCACCCAAGGATCACCTGGTGTGACTTCTGACTTTCTTGTTATAAGAATTTCTGTGTAGGAAACAAAAGTCAAGAAGGAAAATGTTGAGTTGAATTAATTGACCAAGCACTAACCAGGAGTCAAGAGAAAGTTGTCCTCTCCCCCCCCCCTCACTTCTACAGCTGAAGAAGGAAAGGAGTTACTATGTCCTTAGTTTTAAGATATATTATGCACAATTTATGCCTGGGTTTTCTAAAGAGACCTCTCAGCCGCTCAGCAGTAATGGGTAATTGCCCTAGCAAACCTATACCTTATATCACTGATGCACACCACTAATGCCAGGATAAAAAAGAAACTGAAGAACAAATTTCAATACAAAGCATGTGCTGCTGCTGTTGTTGTTGCTGTTGCTGCTGCTGTTGTTTTGTTGTTGTTGTACCTTTCTTATTCTTTGTTGTTGTTATTGTTATTGTTGTTGTTGTTGTTATTATTATTATTATTATTATTATTATTATTATTATTATTATTATTCCATTGAGTTTAACTCTTTGCTAGCAGTGCAAAACCAGATCCAATGTGGGTCCCAGAGAGTCAATAGGTTATACTTTGGTTTTACTAAATGTTTTCTGGAATGACATCTTGGTACTTTCAAGGGTGGTCCAAAGGCCTTATTCCAAGGGTCTTTATTCTGTAGGACACAGCAGGTTCCTAAAGTTCTTTGTGTGTCTAATCAAACTTAGCCAATAAAAATTATATTCCAGTCCAGTCCATTCTATAAGAAAAACATGCCCAATGTAGAATATGAAAGCAGCAGGTTTCCAAAAGGATGGTTACACCTATGGAAATCATAAAGAACCATATAAACAATTCAAAGAAAGGTAGATCTGGGCAACTCCTCCCTGTGACACACATGGCCACGTTCATTAACAAATGAACAAAGCACTCCTGAATCCAAAAGGCTGAATTTATATCAATGATAGTCTGATAGCCCATCCTAAATTCCTTGAAGATTTGTAGAATGGAAACCCAGAGATTTTCAATATTTAGAACTTAAATGCTAGTACAGTGATCCCCTGGGTATTGCGATCCCGATCATTGCGAAACGGCTATATGGCGATTTTTTAACCCGGAAGTAAAAACACCATCTGCACATGCGCGCCCTTTTTTCTATGGGCACGCATGCGTAGATGGCGCCGGGCAGATCAGCTGCTGGGCGGCTTCCCTGGGTCTTCCCCCTCTTGCTGGCGGCGGGCATCAGCGAGGAGTTTCCCCACCGCCCACGCAAACTCCTCGCTGCCGCTCGCCCGCCCTTCGCCCGCCCACGCCGTTTGCTCGCGCCGCTTCCCAGCTGAGTCCTGAAGCGAATTCGCTTCAGGACTCAGCTGGGAAGCGGCGCGAGTGAGCGGCGCGTGCGAACGGCTTGTCCGCCGCCTGCCTGCCCGCGTGCCCACCCGCCCTTCGCCCGCCCACGCCGTTCGCTCGCGCCGCTTCCCAGCTGAGTCCTGAAGCGAATTCGCTTCAGGACTCAGCTGGGAAGCGGCGCGAGCGAACGGCGTGGGCGGGCGAAGGGCGGGCGAGCAGCAGCGAGGAGTTTGCGTGGGCGGTGGGGAAACCCCAGCGCCGCTTCCCAGCTGAGTCCCCTTCCCAGGAACCCCAATCTTCGGCTCCTCGCTAGCGCTGCGGAAGTAAAAACACCATCTGCGCATGCGCAGATGGTGTTTTTACTTCCGCAGCGCTACTTCGCGAAAACCCGATCATTGCTAGGGGTCCTGGAACGGAACCCTCGCAATGATCGGGGGATCACTGTATTCTGTTTTAGCTGGAATAGTCTTACTAATCCAAGAGAAATAAATAACTTCCATGTACAAGAGTATGTAACCCCAAACTATGCAATCGAAGCATAAATGTTTGATCATTCAGGCTGTATCAGGCTTGAGAAGAGACACTACACATCCTCTTCACAACTTGTTTTCCTTGTGAACTTTGGGCTTTGTGATATCAGAAGCAGAACATCCAGATTCAGTCACAGTTTTGTTCCATCAACCTTGTGAGCTCTCAGGTTTTCTCTTTCTGCTATGTATTTTAAATGGACAGTGATGTACGGATGTGTTTCTCTCTCCCCCACTCTCCCTCCCTCCGTCTCTCTCCCTCTCATCTATCTATAACTGGAGGCCTTCTAGTCCCTTGCTCAGGAGCAGGTTCCTCTTGGCTCCATACTGGTGTGCTGCATGTCCATTGAGGTTTGTCTTTGCATGATTTTGCTTCCATGCATGCGCGGAAGCAAAAAAAAAAGCCCAAAATGAATTTAAAAACCCAGAATGACGCCACACACGGACTGCACAAAGACAGCACCAGAGTTGCCTCACACAAATTGAATAATTGGTAGGGGCAAAACGGTAGAAGCCCACTCTGCCCCCGCTCAAACAGGAGACACTACATTTCATACAGGTGGCTCTTCCTTCTCTTCTTAAAATCCCCCAGTGATGAAGGATCCAAAAATTTTGTTGGTAAGCTGTTTCACTGGTTGTTCTCAGTGTCAGGAAATTTCTCCTTAATTCCAAGTTGCTTCTTTCCTAGGTTAGTTTCTCTTTGGTTTCCCCTTGATTGGCTTAACCTGACTGAATACTTCAAATAACTTCTTGCTGCCAGGCTGAGCCAACCAATCCAATTTCTGTATTTTCCTGCCCAAGGAATAGGGGCAGTTATTCATATCTTGGACCAGAATATCTCCGGGACCACCTTCTGCCACACAAATCCCAGTGACCAGTTAGGTCCCACAGAGTTGGCCTTCTCCGGGTCCCGTCGACTAAACAATGTCATTTGGCAGGACCCAGGGGAAGAGCCTTCTCTGTGGCAGCCCCAACCCTCTGGAACCAACTCCTCCCAGAGATCAGAATTGCCCCCACCCTCCTCGCCTTTCGTAAGCTCCTTAAAACCCACCTCTGTCGTCAGGAATGGGGGAATTGAGATATTCATTCCCCCCAGGCCTATACAATTTATGCATGGTATATTTGTGTGTATGTTTGGTTTTTAATAAGAGTTTTTAGTTATTTTAAATATTAGATTTGCTATATGTTGTTCATTATTGTTGTTAGCCGCCCCGAGACTACAAAGAGAGGTGGCATACAAATCTAATAAATAAATAAAATAAAATAAATAAATCTAACTGTGCTGGGCTTCTACAATGGCAAAGACTGAAGGTGGTGTGTGAGCTCAGCAACACCAACACCCAAATTTTGGCAGGCCTGCCACTTGGCTGAGATGCCAGCAGAGAGAAGCTGAAGCTCTCATCACCTGCTGCAGCTGTGTATCTGTGAGTTATGTATGTGGGTAGCAGGGGTGGGCTACTGCCTGAATGTGGGGGAAGGCAATGGGGTAGCAAAAATGGAGCTCCACCCCAGAGCACCCAATTTGCACTGAAAGATGCTGAAAGAAAATGTAGGGCATCCTGCATAAGCCACGCCCACAGTGTGGTAGTAAAAAATTTGGTAGCCCTTCAATGATGGGTAGATTTATACTTTTTCTTGAGAGCAAGCAACAGAATTTCATTTCTAATGTGAGCCGGTGCTCACAGTAAAAACAACAATAAAGTTATATTATTATTATTATTATTATTATTATTATTATTATTATTTGTTTGTTTGTTTGTTTGTTTATTTATTTATTTATTTATTAGATTTGTATGCCACCCCTCTCCGTACACTCGGGGCGGCTCACAACAGTGATAAAAACAATACATGGTAACAAATATAATAATTAAAATCTAAAATAACAGTTTTACATTAAAAAGTCTAAAAATAAAAAAAACCCCAATAGATAAAATACATACATACA
This sequence comes from Erythrolamprus reginae, assembly GCF_031021105.1. Classification (NCBI taxonomy): domain Eukaryota; kingdom Metazoa; phylum Chordata; class Lepidosauria; order Squamata; family Dipsadidae; genus Erythrolamprus; species Erythrolamprus reginae. The sequence goes on from NC_091951.1 coordinate 59,756,460, forward strand.
GTCACATCATGCACAAAATTACATAGGCAAGGGGGGGGGTTGTCTCAGTTTCCCCAAACCTGATGACAGAGGTGGGTTTTAAGGAGTTTACAAAAGGCAAGGAGGGTGGGGGCAGTCCTAATCTCTGGGGGGAGTTGATTCCAGAGGGTCAGAGCCGCCACAGAGAAGGCTTTCCCCTGGGTCCCGCCAGACGACATTGTTTTGTCGACGGGACCCGGAGTAGACCAACTCTGTGGGACCTAACTGGCTGCTGGAATTCGTGCGGCAGAAGGTGGTCTCACAGATATCTTACAGAAACCTTGCTTGCGATTAAAATTTTGCAGAATCAGTAAGGTTCTAACTGATTTCCACAAAATCCACCAGTCACACAGCTGGCCAATTGAAGAATTAAATTATTCTAGCTGGCTGCTGGAATAATTTGATCTTGATTTCCACAAAACAATATTGTTCTTGGTCATAGTACCAAACTTTTAAAATTAAGAATTGGACCTCTCAAAACATTAAAAAAAATATTGTACATAAATTAGCATTTAAAGAAGTTGTTTAAAAAGTCAAAATGACAGCCATGACTATGCAATTAAGGCATTGCGTCTTTTGTAGGTGATATGTTCAAATTATCTAACCCTAGCTATCCCCCTTAATTCATGCTGTTTTCCTCAGATGCTTTTGGTTGGGATTTTGCAGCAAAGAGACTACCAGTTGTGGTTCTAAATATCTGTTGTGATGTTTAAAATAGCTGAAATAAAATACATTCAGACCTTCTCTTTTTCTCCCTCTCTTTTGCAATTTATGCAGGGTTTGGATTCATAAGTGGTAATAAGAATAATATTCTTTTAAGTTTAGGTGTTTTTTTTTAAAGTTAGCTGCTTTAAAATCTGGGAAAAAGGAAGAGGATGTGAGGGAGAGACTCTAGAGATAAGTTATTTAAACAAGCTGATTTAGCATCTCTTTTATATCCCGAACTGAAAAGAAGAGACAAAGGTTAGCGAAACACCTCTTTTCTTTAACAGGGATCCCTGCGTCTTAGCATGGAAAGAAGCATTTCAGACAAGTATCGTTTTTGTTATCTGGGAAATACTGTGACTCACATTCATGTTTAAAATGTAGGTTAAGTGAAGAGCAATCTGGCTTGCCAAAGACACATTTGTCAAAAAGAAAATTACGACGTTCATTTCTCGGTGGGGAAAAGGAAAAAAAAACCTGTAGAAATGGCAGGATCATTTCTTCTGCTCTCATTACACGATTATTCTTGCTTGACTGCCCTCTGCTGGAATAGTTGAATTCTACAACACCATGCTCAAATGGCATCATAAGCTGACTTGATAATTGATGTAGGTAAAGAGTATAATATTGTCAGAAAGTTGCCTACACCAGGCTCAAACTAAGACATTTGCCATTCCCTTAATTTTTAAATAGTTGAGGTGAACCATTACTTGTGGATGAAGAAAATAGCCATTCTTCTAATGAAGAAGGTAGTACAGTGATAGCAAACCTTTTTTTACCCCCAGGTGCTGAAAGTACATGTGCATGCGCTATTGCCCATGGGTGAGTGCCCATACCCATGATTCAATGTCTGGGGAGGGCAAAAATGGCTCCCCCACCCCACCTGAATTCTACACCAGCCCTTTTCCTGACTGCCAGTGGGCCCAGTAGGCCCATTTTTGCCCTCCCCAGGCTCCAGAGGCTTCCCTAGAATAAGGTGACCAGATTTTAACATTGCTAAAGAGGGACACCATGACACCATTGTGGTGGTGATGGTGTCTTGATTAAAAATTTGGTGTATATGGGGAAAAATATTTTTTTTCTTTTTTCTCTCTCTCTCTCTTCCTCTTTCCTTCTCTTTTCTTTCCTTCCTCTCTCTTTTCTCTCTCTCATTCTCTTTCTTCTTCCCTTTCTCTTTCTTTCTCTCTCCTTCCCTCCCTCTCACTCTCTTTCTCTCTTTTCCTCCCTCCCTTTCTCTCTGTCTCTTTCTCTCCCTCCCTTTTTCTTTCTCCTTCTTTCTTTCTCTCTCTTCCTTCCTTTCTATCTTTTCTCTCTCTCTTTCTCTCTCTCTTCCTCTCTCCCTTTCTCTCTTTCTCCTTCTCTCTCTCCCTTCCTCTTTCTTTCTCTCTCTTTCTCTTCCTTACTTCCTTTCTCTCTTTTTCTCTCTCTTTCTCTCTCTCTTCCCTTTCTCTCTTTCTCTCTCTCCCTTCCTTCCTCTTTTTTTCCCTCTCAGACCTGGTAGGTGTGCTCCTCCACGCAGCCGCTGGATGAGAACATTGACAGAGTGCCCGGCGCGCCACCTATGAATCCCCGAGCAGCAGGAGCACCTAACAAAGAAGAGGGCCATGATGGTGAATCTGCTGCTTCGGCTTCTATGGGAAGCCACCCGGGACTCGCCAGCCACCCCGGCCATCCTGTCTCTCTCTCTCCCTGCGAGGGGGCGTGGCGTAAGCTTCTTAGGCAGGCTGAGGAGCAATGGCATCAGCGCCTCTTTAGCAGCATCGACATCCCCGCACCCATTCCAGACCCCAGGGTGGAAGCTGACTGCTTGCCATTGATCCATTCAAGCCACCTGATCACAAGGCAAGTAGCTCTAGCGCAATCTCCAGCTGGCGTTCAAGCGGCCGGCTGGTATGGCAAAAAAGCAGGACTTTTTAAAAACCCCGCTGGATGCAGGACAAATTGTCAAAAAGCGGGACAGTCCCACGGTAATCGGGACATCTGATCACCTTAGTGAAAATGTCTCCCCCCCAAGACCCTCTGGAAGCTGAAAAGACCCTCCCAGAGCCTCCAATTGAGCAGAAAATGCACACTAGAACTAAGCTAGGGAACAGCTCATGTGCCAGCAGATATGGCTCCATGTGCCACCTGTGGCATGCGTACCATAGGTTCGCCATCACTGGGACAGAAGAAAGGCTGCAATATGTATTTTGTCAAAACCTTGCATGGAATATACCAGAGCCAGATACCTGAGATGGCAGACATTGGTTGGAATGTCTGAGACAGCACTGGGGCACTGATCTACTATACTTCTTAAGCTTTGAGCACATCATCATCGATAGCTACCATCTCTCCAGAACTTTCCAGGCTCTGAATTAGAGGACATTTGACTGAAATTTGTGCATCATGAATTGCATGAATTTATAACCTATGAATTAACTGTGCCTTGCGTCCTGCCAGAAACTTACAAATTAAGTGGAAACTTATGGAACCTTAAGCTTCTGCAACCTCAAAAATCATGAAATATTATCTAACCAAGATTATAGAGGCTAATGTCTCATTAGCTTCAAATGAGGCCAGTGTGATATTTTCAGTTCTTACTGGAAGAAAATGAGAATGTTTTCCTTACGACTATTTAAAGTGTGTGGGGACCTTTCACTGAGTGCTAAGTTGGAGAAAATAAAGTTAATGTCCTTTTCCTGTGCAATTTATTGCAATAGGAATCCTGAATCAAGAATTATACTTCAAACTTTTATAAGAAGGCAGCAAACAATCCTGTTAACAGCATGTAGCAAGCCCTCAAAGCTGTGTTGAGGGCCTTGTAATATAAACTGGGGGAAATTAAAATTTCAGAATAATGTGTAATGTTAAATATGCTTTCTTTCCTTACCACTCTTCAATTTTTAACAAATAAATAAATATATGGCTACCCCAGGGAGTGGTGCAAGTACTTGTCACAAAAGCTATGAATGGGGAACCTGCGTTCCTTCAGATGTGTCTGCCTTCAAGCTTACTTCTACTGTAGAAATCTGCCCTAATTATTATTATTTCTTGAAATCCACTTCTTCCTTCCACTTTCTGTTTGGCTGTTGAAGAGTTCTTAAGAATACAAAAATTACATAAGCAAGCTTACCATTTTTGATTTTTGTATTTAATAAATGTGCATTGCTCTACTTCGGGTATCCACCCACCCATTTTATTTATTTATTTGAATACTATGTCAACCAATCCTTTGGGATTTCTTATATGAACCAGCATATCTCTAATTGTTTTTAATAAACATAAATATTCGGTCACTCTTTGATATCGTGACAGATGGCAGACCTTAGCTACCCTTGATTTTTTTTAAAAAAAAAAAGTTAAGTAGAGTCACATTTCATTAGCAGTTGGACAGAAGACCATCCAATGCTGTAGATTATTCTATGAAGTTGGGGGGAAAATCACCCCAAAAGTAGCAAAGGAAAGTCACTTGCATATTGCTGCCCATGAAATAACATGGATGTGTCCATCCAGGCACCAAAAATCAAACTTGACTCAAGAAAGTTTCTTTGAAGATTTCTAATGCTAACCATGGTGTGTCAAATACACTTAAATTTTACTGTTTGATATTATTTGCAGTCATCAAACAGTGCCTACAGAGAAAAATTCAAGGATGAAAGAGCGCGCTGCCAGTCCTTTCCTTACACTGCTATTGAGACATTTGAGGGGGGCCATTGTAGATTCTTACTGACCTGATACAAGTAGGTCATCAGTGTTTAATACAGAAAGAGCAGTGAACTGAAAGATCATTTTAAACCAGCATTAATTTGAGGCAAATTTGAAATTCGATGATAGCGTATGCAAATGCAATAAGGCCACCAAGAAAACACAGAGAATAGGTGATTGGGGACAACTGAAGAATTTGTAGAACTGCTTTTATTCATACAGTCTTTCCCTTCTTGACACAATTTGGCTAAAAAGGACATTGTTTCTTGTCCGAATGAATGGAGAATCAACAGTTCAGAAGAGTTTTAGAGGAGTCTCCAAATAGTGAGGAGATAGGTTTGCTTATCTTGAAAATGTTATCCATGTTTTTGGTTTAGTTCATGTTTCAATAAGCTGGAAACAACAAAGCAGAAAATGAAATACAAACATGTACTGATTTAGATCCAGGCTAGCTCTCCTACCGATTATTTGTGGTTTTTGGAAGGGGATACATTCAAAAAAGTTTGTTTTGTGAAATTCTATTCCTTTAGTTTACTTTATTGATTAGTCCTTGGGCCATATCAAAGTGCAGTGTTCCAGACACAAATTATTACTAAAATCTGATAAAAAATAATTTAAAATGGAATTGGAAGAAAATACAATTTAAAACGAAACTGGAATAAAGCACAATAATTTAATATATAGATAAATAAAATAAAATATGATAAAATTATATTTCGGAGTCAGCCCTACAATCTACCCTAATCATTCCCACATATGAAGATCTCAACGAAACCATTTTGTTCAAGTACTGTGCTGTGTTAAATGTTTCATTTCAGATTTATAAAGATTAACAGAGTTAGAAGGGACCCTGTAGGTCATCTAGTCCAACCCCCACTCAAGATGACCCTACACCATTTCTGACAGATGGCAGTCCAATTTTTTCTTGAAAGCTTCCAGTGATGAAGCTCCCACAACTTCTGAAGGCAAGCTGTTCCATTGGTTGCTCTTAATGTCAGAAAATTTCTCTTTATTTCTGTTGTGGTTCAGCCTGAGTCAGATGAAAGACCAGCTGCGTCTCTGCTGGCTCCATGCCCGGGGAAGGATGAGAGCGAAGAGGAGGGTTCTGGGCAGTCGGACAGGGGGGATTACAGTCAGGAATGTGACGAGGAAGAACGGCCTGGGAGCCCTGGGGAGGGGCTCTCTCAAGCCAGTAGCTTGGAGTCTCTGGAGTCATTAGGTGACGAAGCACAAGCTGTCATTAGTATGCGACAGACATGTATAGATAAAAGGAGGGATCAATTGAAGAAATATTATCACCGGTGAATGAGGAACACCGGGGGGGGGGGGTCATTAGCAGGGAAGGGTTTATAAGGCAGGCAAACTCTTTCTACAGTGCGGAGTGTTATCAGAGAGGAGTTACTGTAATCTGCATTGTCTCTCAGCGTTTCTGTTCCTGGCTCATGGCCCAGCAGTCTTGAAGACCCGTGGGAGGTGTATGTCTGTTATCTACAGCCTCGTCTTGGTATCAAGGATCCTGTGTTTCTATATGAACAATTGCCTTCATGTATCCATTTGGAGTTCCAGTGTTTTCCTGCTTTGTAAGGACATTTTCTGTTGTTTTTTCTCTCTTAACCATTATAAAACTGTGTTTGGATTCTACCGGTGTGTCTGGCTTATCTTTTTGGGTTGGTCATAGCTTCCGGAGTGACCCAGACAGAACAATTTCCAGATTGAATCTCTCCTTGTTCAGTTTCCATTCATCATTCTTTATCTGGCCTTCGGGTGCTTGGGAAAATTGCATTTCTCCTTACCCCACTGTTCCAGTTCTCTCTCCAATTTCTTGGAATCAACTTTCTTCCAGAAAGATGGAAAGATTGGGTGGGGGCAACTACAAGTGCAGAAAAACAAGCAGCCTGGGAACCATGATTTTACTGCTCTTTGCAGCTTCTGTTGAATCATCATAAATTCTAGTTGGCAATTGCATTTTGTCTAGCTGACTTTCTGGTCCCAAAAGATGTCAGGCTAGGGTGCAATCAATAAGGGACGACAGGGAAAATAATATTGGGAATTTTCGCCCCAGTTTGATGAATAACCTCATGATATGCAAGTTTGATTATTGATGGTGGGACAGTCAAGACTCCAGTTTGATTATCAGAATCTAAGTCTAAGATTTGATGTCAGAGCTTAGACTGCTTGGTTTCTATTTGGTATTTCATCCTGGTTATTCTCTAATAACATTTCATGTAGTGAGAGCATGGGAATCACTTCAATCACCTATAATATAAAAGATCCAAGTTCCAAGTTGGCTCTACTTTCTCTTCAAAAGTGCAGAATAAAAGACAGTGGAAGAATACCTTCTTCTTAACTTCATAACTGGGCACTTTCAATTGGCAACTGTATAAATTGCAATAAATAATAAATAGAAACAAATAATAATAACATTGTCCTTCACACTGATTCCTCATGAGACCTCCTCTTATATAGGCACAAGGTGTGGCCAAGTGTTCTATAGAGCTATTCACACCCAAATCTGTTTCTTCTCAAATAATCCTGTCTGGTCATAGCTCTGCGCACCCTTGCATCTATAACTGGTTCTTTATCATCTCCTAAGTCACTCAATAACACTTATGGGTATGCCACAGTCTCTGCTTGGCTTTCAACATCTAACTCCTCATCCTCTCCACTCTCAGACTGCTGGCCTACTATACCAAAACACATCTGTCTCTTGATCTTTGAAATCCATGATCAACTGAGCATGACGTGGACTGGCCACAACAATGAATAATCCAGGTTTCCCTGTTTTGACACTTGCAATAAGGAAGGAGAAGTATGTTGGTCCACTTGCCCAAACTCACTATTTCAACCAAACCCCATCTTCATATGGCTGCTTGATGCTTTCTAGGAACTACTAATATTTCAAAAGAAGGAAAGCAGCAAAGACACAGCATTTAACCAATCCTTTTAACTTAAGAAACCCAACACATCTGAAATCATGATGGCAGCAGATCAAACAGAAACAGGGCAGAGATCAACAATGTGGACAGCAAACAGATGTTATGCCAACAGAGCCTTCTGCTGAGTTGATGACAGGTGAATAGCATTTTCACTTAAGTTCATAATCTCTTGCTTAAGGTCTCTCCTAGTGATTGGTTGTGCCAAGAGTTAGTGCTTTGCACTTCCCATAGTAATGCAATACGAGTAAGGATGAACAAAAAATATGGGTTAATCTATTTTCATATTTAGTGTGGGGATCTTCTAATAGGTTCTCTAGCAATAAAGAGGTCTCTATGTTAATGATAGAGAATAGACATATTTATCTATGCCTACAAAGAAAATCTGGACTAGGCTCTACTGTAGCTATTTCAAGAGAGCTTAAGTCTCAATGGTGTATTCAACCTCTTGTGGAAGATCTACAGGTGAAACTCAAAAAAATAAAATATCGTGCAAACGTTCATTTATTTCAGAAATATAATTTAAAAAGTGAAACTTAATATATGAGATACAGTGATACCTTGTCTTACAAACTTATTTGGTTCCAGGACGAGGTTATTAAGGTAAAAAGTTTGTAAGATGAAACAATGTTTCCCATAGGAATCAATGGAAAAGCAATTAATGCATGCTAGCCCAAAATTCACCCCTTTTGCCAGCCGAAGCAACCGTTTTTGCACTGCTGGGATTCCCCTGAGGCTCCTCTTCATGGGAAACCCCACCTCCGGACTTCTGTGTTTTTGCGATGCTGCAGGGGAATCCCAGCAGGGGAATCCCAGGATCGCAAAAACGAGCACTTAGCTGGCAACGGAAGTCCGGAGATGGGGTTTCCCAGCAAAGGGAGCATCAGTGAAATTGCAGCATCACAAAAACACCGAAGTCCTCAAAACCCCACCTTCGGACCTCTGTGTTTTTGTGATGCTGCAATTTCACTGAGGCTCCCCTCGCTGGGAAACCCCACCTCCAGACTTCCGTTGCCAGCGAAGCACCCATTTTTGTGCTGCTGGGATTCCCCTGCAGCATCACAAAAACACGGAAGTCCAGAGGTGGGGTTTCCCATGAAGAGGAGCCTCAGGGGGATCCCAGCAGCACAAAAACAGGTGCTTCGCTGGCAACGGAAGTCCGGAGGCGGGGCATCCCAGCGGCGGTGGTGGGTTTGTAAGGTGAAAATAGTTTGCAAGAAGACGTAAAAAAATCTTAAACCCTGGGTTTGTATCTTGAAAAGTTTGTATGACGAGGTGTTTGTAAGACGAGGTATCACTGTATACTCATAACAGGCAAAGCAAGATAGTTCAAGCCATGGTTTGTGAAAATTGTGATGGTTATGGGGCACAACTCATGAAAACCTCAAATCCTCCATCTCAGAAAATTAGAATATTACATGTGATCAATTACATGTGATCAATAGAATTTTCCCTTAATGAAGTTGGGGAAAATTGAATGTTCATTTCATCTGATCGATTGGGGGCTGAAATAGTCTTTCAGCCTGTCCAACAATGTTGGTGCCTTCATGGGAGAAAGGAACATTCTGTTTCCTGGCACAGAAAACATAGCTCTGATAAACACAAATGCATTTAGATTCCTATGCAGATTTCCATTGGCAACAAACATTCCTTGCCATTGTGCATACTACAGGGATTTGGGACCATGTCCAGTAATAACTGTTGTGTGAAGTTTAGTACAAAGAGCTGTTCTATCCCACCCCAGTTTAATGATGAGTGAAGGAGTGCCTATATATAGTACTAAAAGTGCCTTGTGATTATTATGGACAAAAAGTTCTCTGAGTGTGTGTGTGTGTGTGTATCTGTGTGTGTATTTGTGTGTGTGTGTGTGTGTGTATACACATACACATGAAATTATTCCTATTCTTAGTATTAAGGTATCATTAATGTAACTTGGTTGCAAGTTACAATGAAGCTATAAAAAGTTACAATGGAAAGAGCTAATAAAGGCACTATTGAAGCCATCACTTGTCTGCTTTTCAGCACAGGGTTTATTTTATCTGGCTGTTTGGATTAAACACAATCCAGGACAAGCTGGTATGAAGATTTAGACTTTCTTAATGGAGAAGCATTTCATAATCACACACCCCTTTGCATCTAAAAAGCTTTTTATTTAAACTAGTAACTTTGGTCACAGTGTGTCTTAAACACAATTCAGTTCTGCCATGCTGTTTTAATCAATCATCCCCTATTTTTTAAAGGTAGAGAAATAATATACCTTGATAAGATACTTTAATAAAATATGTTGCTGCTGCCACATCAGTTTAATTTTCCAATGCATTATCCCAGAGTATGCCCTTTTAAAAAAGTTGCAAGGGAGGGAAATGTTTAGAAGGAACTCTTAATGTCTTTCTTTTCTGCAGCAAAGGGGGGCGTTTGCCCAAGTTCGCCTGGTGCACCAGTTGCGGCCCTGTTTGGACCGGGACTCACTGCTGACAGTCACTCATGCCCTCATCACCTCGAGGTTCGACTACTGTAATGCTCTCTACATGGGGCTACCTTTGAAAAGTGTTCGGAAACTTCAGATCGTGCAGAATGCAGCTGCGAGAGCAGTCATGGGCTTACCTAGGTATGCCCATGTTTCACCAACACTCCGCAGTTTGCATTGGTTGCCGATCAGTTTCCGGTCACAATTCAAAGTGTTGGTTATGACCTTTAAAGCCCTTCATGGCACTGGACCAGAATATCTCTGAGATCACCTTCTGCTGCACGAATCCCAGCGACCGATTAGGTCCCACAGAGTGGGCCTTCTCCGGGTCCCGTCAACTAAACAGTGTCGGTTGGCGGGCCCCAGGGGAAGAGCCTTCTCTGTGGTGGCCCCGACTCTCTGGAACCAACTCCCCCAAGAGATTAGAACTGCCCCTACTCTCCTTGCCTTTCGTAAGCTCCTTAAAACCCACCTTTGTCGTCAGGCATGGGGGAACTGAGACATCTCCCCCGGGCTTATACAATTTATGCATGGTATGTTTGTATGTATGTTTGTTTAGTAAATGGGTTTTTTTAAATAAAACCGGGGTTTTTGAAATATCTTAAATTATATTTGGATTTGTTATAAATTGTTTTTATTCTGTTGTGGGCTGCCCCGAGTCTGCGGAGAGGGGCAGCATACAAATCTAAATAATAAATAAATAAGTAAGTAAGTAAGTAAGTAAGTAAGTAAGTAAGTAAGTAAGTAAGTAAGTAAGTAAGTAAGTAAGTAAGTAAATAAATAAATAAATAAATAAATAAATAAATAAATAAATAAATAAATAAATAAATAAATAAATAAAGTCTGTTATTGCATTATCTTCCTCTATGATTTTATGCATTATTTTCTGGAGAGAATTTATGGCATATTCTAGGCAAAGTCAAAAAATCCCCAATAAGTAATTAAGGGTGGACTATATCATTATTAACATTATGAATATTCACACCTTAAAATGTGTTATAAATTGATTGAAATTCGGTCTATTCTTAGTATATCTAACTTACATTTAGAAATATTCCTTAGGAGCATATTTACCTAAACCTTACAGTAATAGACATTTTCTTTTCTGTGAACAGATGCAGCTAATTGCACTTTTCTGAAGATAGAAATTAAGAATAAAATTTATAAACTGGTGATGAGCCGAAATATTTTAGCACATAATTCTTTAATGTCCCCTTTAACAACTGTAATAATTCTGGGAATTAAGATGAATTCTTAAATTTGGGGTGTAATGGGAAATCTAGCATCCCTGATGATTTTTTGTCAGAGACAGTAGCCCAGAGTGAGCTATTGACTCGGCTATTTGCAGAAAATTGAAACTTGGGGAGCAATAGAAGTGAACTGTTTCCTTTCTAAATTAAACAGAGGTAGAGTTGCCATTGAGACCTCAACAATGTTAACAGTTGTGAATCAATAGAGCCGGCACTACCATTAGGCAAAATTAAATGAGGCCTTTAAGGATGAAGTGAGGTAGGTGGGAAAATAAGGGATGAAACCTCTATTTACTTTCCAGGGGATGTTTTCAAGAGTGATAAATGAAGAATTTGTCCATTTGTCCATTTAACTAAAGCCTATTTGACTAATTTTCCACTGTTCTGGATAAGTCATCATTCTGAGGAAACTGATGTCTACTATTCAGGTGACTCACAGAATGAGTGCTAATGACCAGATGACCGCAAACAATATAAATCCTTCCACCCTCCACCATTTGGTCAGAACCAAAGAAGCTTTTTGGTGATAAGTAAAACATCTTCAAGAAAAAACAAAGTCCAGTTGCCTTTTGTGGGGGGAGGGGGGAAAGCACTGAAGGGACAACAATGACCTGGATGATTGAGAACCTCCATAGACATTTGACAAGTCTACTTGAAATTATGAGAACATATGGTGGACATTTCTGCAAAATGTTGCTGACTGAGTGATATCGAGGCATTAAAATTGTTTCCATGAGGGGTATAATCAGTTTCAAAACATTGACTATTTGCTAAAACTTGTAGCCCATGATTACAATGCAAGTGCTCCTTCAGTGCTTTTATAGACAAAACATAGAATTGTATGGCAACTAATCTGAAATAGTACTGGATCTCCTGCTTGAGCAGGAGGTTGTACCAGAAGACCTCCAAGAACCCTTCCAGCTCTATTCTGTCAGGTTGGTTGATGGAGTGATTGATTGATTGACACTTCTAGAATTGGTACATTAGTGCCTCAAATGCCATGTTGGAAATCTATAGAATGTGCTACCATTGTGTTAGGCTTTCTTAAGTATCAGACTGAAGGATAAATTGATCAAGGCAATTCCTGCACCAACTGTATTCTCTGAGCACACGATTTGATTTGCACAGGTGGATCAAACTGTGAACCATCTGTACTAACTGCAAACAGGATTCTGGAGATAAAACATTCACAGCTTATCAGCTTTGGCTTTCATGTCTCTATTTATGTGTATGTGACCAAGCTGCACAGTGAATTATTTTGTGCAAGGTAGACAAAATATTTTTTGTTTGTTTGTTTATTTGCTTGTTTATTTATTAGTTTATCAAACATGTACAAGATAGCAAGTATGAATATAAACATGGGCATGAACAAAGGAAATAAATACAAATAAATTGGTACACTAGGACAGGGACGATAGGCATGCTGCTGCGCTTAATGCATGCCCCCTTTACAGACCTGTTAGGAATAGAGAGAGGTCCATGGTAGACAGTTTAAGGTTGAAGCTGTGAAAGTTTGGGGATGTAACAACAGAGTTGGGTAGAGTATTCTAGGTGTTGACATCTCTGCTGCTGAAGTTGTATTTTCGGCAATTGAGTTTGGAGTGGTTTACCTTGAGTTTGTATCGATTGTTTGCCTGTGTATTATTGAGGTTGAAGCTGAAGAAGTCATTGACAGGTTGTAGCAGACAATTTTGTGTACTATGCTTAGATCGGACCATAGGCAGTGTAGTTCTAGATTGTCCGAGTCCAAAATTTCAAGCCTGGTGGTATAAGGGATTCTATTGTGAGTAGAGAAGTGGAGTACTCTTCTCGTGAAATACCTCTGGACCTGCGCAATTGTATTAATGCCTGATATACAGTGTGGATTCCAGGCAGGTGAGCTGTATTTGGTCTGGCAAAAGTTTTCTTTGCCCTAGTTAGTAATACAATGTTACCGGAGAAGAAGCTTCACAAAATTAGGCTACAATTAGGTTAGCAATGCCGTTATAATCAGCTCTGGGTCTTAGATCATTTGAGATGAGTACTCTTAGATCCTTGACAGAGTCACGGTTGTCTACAAGGTCATTTCTATCCAACTTGTATTTAGTGTTCTGGTTTTTATTACCAATGTGTAGGACAGAGCATTTATTAGTTGAGATTTAGAGTTGCCAAAAGCGGCAGCATTCTGAAACATGGTCAAGGTCGCTTTATAAGGCAGCAGTATTGTCAGTGGTATTAAATAGTTTTACGTCATCAGCAAAGAGGGTGCAGCTGCTTTTAATATGATCATATAGGTTGTGGATGTAAAGCAGAAAGAGTGTGGGTCCTAGAATGCAGCCTTGGGGGACACCACTGTTAACTGGTGCCAGATTTAATGCTATGATTGCGATTAGCTATTTATCTTTCTTACAATACTGGGGTACTGGAATACTTATTTCAAAATCTGCATGAGCTCAAAAGTGAGAGAGGGTTAAATGATTCTGTTAACTTTCATCTTAACACCAACTTTCCTAGTTTTTCTAAATGGATTTATTATAGATGTATTGTGAATGGGATGTAGTTGAATCTTTTGTGGTTCATTTGACCTTCTTGGAAAAGTAAAAGGTGATTTTAGAAATATATGGCCTGTAGAAGTCTTTCTATTTTGTCAGGGATGCCTTAGTTCAGTGGTTTTCAACCTGGGGGTCCAGACCCCTTTGAGGGTTGAATGAAATGGGTCGCCTAAGACCATGGGAAAAGACAAATTTCCCATGGTGTTGGGAACTAAAGCTTCTATTCTGTTGCCTTGGAACATATCTTTACAATCTGACCAATCAGGCGTTTATAGTGGGGGTATCCTTCTGACCTTGCTGACAATCAGTTTAAAGCTCTGTTGGGAGAATTGGCACTAGACTTATGGATGGGGGTCACCACAACATGAGGAACTGTATTAAGGGGCCACTGCCATAGTTTCTCATGCTACACTGAATCCTTCCAATTCAATGATTCTGGCATGGAAATTGAGGTCTTGCTTGGATTCACCTTAGAATATGAAGTCAACCATTTCCTGTTATGCTTACCAGTGATCAAAAACAATGAGTGGATAAGTTAGCAGCCAGCTAAAAGTGCTCCATGTCCCATCTCCAACAAGTGTTATCTTCAAGAAGTCTAGAAGTGGGATAATTTAGCCTTTCTCATTTAACAACAATAAAATAAACTATACAATATATTTCAATCAAATAATTATTCCAAAATTATGAAGAGCATTAACAGTAGGAGTCTCAATGTCCTCACAACATATCTTGTGGGAGGCTAATATAAAAAGTTCCAAACTAACACCATGTACCCTTGTGATAAAGGACCTACAAATCATTGGTCAATGTTTGGTTATATTGTATAAGGACACAAATCTCATCCAATTGAAGAAGAGTAATATCTGAATAGACAGAGAGAGATCTATGCTGTCATATGTTTGTCCATTGCTTTAAATGTACCGGAGCTTTTTTATCCAGGAAAAATAATAAACGGATTGAATTGAAAATAGTTATTTTTAACATTCTCTTTCATATTCTACTCCATTCCCATAATGTTTGTATTAACTTCAAAATGGAAGACCCATACATCAAAATTCATACCAAGAAAGCATCTTGCTTAAACAACAATCAGCTGGGCCATTTTCTTTCCAAACAAAACCAGTTTCCATCTGCTTAGCCCTTATTTCCATTACCTTTCAAGATGCAACGCACAGCATATTTTTCTTTCTCTGAGCTAATATAAATAGACCCTGAAAGAAGGCATTATTTAGGAAAAATATTAATTAAAATTAACAATAGGGATGGCAGTGCTTATGGTTCTAAAATTAGAGATGGGTTATTTTATAATACATAGCCATTTCATTGTGATTAGCTTTTAGGCTCGGCTTTACATGTGTGACATAAACATTGAAATACGATGGTGCTCTTCTCCTCTCTAAACACAGAGCCCTGGGTTTTTGGCTAGCTCGATATTTTTTTCCCTATAATAAAATTGGCAACCTCTAGATCTTTAGTGGCAGAATTTAATACTTAGAGGGGCAGCCAAATTGGTTTGAAAAAGAAATAAAACTTGTTTTACACGAAGCTTTGTTCCTTGCGGCAATTTATATCTGTTTCCATTGCAGTAGTTTCTGATAACATTACCCAAACCCAACAGTTTATTCTCCGTAATGGTCCATACTTAAAATAAGCTACTGAATGTATCTATAAATAATAGGGTTTGTACATGCATCTTTTAATGTGCTCATATTTTCCTCCTTATGTTTCACAAAGTTCCACTATTCTTGCTTTCAGTCTATAACTAAAATATATTAGACATTCATCAGAAATGTTTTTCCTTTTTTAGATTTTAGCAATAATTCTAAAGGTTTTGTTTTTTCTTGAGAGACCTTCTGCCTCTATATTACTACTCTTGAAGGAGTTCTGTACATCATTATTTTTAGTTTGTAGTTAGATTGCCCTTTGACATAAGGGATATTATTAGGACAGCTGAAGGAAGACTCTTCACTTAACTTTGAATCTATACTTTGAAAACCATGATTGTGTGTTCACTGCTGGAAGACTCTTTTCCTACATGTTAAAATGCATGGAAGCCAAGCTCTCTCCTTGTTCAGTTTCAGGTACTTAGCACTACCAAAGATTAATTTTTGGAAGAAGCGTGTTGTTTCTCTGAATTATGCAAGAATGTTTCTGGAGAAAACCCCCCCCATCAGTTTCATTATGGCATCTTTGTACTGACTCTGCTTCATCCCAGAGGTTTTGCTTTAGAAAACATTTCCATAAGATGTAGATATAGAAACAATGTAGTGTGTAATAAATAAGAGGGCAAAAGAAGGGAGAAGGAGGAGAGAAAGAGAAGGAAAGAAAAGAAGGGGAATAGAGCAGAATGCACACAAGAAAAAAGATATGGATTGGAGGGCAAAAGAGGTACAGAAAAAAAAAGGCACAAGGAACTAGGGAAAAAAAACCACCCACTGCTGTGAGCTGAAAATTGGGGTGACCCTGTCAAAAACATGACAGGGAACAGTACCTTTCTTGGTTGTCACTGACAACATTTCCAGCAGCTGCTCTGCAAGGGAGGTGACTGGCATGTGAGTAGAAATATCTAAGACATTGTGCATTTATTTTGTTGAGAAGAGAAAATTTAAGCTGGGAACACGGATTCATCTGTCATTATCATATTCTCTGTTGAGTGAATGTTGCCCTTGGCAATGAGGACGTGGTTGCTAATTTAGTTTTCGTTGTTCAGCATCCCTGTTCTTTCTTTGCTCCACTCAGGGTTTGTGATTATACTTTTATATTTACACAGAAAGGGAGAAACATACGGTATACGCATACATGCATGCACATGTATGTACACAAAAATGAAAAAGCAAATAAAATGAAAATATGTTTTATCCCTCAGGCCCAATGTATAAGAGTACGGTATTTTAAAATCGAACAAAATTCCTGGTTTTAAGTTTGTAAATGTATAATTGTGCAGGGGAGAGAAACCAATTCTCTGCTGCTGTTATTCTAAACAAATATACCATCTGTCATTCAGCCATGTGCAGAAAGACCTCTGGTCTCCAGTTTATATTTCAAGAGGAATATATCTATATATTTTTAAAGAGGTATTTCCTTTGCATTCATATAATTATTTTGGTATTTATAAATATTGGTACATTGGTATATATGCAGTCTTAATTTGATTTTAAAAGCTTATTCTGAATGCTTGCTTTAACTTTCATAGGTAAACATGAAAATAGGAAGAATTACCTTGATTTAATATACTTTGAATTTTTTAAAATCTTAAAGTGTTAAATTTTCCATACTTCCCGATGGGCTTGTCATTTTAAAAACAAATCCAATTCTGCCAATTATAGTAAAATAATTTTCCACTTTTTTTGTTCTCAGTTGTCTGAATTTTACCTTAGAACTTTCTTGAGGAAGACATAGATACAACTCTTATCCAACTATTTTAAAATCTGTTTCCATGAGAGATGGGGATATAATGTTTCTTGCTTCCAGATTCCATTCCTTCCATTTAATCTAATTAACTTAAATTTTGTGCTATTTCAACCTTTTGGTTATTACTCCCATTTTGTTAAAAACGTCACTCCAAAATTTTGAGATTTTATTGCATTTTCATCAAAGATATATATAAAAAATACTTCCTGTCTGAGGCAGATTTAAAAAAAAAATTCCAGACATTCCCAATTGTGATTTAGACAATTGCTTACCTAAATCTGTCTCCATAACCTGTTTCAGGCTTAATAGTAGATCTAGATCAGCGTTTCCCAACCGGTGTGCCGTGGCACACTAGTGTGCCGCGAGACACAGCCAGGTGTGCCGCCAAGCTCCTAGGGAAAAAGGAGAGCTTAAGGAGAGCCCTGCCCAGCTGGAGATTCCCTGGCAGCACCAGGTAGAAGCCGGCAATGCAGCACCCTTTTTCAGTGCCGTGCAAGGAGCTGGGCATTGGAGTTTGGGGTGGGGAGCGATGAAAGTGTGGAGGCCGGCGCCGTGGCTGCCCCCACCCCCCAGTGCCTCCGTTCCCCTCGCGCCCCTGGCTTCTCGCCACTGACGCCCGCCCGCCCGCTCGATCTGCCCCTTTCTCCAGCTCCTCCGGCGAGCGCTCGGAGAAAACCTTCTCACAGCGGAGGTCGGAGAAGGTTCTTTGGAACGTCGGGGGTGCGTGCGCACGTGCGCCCTATCCCCCAGCCAGTCTACCTGGAAAAGCTTTGCCGGCCTCCACAGAGAAGGAAGAGGGAGAACAAGAGAGAGAAAGAAAGGAAGAGAGAGAAAGAGATAGCAAGAGAGACAGAATGAGAGAGAGAGAGAAAGAGAAAGAAAGAGACAGCAAGAGGGGGGAAGGAGGGAGAGAGAAAGAGAGCCAAAGAGAGAGGAAGGAAGGAAGAGAGAAAGAAAGAGATAGCAAGAGAGACAGAATGAGAGAGAGAGAGAAAGAGAAAGAAAGAAAGAAAGAAAGACAGCAAGAGGGGGGAAGGAGGGAGAGAGAAAGAGCAAAAGAGAGAGGAAGGAAGGGAGAAAGAAAGAAAGGGATGGAGAGAGAGAGAAAGAGGGAGGGAAAGAAAGAGGGAGGGAGAGAGAAATAGAGCGAAAGGGAGAAAGAAAGATTTTTTTTGTCCAAACTTTTTTGCCCCCCCCCCTCAATGTTCCCCAGGATTTTGAAAATGTGAATAATGTGCCGCGGCTCAAAAAAGGTTGGGAAACACTGATCTAGATCTATTTCCAACAAGTATAGTTACATTTTGGGGTTAGGCAAATGTCAGGACTGTATGGGGCCTTTGGAATATGCAAAATAATTAAAAAATATTTCTCAAAATTGAACGATGGACAATTAGCAAATTAGACGTGCCAGCTCTATGTCAATAGCAGACATCGGTTATTCCCGCATCCTTCCTCTTTCTGCATATTATATAGGCTTTGATCATTTCCCTTCCACTCACAAATCTGAAAGATTCCAGAGATGCCTCCTCGTGACTTTTCTCCTCTTTCCTCCTCCTTGGCTGACCTATGGAACTGTCTGTCATTTTGTTGTGCAAAGAGAAACAAAGCAACAAGTTTTAGATGGAATGGTGGAAGGTCTTAAAGGTCTTAAGCATAAAACGTATCAGGAAAGACTTAATGAACTCAATCTGTATAGTCTGGAGGACAGAAGGAAAAGGGGGGACATGATTGAAACATTTAAATATGTTAAAGGGTTAAATAAGGTCCAGGAGGGAAGTGTTTTTAATAGGAAAGTGAACACAAGAACAAGGGGACACAATCTGAAGTTAGTTGGGGGAAAGATCAAAAGCAACATGAGAAAATATTATTTTACTGAAAGAGTAGTAGATCCTTGGAACAAACTTCCAGCAGACATGGTAGATAAATCCACATAACTGAATTTAAACATGCCTGGGATAAACATAGATCCATCCTAAGATAAAATACAGAAAATAGTATAAGGGCAGACTAGAAGGACCATGAGGTCTTTTTCTGCCATCAGACTTCTATGTTTCTATGTTTCTAGATCATGAGGACAACTGTAACTCTGCATGTCCCCAGGTGTTTCCTTCCACCAGGAAGAAAGCGAGTTTACCTACCGATTGCCAATGATTGCCATCAGTTCTACCTTGTCGGCAGGCATCTGAGTCACTCCCTCACTCTTCCCTCGCTGGTCATGGGTCTTAAGAAATTTCATATTTCAGTCTCCATTCCAAGTCAGTCAATGTGGTTGTGCTTTGCTGCCAGACAATTTGTGGTAGAGGTCAGAGGGAAGCGAGAAGAAGAGTGGGCATTGCTCCTACAATCTGACAGTAAAAGCAATCCACCAATGGAACAGCTTGCCTTCAGAAGTTGTGGGAGCTTCATCACTGGAAGCTTTCAAGAAGAGACTGGAACTGCCATTTGTCAGAAACGGGTGTAGGGTATCCTGTTTGGCTGGGGAGGGGTTGAACTAGATGACCTGCAATGTTCCTTCCAACTCTATTGATCTGTTAATCTTTGCCTTGCAACATACACCCTACAGATTTCTGGGAAAAGTGTTATTAGAAGGGGTGGTAGCCCTGAAGCAGCCACAACTTTGCAAAAAGTCAATCCCACAGGAGTCATGGGTCTTATATTTTGAACACATTCTGTATAAAATTTAAATTATCTCAGGGACCGCCTTCTGCTGCACAAATCCCAGCGACCAGTTAGGTCCCACAGAGTGGGTCTTCTCTGGGTCCCATCAACTAAACAATGCCGCTTGGTGGGACCCAGGGAAAGAGCCTTCTCTGTGGCGGCCCCGGCCCTCTGGAACCAACTCCCCCCAGAAATTAGAATTGCCCCCACCCTCCTTGCCTTTCGTAAGCTACTTAAAACCCACCTCTGCTGCCAGGCATGGGGGAATTGAGATACTCTTTCCCCCTAGGCCTTTACAATTTTATGCATGGTATGTCTGTATGTATGTTTGGTTTTTATATTAATGGGTTTTTAATCGTTTTTAGTATCGGGTTATTATTGTACGCTGTCTTATTATTGCTGTTAGCTGCCCCAAGTCTCCGGAGAGGGGCAGCATACAAATCCAATAAATAAATGAATGAATGAATGAATGAATGAATGAATGAATGAATGAATAAATAAATAAATAAATAAATAAAATAGCCCATTATGAGATCTGTTGATTCAAAAATTGTTGCTATGTGATGCACTCTACCACCCGGTTGAAAGTTATGAAGTATCAAACAGACACATGAGTTTTAGTAGCATATAGATTATGGGAGCCTCCGTTAAAAACACCCAAAAGGCAGCCTAATGCTTGCCCTTTATGGCAACATGTTTCCAATAGAAAATTTGCTTGTGTTCTCAACATAATTTATAAAAGTAATAAGTAGCACTACTATGTATACTTGTAATAATGGAGTTTAAAAATTCTATGCTGTTTTCTCCTATATCTCCCAATAACTATAAGTCAAGCCATGAGCTATTACTTTCACTATGCATAATTTGAAGCATCCATTGAGATCTAACCAGGCTTTTGTTGAGGGCTTTGGGACATGCTCCTTTCATTTCTTCTTATAGATGTATGCTTAATTTATCTCTTTCGTATCATTTTGATAAGTGAAAAAAGAATATTAAACGCTATTAGCGAGCTCAGCATGATAATCAATTTGTTTTTAGCTCTGGTCAGGGAAAGCTGTTTAACGTCTTCCATTTTGCTGAACAATTTCATAATTACAAAAGATCTGAAAGTATTCTACACACTATGCAAAACAGACATGTAGAATTCTGAATTAGAGGAGCTCAGAGTGAAGGCTGTCAGCTAGGGAGTCATAGCTTTTCATGGTGCTTCCTATAGACTCAGGGAAGCCAAACAGCATATTTATAAAGTCAGTTAAGTACAACTGTCCACACAAATACATGTTCTTTATAGAAAAGCAAAGTTTATATCAGGGGATATAAAAAAATATGATGCAAAATCTTTATTATTTGCAAAACTGACAAAATGTCAACTTCTCCTTTTTCTACTCTTCTGCACCAGAGCCTCACGATTAATTCCAAGGAGTTCCTCAACTTTCTAAAGCAAGTTCCTCATATGGACAAATTGAAAAAGAGAAGAATTTAACTCCTTCTACAATGTAGGGATACCAAATCTGGACTATGCTAAGTGGAAACACATCAATGTAATTTTTCCATTTAGAACGGATAACTGCTAAACTGTAATTTCTCAGTTTCTTTGAGAAAACTGAGGAAGGAGGATTATTGAGCACAAATAAGCTCATGTGATTTCCTCCAATGATTGCAGTAATATTGCAAATATGAAAGTTTCAGCTGACCCCCCCAAATATGCAATTCTGAGTTGAGTTAACAGCAGGATAGCATCGCAAGATGTGATAACATTGCTTTATATTGCACTAGTGAGGTTACATTTAGGAATATTAGGTACCAGTTCTGATTACCACGATGAAAAGAGATGCAGAGACCCTAGAAAGAGTTCATAGAAGAGCAAAAAAATGATAAAGGAAGTTGAGGAAGATAGGTATGTCTAGCCCATCAAAGAGAAGGATTAGGGGTAGTGATGGGCGAACCCAATGGTGTTCGAGTTCGACAAATTCGGCCGAATTTTACTCAAAATTCGGCCAAACCTGAACCAAACCCGAACTCGAACCCGAACAGGGAATCTCTCCCATGAAGAGATTCTGGGGGCAGAGCTTTGAGGTCACCGGAAGGTTGCTAAGGACGCCAAGGTGATCACTTCCTGGATTCCATGGAATCCAGGAAGTGATCACCTTGGCGTCCTTAGCAACCTGCTGGTGACGTCAAAGCTCCGAATGCTGAACACACCCCTGAACTTTGCCCGAACTTTGGAAAAATTTCGGGTTCGTGTTCAGCATACCGAACACCGCAAAATTCAGTACGGACCCGAATTGTGCAGGTTCAGTTCACCCATCACTAATTAGGGGGATATGATAACTGTCTCCCAGTACTTTAAAAAAAAAAATTAATATTAAACTTTATTTGTAACACACAAACAATAGAACACAAAAACCGTTAAAAATAAAAGTTGGACAATTTGTGACGTGCTTGTAATACAATTCTAAGTGCTTATTTTCTATTACCTGGATTAAATTTACATAATGTACATAAAATCTTAGCAATGATCTTTTCAGATATATCTTTTTCTTTTTTCCTTTTATGACCGATCCTCTGACATTTGCTCTCCAAATTTTCTAACATTTATTAACTCTCTATTTTTGCTTTTTTCCATCCTATCAAAGAACCTATCCCAACAATTAGTATACTCTCACTCATCTATATTTTTTAAATCTTTGGTTAAGCTATCCATTTCTGCACACATTGTTATTTTTTCGATTAAAAACTTCAGAAGAGAAGGATTTAGGGGAAGTTATTTCTGACAGTGTCAAAATGAGTGAACAGTGTGGTCAGGTGGTAGGAAGAGGAAGATTGTGATCCCGCTATATAGAGCACTTGGAATGTTCAGTTCTGGAGACCTCGCCTACAAAAAGATATTGACAAAATTGAACGGGTCCAAAGACGGGCTACAAGAATGGTGGAAGGTCTTAAGCATAAAACGTATCAGGAAAGACTCAATTGACTCAATCTGTATAGTCTGGAGGACAGAAGGAAAAGGGGGGAAATGATAGAAACATTTATTTATTTATTTTTTGAAAAATACTTTATTTATTTACAAGAATAATTAAAAACAGGGAGGGGGATTGGGGGGAGGGGGGACAGAATGAAAGGTTGGGGGTAGGATAGGGTAGGGGGGGGAGAATTCAAAAACAAAACATATTATAATAAAATTGTAATACAAGTGAGTTATAGTACACGAGTGTTTTAGAAAAAAAAAACGTAATAGCTCTTATTTTCTTAATCTTACTATTTATGTTTGGAAGTAACTCAAATATAGTATTCCTTAGTATACATATATTGACATTAAAGTTTTAGTTATAAAGAGGTGGAATAAAGAAAAAGAGAAAGAGAGAAAAGAAAAGAAAAAAGGAATATATAAAAAAAGAAATGAAAGAAAGAAAGAGAGAAGAGTCTGCATTTAATGCAGACGTTTTTATGGACGACTTTTGTTTAATTGTGGGGTGGGGAGTATGTGGGTGATATGATGGGTGTGTATAAAGATTGATTATTTTGAAAGTAGTCAGTATGTTTGTAATGTGTATTAAGTTAGTTAGAAAACAGATAAAAAGAGATTTGATATATTTTCTTGTTGCAAATTTGATTAGTTTTTGGTGCTTCTTTTCTAATTTATTTTAATATTAATTTAAGTGTTGAAGGTAGTTTTGGGTATGATAATGTATAAGCTTTACATTAAAAAATTTTTGTATTTTTTCTGAGAAACCCATTTATACCAACTTTCCCATGCTTCGTAATATTCTGAGTCATTTTTGTTTTGTGCTTCCATTGCTATTTTGGACATTTCAGCACATTCGTTAATTTTCGTAATTATTGTAAAGAAAGAGGGTACTTGGTCCGATTTCCAGAGAGAGGCATATGATATTCTGGCAGCAGTTATTATTTGTAGTATAAGGTATTTTTCTGTCTTAGTAAGATTTTGTCTGAATATCCCCAAAAGATAGAGCTCAGGTTTGAGTGGTAATTTGATTGACATGACTTGGTCGATTAGGGATTGAATTGTTGTCCAATATTTTTGTGCAATTGGGCATGTCCACCATGTGTGGTAGTAGGTTCCAGGTTTGATCTTGCACTTCCAGCAGGTCGGTGAGAAGTTGGGAAACATTTTGGATATTTAAATATGTTAAAGGGTTAAATAAGGTTCAGGAGGAAAGTGTTTTTAATAGGAAAGTGAACACAAGAATAATGGGGCACAATGTGAAGTTAATTGGGGGGATCAGAAGCAACATGAGAAAATATTAATTGACTGAAAGAGGAGTAGATGCTTGGAACAAACTTCCAGTAAATGTGGTTTATAAATCCACAGTAACTGAATTTAAACATGTCTGGGATAAACATCCATCCTAAGATAAAATACAGGAAATAGTATAAGGGCAGACTAGATGGACCATGAGGTCTTTTTCTGCCATCAGTCTTCTATCTTCTATATGTTTCTATCTGAACTTTTCCTGTTAGGTATAACCCATGAAAACTTTGATAAAAACAAATTGTTTTTAATCCTTCATCTAATGACAGCAGCGAGAATAGTGCTCGCACAACATTGGAAAAATGAAACTATACCTATTGAAGAAGATATAATTGTCTTCCAGTACTTGAGGGGCTGTGATAGAGAGGAAGAGACTAATTTAATCTCCAAAGTACCAAAGGGAGGACAAAAAGTAATAGGAGAAAGGAGAGATCCAAACTAGAATAAATTTTCTGACAGTAATCAATGGAATGGTTGCTACCTGAGGTGGTGGGTGTTCCATTACTGTACATTTTCAGAAATAGACTGGACCATCTTTGATTGGAATATAATATCTCCTGTCAAACGTGGTTTCCTCTTGGTTCGGACCATTTAGCCCAAAATGGTAGCGACCTGTTGGTGACATCACGGAACTGGTTCAGTCAGTGCCAGTCCATGGATACCGCCATCTTTTTTTAAAAAAAAAATGTTTTCTTCTGAGCATGTGCAAAAGCCAAGTTTCCAGCACTGAGCATATGTCACCATCTTGTTTTCAGTTATTTTTTTAAAAAATGGGATTGTTTGGCACTGCGCATGCATACATCCATATAACATGGTGGAATCGAACCGGGAGCATGGTAGAGCCCATCTTTGTCTCCTGTCTTGAGTAGAGGGTTGGAATAGAAGACCTCTAAGGTTCCTTCCAGCCCTATGATTCTATATGCAAAATCACTTTCAAATATATCCAGGCTAAGAGATTGCTTAAAGGGAAGGTATGGTATGCACAAGAGCAGTTAAAGTGAGGTTACCTCTTTTAATTTCTGTATTAATTGATACTAGCTTGCATTTTTGTTATAATACCTTTGTATTTTCAATATGATTTATTTACTTACTTACTTACTTACTTACTTACTTACTTACTTACTTACTTACTTACTTACTTACTTACTTATTAGATTTGTATGCCGCCCCTCTCCGTAGACTTGGGGCGGCTAACAGCAGTAATAAACAGCATGTAACAAATCTAATGTTTAAAATAATTCAAAAACCCTTATTAAAACCAAACATACACACAAACATAACGTGCATAAATTGTATAGGCCTAGGGGGAAAAGGGTAGTTCAGTTCCCCCAAGCCTGATGACAGAGGTGGGTTTTAAGGAGCTTACGAAAGACAAGGAGGGTGGGGGCAATTCTGATCTCCAGGGGGAGCTGGTTCCAGAGGGTCGGGGCCGACACAGAGAAGGCTTTTCCCCTGGGTCCCGCCAGACGACATTGTTTAGTTGACGGGACCTGAAGAAGACCGACTCTGTGGGACCTAACCGGTTGCTGGGATTCGTGTTTGTATCTTATTCATATATATTTCACAGTTAAAATTCAAAAGAAGGCTAGAAACAGACGAAACAAATAAATAATTACAAATACGTGTGAAATGTCATGATACTATAATTTTCACAAGCCGGGTTCGAGAACATGGGTCAATTTACCCTTTTCCAATTTTGGTGCCTTTCAAATTTGGTACAGTACAGTACAGATTTTGACTCCTGAAACTCCCCGACCCAACCAGAAGATTCGTTCTTTAAAAGAAAAAAAGTGCTAGGAGTAGAACTCTGCATATGGGGGTGGGATGAGGAGGCGGTATTGTTCATGCTTTAACAATCATTATTTCAAGAAACTTATTCAGAATTCTCCATACCATGAAATGCACAGTTAGATGTCTGATTCTTGTTCAGCATAAGGAAGTGGCTTGTTTGCAATACAAGGAATTAAAGAATGCCTCTCAGGCAGCAGGCTTCCTTACAGCAGAATATTACAGATGTGGATTGCTTTTCAAATTAACACCGATTTATAAAGGAAAAAATTCATGGGGAAATTGCTTAAGAAACCACAGAAGATTTTTAAAAAATATTTTAGACGACAGCTTTTTGCTTATTTCCTCATACTTTCTCAGAAGAACCCACTGCACATAGCAAACAACGTATAAGCATCCTTTATATGTTGCCATAAAGTGGGATCCTAGGCAAATAGAACATAGCATTTGCAATAAATGTAACTCGGAATCATCTCCCTCCAAGCTTACAATGCTCCTTTATTTTTCCTACAGCATTTCAGATGTTGTGTTTAGAGATTATATTCTTGGTTGACCTTGTACTTTCTCCTAAAATCTTCAATCCATCTGAGGCGCATATATTTTTTATTTTTCCACTCTCTGTTTTCGTTGAGCACCATATCTAGGGAGTCAGTGCAGGTGGCTCCCTTAAAATTGATCTAAAGCTGCCATACCATCTCCAAGATAACCACTGACAATGTCTTCTAGAGATAACATTGCAGCACAGGCGGAATAACAACGCGGACACAGAGCTGGATTTAAACTGGGTCATTTTTATTAATTAAATTAATTAATTTAATTCAACCTAACATGGACCCACAGAGGTCAACCGAAGTACTTCCGGGGTGGAAATGACGTAATAAAAACTTCCGGGGCAACTTAGGGCGTAGCTCCATGGTGATCCAGGTGAAGGGGCCACGCCCTCACCTGGATCCCAGCCATGCCATGCATGTGGGAGGTCTCGCCGTCCAATCCCTGGAAGGGAATTGAAATGGGCAAGACCCAGAGGCAAGTTCTCCCCAATTGCTCAGGCCAATTTAAAAGCCACCATGAGCCCTTGGAGAGAGTCTGCCAATTATTCCCAAAGATGCCCAACGGAGAACACGCAGTTGCTAAACCCCTCCCAATTTCCGCCCCTAACCTGCCAACCCAATGACCAGAGGTAAGCCAATTAGAACTAATCGGGGAGCGAAACACCCTCTAACCAGCCATCCCACATTGCAGTGTGGAATAGGCGGAAAAACGGTCGCAGAAAAATACTGAGACCGCCAAAAATTCCTATTCGGCCCCATAAAGGCGATCCATGTAGCACACTGACAGATAGGGAGGGCGGGCGGGTGTTCGCCTGCTCGTTGTCCGGGGTGAAAAGGAAGCCCCGAGCCTGCGCAGCCCTTTATAAAGGGCTAGCAGGCCCCGCCCCGGCAACGTCATCAGTCGGCGCCAATGACAGGCATGGCCGGGATCTTCTGAAATCTCACGAGATCCCGGCCATTCAAGATGGCGGCTATGCCTAGGGCTGTGTTTCCCTGGCCCTGCCGCAAATCCTGGCCAGGGGTAAGTCGCCAGCTGGGAATTTTGTGAGATACAGTTTAGAACTTAGAATAACAGAGTTGGAAAGGACCTTGGAGGCTTTCTAGGTCAACCACCTGCTCAGTCAGGAAAGCCTATACCATTTCAGACAAACGATTGTCCAATCTCTTCTTAAAAACTTCCTGTGTTGGAAAATTCACAACTTTTAGAGATAAGTTGTCCCATTGGTTAATTGATCTAACTGTCAGGAATTTTCTTCTTAGTTCTAGGTTGCTTCTTGATTAGATTCCATCCATTGCTTCTTCTCCTGCCCTCAGGTGCTTTGGAAAATAGGTTGATTTCCTCTTCTTTCTGGCAACCCCTGAGATATTGGACCACTGCTATCATGTCATCCCTAGTCCTTCTTTTCATTAAACTAGAGATACCCAATTCCAGCAACCATTCTATATGTGTTTTAGCCTCTAATCCCCTCATCATCTTTGTTGCTCTTCTCTGCACTTTCTAGAGTCTCAAAATCCTTTTCACATCATGGTGACCAAAACGGAATGCAGTATCCCAGGTGTGGCATAACCAAGGCATTATACAGTGGTGTTAACACTTCACGTGATCTTGATTCTATCCTTCTGTTAATGCAGCCTAGAACTGTGTTGGGTTTTTTGGCAGCTGCAGCACACTGCTGGCTCAAATTTAAAAGGTTGTCCACGAGGACTCCATGATCCCTCTCACAGTTACTACTATTGATCCAAGTACCATATACACTTTGATTTAATTTAATTTAATTTTTCTTGCCTGAGTATAGAATCTTATTTCTGTTACCTCTGTTGTAACAGGTATAGTATGTTACTGTCTATAGTAGACAATTGTGTTCTGTCTGCTATATATTCTAAGTAGCTACATCATTAAAAATCAGAACGAGCAAGAATGCAGAGCTATTTGGAAAGATCTTCTGATGGTTTTCCCCTCTGTTCTTTGGACTTTGCCATTAAGCAGAATATTTTGTTGAAGTGGCAGCAACCCACAACCTCTGGACTTTCAAACAGAGAGCTAATTAGGGTCAGATTGCATAATACTTGAATGAAAGACAACCTGAAAACACTAGGACTATAGGCTAAATGTTTGTGTCAATGAACTTACCAAAAGCCATTATACGCACAAAGTTACATTTACTGCATGCACAGAAACACAAACACAAATATCATTTTGCATCACATCCTAAATGCTGAGGGATTTCTTATCTTTCAGTTTAACTACACACCTTGTCTAGTGGACGTACTGATAAGGATAGTTGGAAATAGAAATGTGAGCAACAGTTATTATTTATTTTGCATATACCATACCCAATGAACCCTGCCTTGAAGGTTTATTTTTTTTAAAAAAGAAAGAAGTGAATTTATGCATATAAACCTGCTCAAATTAAAATGTAAACTAGTACACAGTCAAAGGTAAGACATAAAAGTATTTGCAGCAACTGTAGCTTCCAGGAGAACAATCATAAAATTAATTTCCTGACTTGCACAGCAATATCAATAGAACATTTCATCCGTAAGTGCCCAGATTGGTTTCTAACATTGATGGATATGAGGTGGGGAAAGTATTGAATTTTCTTTCTAATTAGCTTTTTTTTAAAAAATAATGAAATACCCTCGTAATAATTTTCCTTCATGTCTTTTGCATAAAGGTATCTGTGTATTGGAATTTAATTTATATGCCAATGATGTTTTATGCATTGTCCTCCCTGCATCTCATTAGTATCATTAATAGACACTCCACTACATTGTGTTACAAGGTTAATTGGGACAAATCCAAAAAAATAAAAATCATTCTTTTTCCACAGTAAATATGATAGTAACTACTACAGAACCCACCTGCATAAATTCCAACCATAAATTATTTTGATAAAACTTTCTTTATGGTGTCGTATTCACTTTTGGACAAAATGTTAAACTATATCTAGTTAAACTGGCAATACTATAATAACAACATCAGAGGTGACGCTGTAATCAGCCATGGATATTGGATATTGCTGTCTATAAAGATTTTGGTAGTGATGTCTTGTTTTCTTCAGAATGAAATTATGTATTGAAATAATATGATTTGTATATAAATATAAAGTGCTGTTTTATATCTTTTGTATATAAATATGTGATTTGAATATAAATATAAAGTTTACAATGCCATATTACTGTTCTGTCTAACATGGCAAACTAAATATATCAATAGGATAGAAAGAGGGATAACAGGATATCTTCCAATGCTAAATGGAAACATTTTTTAATTCTATCAATACTGTATTATTTAAAGTATATGCTACTTATATGTGATGTGGTACTAATATAATTTTAAAAGCAAATTGATTCTAATTATCTCAATTCAGATTCATTTCCAATTCCAAAGCAAGAATCAGAAACTGGAAAGATTTATTTATTTATTTATTTGTTTGTTTTGTCAACTACATATTCGTGGTATACAGAGATATAATAATATTTATAAACATGATGCTAATAAGAGAGAAACATTAGGACAGGGGACAGAAGGCACTCTGGTGCATTTATGCACACCCCTTACTGACCTCTTAGGAATTGGGAGAGGTCAACAGTGGATAGTCTAAGGGTAAAATTTTGGGGGTTAGCTGATGTTACTATGTAGTCTGGTAGTGAGTTCCACGCATCAACTACTCGGTTACTAAAGTTGTATTTCCTGCAGTCGAGTTTGGAGCAGTTTACTTTGAGTTTGTATCTGTTGTGTGCTTATGTGTTGTTGTGGTTGAAGCTGAAGTAGTTGTTGACAGGAAGGACATTGTAGCAGATGATTTCATGGGCTATGCTTAGTTCGTGTTTAAGCTTAGACGTAGTTCTAAGCTTTCTAAATCTAATATTGTAAGTCTAGTTCCGTAGGGTATAATGTTGCGAGTAGAGGAGTGGAAAGCTCTTCTAGTAAAGTATCTCTGGACATTTTCTAGATTGTTTAATGTCTGAAATGCGGTGTAGGTTCCAGACAGATGAGCTGTATTCAAGGGTTGGTCTGGTGAAAGTTTTGTATGCTCTGGTTAGTAGAGTGAGATTTTGCCTCTTTCACATTGCTGCTAATGGAAAAAAGAAGAAATACTGCAAGTTGGTCCTGGGGGAATGGGGAATAACTCTGAAATCCCTCCCACTTATCTCCAAGGTAATACTGACCTTTATTTCTTTGCCCGAAGTACAGCTGATCAGCTCCTCAACTGTGTTTCAGGCTGATTCCAGCTACTGAGCAAGCGAGGAAGCCAAACTACATCAGGGGACGCGCTTGAGCATGAGTGGAGCGATGGGGAAGGTAAATAGAACCCACCCCCTGCAAATGACTATTGGCATTTTAAACTTAGCTTTTAAAACTTTCGAATGGAACTTGAGGGACTGCAGAAAAGAATATACATTTGTGAGATGCTTAAGCCTATTACATTCCCAAGAAGAAAGTATTGACATTAGGATGCTAAGGATCCACTGTATTTCGATGTGTACATTTGCACATTTGTACACATTTGTACACATGTACAATTTTTTTGCTGCTTTTGTTGATAGTTAGAGTTTATTAGATTTGTATGCCGCCCCTCTCCGAAGACTCGAAGACTTGATGCAAATAAACATCAGATATTCTGTGTGTTGTGGGGAAGGCAAACTTCAAACATAGGTTTTAAAAGATTCTTGACGCATTAGAAGTTATAACATTTAGGATAATATAATCCATTATAATTCCCCCTATGTTTCAT
The DNA here is from genome assembly GCF_031021105.1 of Erythrolamprus reginae. Taxonomy (NCBI): domain Eukaryota; kingdom Metazoa; phylum Chordata; class Lepidosauria; order Squamata; family Dipsadidae; genus Erythrolamprus; species Erythrolamprus reginae. Next base: position 59,787,468 of record NC_091951.1, read on the forward strand.
TTGTATTGTATACTTGGGAAGAAGAATTTATGATTAGAAAGGTGAGCGATGAATGAAGTCCAAAAAGGTAATGAAAAAAATTTACAAAATCCCCAGACAAATTCTAGGGGCAACGTCTGATTCTCAGACATAATAATAGCAAACAATGACAGTAGGTATTTGATTTTGTAATTATACAGCATTATATTATCTAGCATTTATCTTATTTAGGAAAAAATATTCCATCTAATTAACAAAATAATTCCCTGAAGCATAAATTTGATAAAGCATCATGAAATAGCTATGTAATTCAATATTTTTAAGTTCCTAGTTTGTTCTTATTATATTAATGCTATTCTCAATGTTTGTCTCTTTGGGCATCAAGTAATATTTGCATCTCATGTCAACAAGCAATTAATCTTTAATTTACATTAACTAATATAGATAAGGTACTGTGTTTAATACATGTTCAGTGTAAACTAAAGCAAGCTTCAAAACAGAAATAAGATTACTGTTTAGAATATTACTTAGACCAAAATAATTGCATAATTATTGGCATTTAGGGAATGCTTTTCATTATTATACCCTGGAAAAGATCTCAAATTGTGATAAAGCTTTCTGATGCTATGCTATGATTATGATTTTAATGAATATGGCTGATAAGTTCATCTACTAATCTGTATTATATCAAAATTACTGTATAGTTGTATGCTAGCACTAAGTGAATGTGATTTGTAGCTCAGAGGAACTCCCAGGGTTGTAGTGGTGGGGAAAAGAGGAGGAGGAAGGAGCTTTGGGAAGATTACAGAGGGAGTGGGGGAGGGAAAAGAGAAAAAAGCATTTAAGAAAAAAAATATCCTGTAATCTGTAACTCCTACACTGCAAAAACATATGGACTACACAACTTGATCAGGTGCAATTTACATAGACTTGTGAGACTAGACTAGACTAGACTAGACTAGACTAGAATAGAATAGAATAGAATAGAATAGAATAGAATAGAATTTTATTGTATGCACAAGGAATTTGTCCAGCAGCCGGTTAGAGTCCATAGAGTCGGCCTTCTCTAAATCCCATCAACCAAGCAATGTCACCTGGTGGAGCCTTGGCAAAGGGCTTTCCCTGTGGCAGCTCCGGCTCTTTGGAATCAATTCCTCCCAGAGATTTGCATCGCTCCCACTCTCCTGGCATTTTCTAAGGCTTTAAAAACAAATTTTTGCCAGCAGGCCTGGGGCCGTTGAGTGTTGCCATCCTGCTCCGTCTGACAGTATGAGTGAATGATTATGATTGGATTTTAGCTAAATGGTTGTAATTGTCTGGGGTTTTTAGATTAGTTCTTACATTTTATACTTTTGTATTGATTTTATTGTGTAAGCCACCCTCAGTTTGCTGGAGAAGGGCGGCCTAGAAATCCAATAAATAAATATGCTCTTAAAGATAAGGTCATCAAGAATCATAAGGTACAATATTTAATGATAATCCGGCTCCAAATAAGCAATCAAATCATATTAAAAGCATAAAGCCTTTGATTCAGAGGTACATAAGAAATTACTTCTGAAACTAAAATGTTATAGCATCTCTGGACCCCTACATGATTGGATAACTGTGTTAATATCGAACAGAAAAAAAGTGGTTAAAATAGGGAGTGCCCTATCAAATCCTGCACCTGCCAACAGTGGTGTCCCTCAAACCAGCTTTCTAGGACTAACACTCTTCATGCTTTACATAAATGACCTTCATAACCATATTATAAGCAACTGTGTTCTCTTCACCAATGATGTTAAACTATTTAACACCACCAATAATGCTGCTACCCTTCAAAAAGACCTTGGCCATGTATCAAATTGGTCAAACAGCTAGCAACTTCAACTTCAATCAACAAATGCTTTGTCTTACATATTGGCAAAAAGAATCAGAAGAGAAAATACAAGCTTGGAGGACATGGCCTTTTACATGACCCTGTCAAGGACCTTGGAGTACTCATATCTAATGACCTAAATGCAAGAGCACAGTGTAATAACATTGCCAAAAAGACACTAAGAGTTGCTAATCTAATCTTGCATAGCTTATTCTATGGCAATATTATAGTCCTAACCAGAGCATACAAAACATTTGTCAGACCAATTCTTGAATATAGCTCACCTGTCTGGAATCCTCACTGCATATTGGGCATTAATACAATAGAGAATCCAGAAATATTTCACAAGAACAGTTCTCGATTCCTCTGCTTGCAAGAGCATATCTTATTCCACCAGACTTGAAATTTTGGGCACAGACAATTTAAAATTATAACACCTTTGAGCTGATCTAACTGTAGTTCATAAAATCATCTGCCACAATGTCCTATCTGTCAATGATTACTTCAGCTTTAAACACAACAATAAATTAGCACAATAGATACAAACTTAATGTAAACCACTCCAAATTCGATTACAGAAAATATGGCTTTACCAACAGAGTGATCAATGCCTGGAATGATTCTGTGATTCTGTGGTTTCTTCCCCAAACCCCCAAAAATTTAACCTTAGACTGTCTACAATCAACCTCACCCCATTCCTAAGAGGTCTGTATTAGGACTCTATCCTTAATGGTTGATTTGGCAATATATAAACCAACAATATGTGATATAAACTGAGCTATGTCTATTTGCTGAGGTGTTGCAGACTGCCACACGAGGGAACTAGAGTTCATAGCTTATTTCTCCGAATCACCCTCTTTGTTTTTCTTTGTTTTTCTTTGGCTGTTCAGTGTTAATGGCTATCCACTGTTAGGTATGCTCTGCAATGACTCTGCAATCTCTCTGTATTGTAGTCATGTATTATAGCTAAAATGTGCTTAGAAACATAGAAGATTGACAGGAGAAAAAGACCTCATGGTCCATCTAGTCTGCCCTTATACTATTTCCTGTATTTTATCTTAGGATGGATATATGTTTATCCCAGGCATGTTTAAATTCAGTTACTGTGGATTTACCAACCACGTGTGCTGGAAGTTTGTTCCAAGCACCTATTACTCTTTCAGTAAAATAATATTTTCTCATGTTGCTTCTGATCTTTCTCCCAACTAACCTCAGATTGTGCCTTCTTGTTCTTGTGTTTACTTTTCTATTAAAAACACTTCCCTCCTGAATCTTATTTAACCCTTTAACATATTTAATTATTTCAATCATGTCCCCCCCTTTCCCCTCTGCCCTCCAGACTATACAGATTGAGTTCATTAAGTCTTTCCTGATACGTTTTATGCTTATGACCTTCCACCATTTTTGTAGCCCATCTTTGGACCCTTTCAATTTTATCAATATCTTTTTGTAGGTTTGGTCTACAGAACTGAACACAGTATTCCAAATGTGGTCTCACCAGTGCTCTATACAGCGGGATCATAATCTCCCTCTTCTTGCTTGTTATACCTCTAGCCATGCAGCCAAGCATTCTACTTGCTTTCCCTACTGCCTGACCGCACTGTTCACCCATTTTGAGACCATCAGAAATCACTACCCCTAAATCCTTCTCTTTTGAAGTTTTTGCTAACACAGAACTACCAATACAATACTCAGATTGAGGATTCCTTTTCCCCAAGTGCATTATTTTACATTTGGAAACATTAAACTGCAGTTTCCATTGCTTTGACCATTTATCTAGTAAAGCTAAATCATTTGCCATATTACAGATGCCTCCAGGAATATTAACCTTATTGCACACTTTAGAGTCATCGGCAAATAGGCAAACCTTCCCTACCAAACCTTCCCCTATGTCACTCACAGGCTTGATATCTTTTAGGTTTGATATCTTTGTTTATAATTATGACAAAGACAACTGGTTAGAAAGACTATGTATAATATTAATATAATATTTGGATTGTTATTCTGACTTTTTATGTGTATGACTTTGGACTATTTATCTGAATGTGTTATTTCTCAAAGTAAATTTTAATTCAAGTTAGTATATCTGTATGTGAGTAATTTTTCACAACTAATCTCAATATAAACATTTCTTTGTGTGCACAACCTTGGTAAACAAGGATTACTCTGCTCATACATTAACAGCGTGCATAAGCTGCATAACCATTGTGCTGAGTGTCCTTATCTTACTGTCCTATTGTCTTCATTTATCTATACAGTGGTACCTCTACTTAATAACTTAATTTGTTCAGTGACCAAGTTCTTAAGTAGAAAAGTTTGTAAGAAGAAGCAATTTTTCCCATAGGAATCGATGTAAAGGCAAATAATGTGTGTGATTGGGGAAACCACAGGGAGGGTGGAGGCCCTGTTTCCTCCCAGGAGATTCCTGGAGAGGCCCCATGGAGGCTTCTCCCTGCCTTTTCTGGCCTTGTTTCCTCCCAGGAGATTCCTAGAGAGGCCCCATGGTGGCTTCTCCCTGCCTTTTCCGGTTACAGTTTTGGAGGCTCGAGTTTGTAAGTGGAAAATGGTTCTTGAGAAGAGGCAAAAAAATCTTGAACACCCAGTTCCTATCTAGAAAAATTCGTAAGTAGAGGCATTTGTAGATAGAGGTACCACTGTACTTACTTTGCTTATGTTTATGTTTATATCTATACCTGCTATCTTATACATATTTGCCAAACAAACAAATAAATAAAATAAAAAATAAAGAGAGAGAAAGGGAGGGAATGAGAGGGAGTGTGTGTGTTATGCAGGATAATAGTTTTGTAACAACTAAGACTTCTAATCCAAATATTAAATCTGCAAAACAGTCTGGTCAGCAATAAATTCATTTTTAATAAGAAAATAATTAAAAGAGGGGACGGTTGGTAATTTACCCTTTTATACGGGATAAGTAATCTCTCATCAAAATATTAGAATATAGTATAATGGTATTTCTATTAAGCAATTTCCTATATGGAATCTCTTCACTGTAATTCCCCACCCCAACCCCGCACCAAATAATTCCCTTCTAAAGTCAGTAGGGTAGTCATGAATATGCATTTACTTGAGTTCCATACAGCTGATCAAAGTTTCATTTAAAGTTTAAACCTCTCAGGCCATAAAATGGAAATCATTTTCAGGGGCGAAAATCCTCTATTCATGGAAGCTTCTACCATAAGTGAAGACAACAAAGAATACTTTAATAAGCATAACATGCTGTCTATAAAGAGATTCCAGCTCCCCAATGTCTGTCTATGACTTTTTTTTGCTTAAAATCCTTCCTTTTTCATAAACTTAAAAATGATATTATGTCAAATAAAAAGACTCAGGGATAACTTCTGCATGACTTGGTCATTTTCCATTCTTTGCATTCATACCATACAACTGAACTATTAAATATACTTAAAAGGAAGAAGGAATCTACATATACATACCAAAACCCAAGACTCCTTACTTGTTAACAATTGCTCAGTTCAAAGCCTTTACATCTTCTGGGCAATGTGGAATTTAAAAAAAAAACATGATAAGGGGAAAGTTCAGTATGCTTTGCTCATGAAAACAAAAGTTTGGGATTAATTAAGAGATGTTTCTAAACCTTTCATATTCATAATTGTCCTTTTCTTTAAGGGATTCAGCCTGCACAGTTCAATACTATTGGCCTTTGTCATAAGTTTTAGAAAAATGTATCTCCCTAAGTACATGAAAAGCTCTGCTTTTCGCCTGCTTCTTAAAAGAAACAGCCTAAACTACAACTCCCACAATCTCCAATATGAGGAGCTAGCATGGTGTAGTTATTAAAATGAGCAGGAAGACTCATTTCCTTCTCTATCTTTGAGCATGGAACCTCACCAAATGATTTTGGACTGGTCACAATCTTTGTCAGAGAATTACTATTGAGTGAAAAAACAATAGGGGATCCTTGGTACTCTCTGAGCTTGGTTGTTTTCTTGCAGACATTTTATTATATTGCCCAATATGTAATATTATCAGTGTAGTAATGTTACTACTCTGGAGGAAAAACAAGAAAGGACAAGTTTCCAACTTCAAAAGCCTATATAAAAGCATTTGCAATCAAATAAAATTAACTGCTACAGCAAACAAGAGGAAAACCTCCTATGCACCATATCTAATAGAGCTTTCTACAACTTTGACAGCAATAAACTCAAAGATTCTAGACCTATCCCACCTCTCAAAGGACCCAAAAACAAAGAATACCACGATGATTCATCCAAAGCAAACCTCTTCAACTCTTTCTTTGGCTCTGTCTTTGTTAACAGCAATGGTTCATCCCCCAATTTCATCAATCGCACCCCAAACTCCCTCAACAACCTAACCCAAGCAGACTTCACTGAAGACCAAGTTTAAAAAGCATTACGTGACCTTAAACCTTCTCTATCAGTCGGACCAGATGGTGCTTACTTCCTAAAAAAGCTCTCTTCTGCCATAGCTGAACGACTAAGCATAATTTTCAAAAAATCCTACAGAACCAGCACACTTCCTAAGCTATGGTCGAAAGCAATGGTCATCCCCATCTTCAAAAAAGGAGACCCCTCTCTTGTCGATAACTACAGACCAATTTCACTATGCTGCATCCTATGCAAAGTCATGGAATCAATTATAAACAAATCAATTATTCTCCATCTAGAAACTAATAATTTGCTCTCTCACAAACAATTTGGTTTCAGAAAAAAACTATCCTGCAACCTGCAGCTCCTCCACTGCAAAAATATGTGGACAACTCATCTAGATCAAGGGAAATCTATAGATCATATCCATCTCCGTCCCAGTTAAAAGCAGTGTTCCCCAAGGTAGTATACTGGGACTAACGCTCTTCATTCTCTACATCAATGACCTTTGAGATTACATCACAAGCAACTGTGTCCTCTTTGCCGATGATGTAAAACTTTTCAACACCACCAATAACACAACTAGTCTCCAAAAAGACCTGAACTCTGTTTCCGAGTAGTCTAACACATGGCAACTCCAAATCTCAACTAGCAAATGCTCTGTCCTACACATTGGGAAAAAGAATCTGAACTCCAAATACGAACTGAATAATTAAATTATCACAGATAATCCCCACTCGGTTTAAGACCTCGGTATACTAATAACAAAAGATTTAAGTGCCAAACCCCACTGCAACAACATAGCCAAGAAGGCTTCAATAGTTGTAAACCTAATCCTACATAGCTTCTACTCTGGCAATCTCTCACTGCTTACCAAAGCTTACAAAACTTTCGCCAGACCCATCCTCGAATACAGCTAATCTGTTTGGAACCCATATCGCATCTCAGACATTAACACCTTTGAAAATGTCCAAAGATACTTCACCAGAAGAGCCCTTCACTCCTCCACTTGAAACGGAATACCCTATGAGACTAGACTTTCAATCCTGGGCCTAGAAAGCTTAGAACTAAGACGCCTTAAACATGATCTAAGTATTGCCAACAAGATCATATGCTGCAATGTCCTGCCTGTCGGCGACTACTTTAGCTTCAACCACAACAACACAAGAGAACACAACAGATTTAAACTTAATATTAACTGCTCCAAACTTGACTGTAAAAAATATGACTTTAGTAACCAAGTTTCAAAGCGTGGAACTCATTACCAGACTTCATAGTGTCATCCCCAAACCCCCAACACTTTACCCTTAGATTATCCATGGTTGACCTATCCAGATTCCTAAGAAGTCAGTAAGGAGCGAGTACAAGTGCACTAGAGTGCCTTCCGTCCCCTGTCCTATTGCTCTCCTATATCTCCTATACCTTTCTTCTATTTCTATATATCTTCTTCTATTCTTTCATTGACATGTTTTATTCCTATATCTTCTCTTCCATTCTTTCTTAGATATATTTTACTATGAGTATATCCTCTATAACCTTCATTATGTATTTTACCATGTGTATACCAACTAAAACCCTCATTGTATATTGGACAAAATCAATAAATCAATAAATAAATAACATTGGCGGATCCAGTCTGGGTCAGTCACTGGGACCAGCGGTTTAGTCTTCCAAACTTTTTGAAGTTTGTGCTGGAGCCCATCCTCCTGGAACTTCTCTCATACCACATTGTGGTAAGAGAGAAGTTCCCTGAGAATGGGCTCCAGCAAAAACTTCCAAAAGTTTGTAAGACCAAACCTCTGACCTTCGTGACAAACCCAGATTGGATCCTGCAACATTATTTTGTGACATGTATATTTGCCTTATGGAGTGATCATACATAAATTGGGAGAAATTTTATAATCTGCTTATTCTAGCTGAAAACAAAAGAACTGAAATTGAAATTTGGAGTGGCAACATGTATGGGTGTTTGCTGTTGTGAAGACGCACATTCTAGATCGGGGTATCAAACTCGCTTTGTCACGACGTTGTCACGTGATGTATCACTAAACCGGGCATGGGTGTGGCCAGAGTGTGACTCATGCAGCCCACAGACCGCAGGTTTGACAGTCCTATTCTAGATGAGATTCACTTTCTCTAAAGGAGCAGGCATATTGTATGTGAGAGAGATTATCTTCATTAATATCAATGAAGATATAAGTGATTTTTGTACAAAGTCACCCTTTTTTCTCCAAATTCATCTGGTTTGTCTCCTACACTCAGTTCTGGGGAAGCAAGATTGACTACAGTCAAAGCTTTTTGAAATATGCAATTGTAAATTTTAAAATTTTTAGTTTTCAGTGCTTGTCATTTTTTAAATAATGTAGAAAACTATAATTATGCATGCAACTACGCATCTCTAAAGTGATTATTATTTATGCTGAAGTGTTTAGAAGACACAGATGTAACTTGAGAGATGTGTTTTTATATGCACTTATAATATTTTATTACACACATGAATTAGACATATGTGGCAATATGTCAAGAATGGAATCTGAATGTATGTGATAAGTTTGCAAATTATAAATATTACACAAAGCTGGAGATAGAATGATGTTACAGCAGAAGAGCTATCTTTCCTTTACTTGTTTATTAATTCATTAATTAAGGAGGTCTCTGTTTACCACTATGACATTTATGTTGGCTGAGAACATAAATTATATTCCTGTATATATACAAATTTATATATCCCAGGACTAAATATAGTTACATTTGGTAAAGATCAATGGCAATAAACTAGAGATCAATTGAATTCATGCCATTTAGCTAAATGCTGTAAAGTCTGCCTTGCTTATCATTACAAGTTCTGCATTACACATTTAAATCTCATAGAAAATGTGGTTGTCAGCATACTTAAGGATTCTTAGAATACACATATTGACAAGCCTTGATAGTCTCTTTCCCATAGTCTCATATTATTTTTAATGTTATGTTATGTTTAATGTTTTTTATTGTTTTAAAATGTTTTTTTAGGATTTTAATTTAATACAATGGTACCTCTACCTACACTCTTCATTCTCTACATCAATGACCTTTGCGATTACATCACAAGCAACTGTGTCCTCTTCACCGATGATGTAAAACTCTTCAACACCACCGATAACACAACTACTCTCCAAAAAGACCTGAACTCTGTTTCTGAGTGGTCTAACACATGGCAACTCCAAAACTCAACTAGCAAATGCTCTGTCCTACATATTGGGAAAAAGAATCTGAACTCCAAATATGAACTGAATAATCAAATTATCACAGATAACCCCCACTCGGTTTAAGATCTTGGTATACTAATAACAAAAGATTTAAGTGCCAAACCCCACTGCAACAACATAGCCAAGAAGGCTTCAAGAGTTGTAAACCTAATCCTACGTAGCTTCTGCTCTGGCAATCTCTCACTATTTACCAGAGCTTACAAAACTTTCGCCAGACCCATCCTCGAATACAGCTAATCTGTTTGGAACCCATATCGCATCTCAGACATTAACACCCTTGAAAATGTCCAAAGATACTTCACCAGAAGAGCCCTTCACTCCTCCACTCAAAACATAATACCCTATAAGACTAGACTTTCAATCCTGGGCCTAGAAAGCTTAGAACTAAGACGCCTTAAACATGATCTAAGTATTGCCAACAAGATCATATGCTGCAATGTCCTGCCTGTTGGTGACTACTTCAGCTTCAACCACAACAACACAAGAGCACACAACAGATTTAAACTTAATATTAACTGCTCCAAACTTGACTGTAAAAAATATGACTTCAGTAACCGAGTTGTCGAAGCGTGGAACTCATTACCGGACTCCATAGTGTCATCCCCAAACCCCCAACACTTTACCCTTAGATTATCTACGGTTGACCTATCCAGATTCCTAAGAGGTCAGTAAGGAGCGAGTACAAGTGCACTAGAGTGCCTTCCGTCCCCTGTCCTATTGCTCTCCTATATCTCCTATACCTTTCTTCTCTTCCTATATCTCCTCTTCTATTCTTTCACTGATATGTTCTATTACTATATCTTCTTTTCTATTCTTTGTTAGATATATTTTACTATGAGTATCTCCTCTATAACCTTCATCATGTATTTTACTATGTGTATATATATATATATATATATATATATATATATATAGATAGATAGATAGATAGATAGATAGATAGATAGATAGATAGATAGATAGATAGATAGATAGATAGAATTGTCGGCTATCAATAAAATTAACTGCCTTGGAAATGGCCCTGGGTTGGGCCGAGAGGCAAATAAGGAGCTGTGATGTTCCTTCAAATACACCAGGGTGATTCAACACAAAAATATGTAACCCTTCCCTGGTGCAGAGCTGAAGGGATTGGATACTGTCGCCTAGAGGATAATTCTCTGCCTTACAAGGCAAAGGTTGCAGGTTCAAGTCCCAGTGGGTATGGCTAGCTGATGAGGCCAAAATAAGACCGAAATTGATCTATCCTAGTCTCCCTTAATTTTCAAATTCAGCTTAAACATGTGACATATATATATATATATATATATATATATATATATATATATATATATATATATATATTATGTCGAACAAGGCCGAAATGGGACCATCCTAGTCTCCCTTAATCTTCAGGCTGGTGTTTCTGTCCTTGTTCTAAGGCCTTAGAACAAGGACAGAAACACCAGCCTGAAGATGATGAATGGGACCTCATCGAAACTTTTCTAGATAAGAACCAGAAGTTCAAGATTTTTTTGCCTCTTCCCAAGAGCCATTTTCCACTTACAAACCCAAGCCTCCAAAACTGTAACTGGAAAAGGCAGGGAGAAGCCTCCATGGGGCATCTCTAGGAATCTCCTGGGAGGAAACAGGGCCTCCACCTTCCCTGTGGTTTTCCCAATTGCATGCATTATTTGCTTTTACATTGATTTCTATGGGAAAAATTGCTTCTTCTTACAAACTTTTCTACTTAAGAACCTGGTCACGGAATGAATTAAGTTAGTAAGTAGAGGTACCACTGTATAGTATATGTTTCTGAATTGTGAGCCTCACAGAGTTGTTTGATGAGATGGGAGGCTGAAAAAATTCAAAACAATAAATGAACAAAGAAAGAAACAAATACAATACATATTTGTCTAGTGGTTGCTTCCTTGTCTGCAGACAATTTTCTTCATCTATTAAAGGCATTATAGAATGACCACTGATAGGTTTTTTAAGAGTAGGCAATGGCAATATTGTAAGTTTCCTGGACAACTAGGTTACTAATTTACAATCTGTTCTAAAATATCTATCATTAGAACACCAGGTCACGATGAAGGCAGTGATCTATAAATATCGAGCCTTTGTCATATTCCATCTTCTCCCACTGGATCACGCTCTCTCCCTGCTTAAAGGAGGTTTACATATTCCTTATAATAAATCTATGATAAATTAGTCCCTTATTTCCAGACTCCTCTAAGTGCAATGCACTGAAAACATAGTAATGATATAATTAATTGCAGTCATCATCTTGTTAAATTTCCTGTGGAAAAATTACACCCATTTCGATTAACATGAAATATAAGTGTCAAATCGGTAATAAAAACCTGATCAATAAAACAATAATAATTGTGTTGTTAAAAATGGCCCCAGAAAGGTATTCACAGCAACATATTTTAGAGGTGAGAAACCCTTTTTAAAATAAACGGGTTTCATCTTTACACTATGTCATCTAAATCATTACAATGTTTGTGTATACAATTATCATCAGGCGATAAATTGCAGCTATTGAATGGATTAAGTTTGAACTTGTTGACCTCATAAATCTGAGTTTGTCACAGCTTTAGAAAATTCTTGTGTAGCAATCAGTTGATTATATGGCAGGAGCAGATAGATGCCTGCTAACTGGATAACATGAAATGGACAGGGTAATTCAAAGTTCATGGGTAAAGTTTATAAGATTTGTCTGACAAACTTCAAAGTTAGCATTTTCCCCATTGCCAGAATGACCTCTTTGTTTTTCTTCTTTGTTTAAGACTAAAATGTATGAAATTATCATTCAGTTATCCTTTCTGTACTACTTTGAGAAGGATTCCTAAGTATGCCATGGAAAGAATTGCGAACATTTTTTTAAAAGGACATATTATTTCCATAATTCTTTTAAAGTGAACCAATAAGGGGGGGGGGGAGCTTATGAACATTCTGGAAGATTTTTGTTTGTTCAAAAGAACAATATATTTAATAATTGTCACATTTTGAACAGTGAACAATGCAGATTGTGTGACTATAAGAACAATTATATTCTCATAATCATCTACAATCTGTGCGTCTCCTATGCTTCTGTGAAATCAGATGACATCAGTGGATTGTAAAACAAAGAACATCTTCTAATGCTATCACTGGCTTTGCATATTACTTCATGCCATGAAATCTAGCTGATGCACACAAATGATTTATGCTTTCTATTTCTATTTTACAAAAAAACATTTTATAAGTGTGTGTGTTTCTCCTCTTCAAATAATTCAGAATGTATTTAATTGATATCCATTGAAAACACAGATTTATCATTTTTGAAGTGACCATTCCAAATTTGGAACAATTCCAAAAGCTTGATTTTCCTCTACTGTTGTTGATTTTTTCAAGGAACTTGATCTAAGTTATTAATTCATACATTCAAATTGTTACTGTTGAATGATGCTCTTAACTCTTTAACATATGTTTTCTCTGCTTTGCATACAGTAGAGGACTTGCCCTTTTGAACCATCTGAAGTGAGATTATGTTGAGGAGAAAACCTACTATGTTTGCTCACTAGCAGACAGCTGCTCAGCAGAGAGGTATTGTCTGGAGTAAACCCTAGAGATCTGCAAAATGTCAAAGGACTGCTTTGGTTTAACAAAATGTAGATCTAGGTATTCCATCAAAGAAGGTTCATGAAGGAAAGATGGGATCTACTTCAAAACAACAAATCAAAGCAGAAGGTTTGGAACCACTTAATGCTTTTTGAAAACCTTCACAGATTCAGTGACTCTTCTGCTTTTTCTGAAATTGCGGTAGAAAATATATGGAAGTGACAGTGAACCTTTTTTCCCTCGGGTGCCAAAAGAGCCTGCTCGCATGCTATCGCGCATGCATGAGTGCCCACACCCATAATCCAATGCCTGGGTAGAGTGAAAACGCCTTCTCCCATCCCTTGGAGGCCCTCTGGAAGCCAGAAAGGGCCTCTTTCCCAACTTCTGGTGGGCCCAGTAGGCTTGTGTTTTGCCCTCCACAGGCTCCAAAGGCTTCCCTGGAGCTGGGAGGGGGTTAAAATGTCCTTCTCCACCACCCCCTCTCCAGAGGCTCTCTGGAAGCCAGAAACTCCCTCCCAGAGCCTCTGTGCGAGCCAAAAATCACCTGGCTGGCACACACATGCATGTTGGAGCTGAGATAGGGGAATGGCTCGTGTTCCAGCAGATAAGGCTCTGCGTGCCACCGGTGACACCCGTGCCATAGGTTCGCCATCACTGATATATGGTGTTGCTTCACTACAGAAGTTACACTTACAAATATAGAAAATTGTGGATGATAGGGAGTAGGTGTACAATGGGCTCTGTGATTGTGATACAAGCTAATATACTTTATCACTATATTAAACTCGCTTGCTGACACTGTTCTTTTAAGGTAATTTTTTTACCACTTTCCTGCAGCTTGTTGTCCAAAAGCTACAATGCTGCCCCCACCCTTCCGCCAATGAATGGAGATCAATACAGGACAACCACTCTTGCTAGCCAGAAAATATGGCACGCCACAATATCCAGGAAAACTACACCTGCCTCTTGATGGAATGTAAAAGTCTGGATTCCCAGGAGGGTGGGATGAATGCCAAAGGAATAAAAAGGACAGGAATAAGAGATGGTTCAGTCCAGCTATTTGGTGTGAAGGAAAGAGGGTGAAGATAGCCCCTCCTTAACAGTTCCCAGAAAATATTGTAAATACAGATAGTAGAGCACTTTAGTATAGGAAGATTCCGTCCATATGTGTGGAACAAGAAAGAATCGATCCTACCATGGAAGAATCACCATGTGTCTTTCTTGGGTTGTGAGTCTTTTTTCCCCCCAGTGGCATTGTAACTTTGAATGGTGGTTAAGTAAGTCGAAGACTACTGGAACATGTCTTTTGGTAAAAGGGAGGAAGTTGAATATATGCAGCATATATGTGTGTTTTATCATCATCATAAGTCTCAGATCAGCATACGCACACCTCAAAGTGAGCATAAGTAGGAACATCATCTTTCAAATCTAAGATTAAGGCAATTGTCAAGGTCATGAGGATTGTATATTGTATTTTTAGTGGTTGTATTTCCAGATGTCTCCCCCCAAGTTGTGCATACCTGGAGGAAACCTAATTAAGAACAGTTCGGAAAATGCTTCAGAATAAACACATCAACCTCAGGCCTTCTAGATTCTAGAAAAATGGGGGGGGGGGGGGGAATGCATGCCTATAAAATAATTGCTTGTTTTTGGTCTTGCTGCTCAGAATTTCATGTTTGTTTGAGATTTAATGATTAGTCTGTTTGTTATGTGTTATATGAAGACTTATATTGATTTAGGTGAGGGGGGAAAGCAGCTTCTTTGAAAAGGATATTGGGGAAAATGCTTTTAAGTAATAAATAATGTATCGTATCAGAAATTTTATACTAATCTGCCTTACTATATGCTTAACTTAGGGAATACTGTGAGAACACACATACTAACAAAAAGCCACTTCAGAATCATTTGGAGCTGTACGTATCTTAAGAATAACAAGCTTCTTTAAATCTTAGCCAGCTATAGAATACTAGGTAGAGGAAGACTGCTTTATGATAAGGGTGAACTTCCAAAAACTAAATAACAGATGATTTCTCAGTATTCAGTAATTATAATGCATGTGATTTCAAACCAAAGGATACCTGAGTTATTTCATTTCTGACCTGATAATATAATTAACAGTTTCCCTGAAGTATTTAGAACTGAGTTGCATAAAATCTTTTCAGTCTGTTCAGTGAAACAGATAGTGATCTAAAAACAATATTTTTAAATTTAACTTTTTTTCTAGATGTACTCCCCTCTAGATTAAAGACAGAAGAAAAAATGGCTTGTGAAAATGGCTTTCCACAACTGGCAACTTCACAAATATTAGTTTTCCCCAATCTGATTGTTCCTAGCTTTCCAGCTGTGCAGGCCAACCAATAATGCTATATATATATAAAACAAAGTTTCTTCTGCCACATGCCAAAAAGCATGGTGAGTTTGAAACAAACATCTCTTAGCACATATTCTTAAAGTGTTTTTATATGAAGTTCAGACTTGATAGCGGTACCCAAAGAGATATTTTTGTTGCCACAAGAGTTGTGGCAATTCAGGGCAGAGCAGTGGTTTTTACCTCTTGTTCTCAGAATCTATATTTGGCAAAGTTAAAACAGTCACAGACCATCTTCCAAATGTTTCTGATGGTTTGGGGAATGGAAATAGGTGCAGTGCTGAAGTTATCTGGAGGAACATTTATTTATTTTATTTTATTTATTTATTTTGTCCAATACACAATGAAGGTTGTAGAGGATATAGTAGAGAAGATATAGGAGATACAGGAGAGACTATAGGACAGGGGACGGAAGGCACTCTAGTGTGCTTATGTACGCCCCTTACTGACCTCTTAGGAATCTGGAGAGGTCAAACATGGATAGTCTAAGGGTAAAAGGTTGAGGGTTAGGGGATGATCCTACAGAGTCCGGTAATGAGTTCCACGCTTCGACAACCCGATTACTACATCCTGCTGAATCATGGCAAGCTCTAAATTCAACGACATGTCTATCATGATGACACAATGCAAGTTGCACCTTTTATATATTTGTCTGATTGATTGATTGATTGATTGATTGATTGATTGATTGATTGATTGATTGAAATATGTTCCATTTGCCCAACTTCAGATTCTGGGTGGTATAAAAAGCCAAAGAAAAACCAAAACAAAACCAGGGGTGATCTACTGCCTGGACCGGGGGTGTGTGCCGTGGGGTAGCGAAAATGGAGCTCCACCCCAGAACATCCAATTTGCACTAAAAGATGTTGAAAGAAAATGCATAAGCCACGCCCACAGTGTGGTAGTAAAACCCACCCTTCCATAAAAGTAAATAAAATATAAAGCCATGAAGAAAGGCCAGAATAAAACTATTGATTGATTGATTGATTTTGTCTCGGCAGGCAGAGAGACAGCACCAATTATGCATGACAAGGAATAAGGGGAGAATCTTACAAAATGTCCAATCCAGGGAATCCATAGAAAGCCAAGAATTTCTCTGAATGAAGTCATGTGTGTATTACTTTTTCCCTGTTATACCTGTTTACAAACAAATCAGTCATCTTGCTTACAGTCCACCATTTTATATACCTCACAGTGCAAATGCAAAAGGTTTGTTCATTTCATAATTTGTTCTCTCTTGGATTCTCTGCAGATCTTCACTCCCCCAGTTTGTATCTCTGCCATCATTATTGTGCGTGTTAATTTCCATTGCCTTTCCACCTCAGTTCCTTTAAGGTGGCTAACTTTTCTCTTTCTGTGCTCAGAGGAGGAGAGAAATAATACGATAAAGAATGCTGTGCTTTGTCCCAATTAATTTATGTTTATAATTTACAATCAGTGAAACCACAATTAAGAAATCAAAAGGGAAAAATGCACTTGCAGGGTGAACAATGAAACATGTTGAAATCTATTAGTTCTCAAGCGCTGGCAGTTGCCCGGTCATGGTGTGCTGGGTGACTCTGTCTGTAGACATAAAGAAGAGTTCTTTATCTAGGACACTTCAACTGAAAAATTTGATTCAAGTTGTTTGAAGATGCAGAAAAATCTCTAATTCAGAAGTGGACAGAATTATTCAAGGGAGAAGTAATTATTTAAATATCATGGTTGGAAACTTCTCAGGTTTTCAGAAACTGTGACCTGCACTTCAAATTGTCAGGAACAGGACAGGCATACTGGAGGCCATACAAATCCAGTTTAGCATCTTTCACCTTGTTTTTAACACTGTGGAATTTCCCAAATGGTCTTTAAAAAGACACCCTGAATAAAACACATTAAATAACCCAGTATTACTATAATCATGCTCTTTATCCAGAGGTCCTGTTTAACAGGACAAAGGAAACCTTGGGCAGTGGTTGCTAATCACTTTCTTTCTAATGTTGGCCCAAATCAGGACAGGAATAGATGCTAGAAATTGCTGATAAGCCCACTCAAGGATGAAGACATGTATTATTTATTCCTTCCAACTCTGTTAGTCTATCCTATCCTATCCTATCCTATTCTATCATATCCCATCCCATTCCACTCCACACTACACCACACCACAGCACACAATTTAGATGCAAAGGCTCAGATTATTTGATGATAGAAAGACTTACAAACAACTTTATTTTGCAATAATATCCAAGTAGCAGAAAATTGCATGATTGCAAGTTTTCAATATGTAATTCATACCAGATTAAGATATGCAAGTCCCATATGCCAGTCTCAATTTTTTGACCCCAGAGATTGTGGAAATATGACTACATAATACACATCATTAAATGTGGGTGAAATAAATATGATGGACATTCCAGTAAAATTTCTTGTATGTCACCTAAACCCCACTGACTTTGAAGAAAGAAGTTGTCTCTTTCTAAGTGCTTGCAAATCCACTTTTTAATTAATGTTTGTAGAATTTCCCCAGGTATTGATATCAACATTTTATTCATTCACTTAACCAAATATCAGAGATATTTTTTATAAATAATCAAAAATATATTAGAGCTTGTCCTCTTTGTGACTCCTAATATGAACTAAGTTGATTGTAACATTATGAGATCTTTGGTTCACCTAGCTTAGTGTTTTCATATTAAGTGGTAACAGGGTCTTGGCATTGCGTTATCATCAATTCAGCATTAAAAAATGTTGCCTGTTATAGAGACATGTTCTCTCCCTTCAATCCTCAAATTTCTTCTTAAGTTTCCAAAACATTTTTATTTACATATTTTAAAACACTATTGAATCCTCCTCCTCCCAAGTTATTCCTACTATTATCTGTTACTACAAGATATAGATGTATTGCAGAAAATATATCAAGTGATTCAGAGGTAGGTTCAGACCGGTTCAGACAGGTTTGCCTGAATCAATAACAAACTCCTGGTGATGTCATGATGATGTCATGGAACTGGTTTGGTCAGTGCCGCCATCTTTGGGTGGGTTTTTTTCTTCTGGGCATGTGCAGAAGCAGTTTCCGGCACTGCACATTCATCACCATCTTGTTTTGGGATATTTTGAGGGGAAATTTTTTTGGGATTTTTTTGCCACTGCACATGAATGTGCATGCGAAGTGTGTACATGCCCACAAGGCACACCCACATGGCATGGGAGGAAGAGAACCAGCAGTGAGGTAAGTAAGATCCCACCCCTGGAGTGATTCCGCAACAGGTTATTGATTTATGGGTTTTTTGAAGCTCCTTTTTAAAAGGCAGATGCACAATTATGCCTCTGAAAAACTGTATTTAATTTGTGGGAATTCTGTTAATTATTAACGTATATATCAAACCCAACTTAATGAGGTTGTCTTTCAAAATGAATTCTATCTCCAGGAGAGGCTGTAAAGATGAACATATTGCTAGCTCACAAAGGTAGAGAGCATTTTCACCCATCTAAAGGAAAGCATTAGTATTCATCTTCAACACTGAACCTTATGAATTCTTATGTTTATAATATTTCTCAACTGGAATAAATCTTACAACTGATTATCACAGCATTTGGCATGGTGCCACCTGTAGTTCTGGGAACTGTATTCAATCAACGTGTAAACCAGTGAAATGCCAGGAACTTTTTGAAAGATCAAGGGGGATGATTAGTTATTTAAGAATAAACAATGGTGAAACGTTGAGTACAGCTTCCTCTACAAGTCAGCAAGGAAGAATTTTTTCCATTGTTTAAAAATAAACATACATCTCTGTTATACTTTAGGATTTAGGTAGTTGACTCAAGTTTTGTTAACTTCCCAGCCTGCATTTATGAAAGTGAAGCAAAATATACTGATTAGATCTTGGATGAATACATTCTAGAGAATAAATTAACAACCAGAATATCCAGACTTGCCCTAGGATGAAGTCAGAGAAGTGCAGGTTGTTTTCACACACACACACACACACACACACACACAAACAAACAAACACACACATACCATGCCATAAGTGGTGATGGAGAGCATTGTTTATTTGTAAATCTATGATTCCAGGTCTCCTCCTAGTGCATGGGTGCCAAACTTCTGCAAAGTTTTTATTGGCCTTTAAATTACATTGAAATAATTGTGAAACCAAGAATATCATCATTTCTGAAACTCAAATGCCACAAGGAAGAGAGGGTCAATCTATTCTCCAAAGCACCTGAAGGCAGGACAAGAAGTAATGGATGTATTCAAGAAGAGAAACAACCCAGAATTTAGGAGAAGTTTCCTGATAGTTAAAAATAATTAATCAGGGGAACGGCTTGCCTTCAAAATAGGTGCTCCAACACTGGAGATTTTTAAGAAGACAACCATTTTCTGAAATGGCAGAGGATTTCCTTCTTGAGCAGGGGGTTGGACTAGAAGATCTCCAAGGTCCCTTCCAACTCTGTTATTCTGTTTTTCAGAAATTCCTGCGAAATCTGTTATAAAAATCTGTGGCAATCACCAGTTAATTCATTCAAGCTTAATCTTTCTCATTGGACATCTTATAGGATAGACGGCTATGAAATCTGACGCCGCTCTCATAAAAAGTCTGAGAGTTCATAAATACTACCAGTTATTTATTTATTTACTACTAATCAAGTTTTGGGATACTTTTGTATCTCATCATTTAGCATGTTATTTACCCATTAAAGGCATATATTTTAATACTGACCAGCTACAATGAGCTTCAAATAAACAGTAAATACCTTGTCATTATCCATAATTATCTATAACAAATTTTCTAGCTATTAGTTGGGCATGTCATCAGTTCATTAAAATATTACTAAAAATGCTTAAGCAGAACAATCTGGGGTACCTTTTATATGTCTTATTTGATATCCAGCACCAGATGTATCTATTATTGTATTTTTATTTCTAGTATTAGTAATTCATAGATTGGATGCTTTCTTTTTCTCCAAATATATATTGGCTTGGAAGGATCAATTCACCCATGAGAAGCTGAAGGCAATTATTAATTTCTCCCATTAAGGCTCTCATACTGTTTGATTACTCTTCTAAACAGGACAAACCACTGCAAAAGTTTCATTTTAGGATCACAGCATTAGTCATTTCTATATTGGATCTGATTTCTGTTTTACTTCTGACAATAGACTATTCTAGTTCTCCTTGGACAAATTTAGTCTGCCTTTGTGTGGACCTTTCCAAGGATTTATTGATAAATTTATGGTTTTTATTTATGGTTTTAATGATTTTTAAAGTATTTTTATTGAATGCTTGTAAGCCATCTACAGTTGCTATGGCAAGATGGGCAATAAAGAAGTTCCAGAATGGATTAATGTTCTTGTTTGGTCCAGCTCCCAAAAGAAGCTGCTGCACACACACGCTACAAATACAGCAGTCCTTTTCAGAAAAGCAAACCAACTAGCTGGGACAGGCCAGCCTATTTGATAACTTCAATGTTTGAGTTATTGAAGTAGGATGGCATAATTTTCCTAGTCAAAATAACACATTGCAATGCAAAATACAGATTTATTTATTTATTATTTAGATTTGTATGCCGCCCCTCTCCGAAGACTTGGGGCGGCTCACAACAGAGTAAAACAAATCATAAATAATCCGAGTAAGTTTAAAATATTTAAAGATTTAAAAAACCCCATATACTAACAGACACACACACAAGCATACCATGTATAAATTAAACATGCCCAGGGGGAGATGTTTCAATTCCCCCATGCCTGACGGCAAAGGTGGGTTTTAAGGAGTTTACGGAAGGCAGGAAGAGTAGGGGCAGTTCTAATCTCTGGGGGGAGTTGGTTCCAGAGAGCCGGTGCTGCCACAGAGAAGGCTCTTCCCCTGGGGCCCGCCAACCGACATTGTTTAGTTGACGGCACCCGGAGAAAGCCCACTCTGTGGGACCTAATCGGTCGCTGGGATTCGTGCGGCAGGAGGCGGTCTCGGAGGTATTCTGGTCCAATGCCGTGAAGGGCTTTAAAGGTCATAACCAACACTTTGAATTGTGACCAGAAATTGATCGGCAGCCAATGCAGCCAATTTATTTTATTTATTCAATTTTTTTATGCTAACCTTCTCCTTAGACTCAGGGCGGCTTACAACATGTTAGCAATAGCACTTTTTAACAGAGCCAGTTATATTGCCCCCCACAATCCGTGTCCTCATTTTACCCATCTCAGAAGGATGGAGGGCTGAGTCAACCTTGAGCTGGTGGTGACATTTTAACCGCTGACCTGCAGATCTACAGTCAGATCTTCAAGCCTGGATTAACGTTTTTAAGGTATACAAGTTTCTGGGAAATTTCCAGAAAAGTATGATTCTTGATGCTAAAACATGAAAATATTAATGAGTCTGCGGAGAGGGGTGGCATACAAATCCAATAAATAATAATTTAAAAAAATAATTAAAATATACAGAGAAATCTTTCAAAACAGGAATTTTATATATCAGAACCCATCAGTGTTATAAGGTCTGTTTAATAGCTTGGATAAAGATTTGGTCGTGTTTAGTGTAGGTCCACTGGAGTCAACAGAACAAAATAATAATGATTCATTTATCCGAATTAGAATTATACTAAGTCTTGAATGAATGGGTTTAAATTACAATGCAGTAGATATTGATTGACTTTCAAGAGAAAAACTTGGACAAACCTACAGGGATTTGCAGGTTTTTCCTCACTGCAAACCTTTAGAGAAAGCCTGGATATTACATGGTACAAATATTACCATTCTGGACTTCTAAATAAAGTAAAGCAAAGAACTTGATCCATGTGATTCTCATGTGAGAGAGGTAGGTTCCATACATATACTTCAGCTGCTTAATTCAGAACAATTATTTGATTTGGATATGTTCCTATATATATATAAATATATTAGTGATATGAGATTGAGGAAGGAAGATAGAATTAGCATTATAGAAGAGGATGAGGATGAGGAGGAGCTATGAGATTGAGAAGAGACCCAAAATAATACAGAGTTCAAAGAATGTCAGAATTATTTCAGGTGTTTCCCTTTACATCCCATTTTTTAAAAATGTGTGCTTATAAGCCCTTGGTTATATAATTGTGTTACATTCTGTATCCTGCTTTCTGAACAGTTCTTTCTAATAATCATTTTTATGTTGTGGCAATATAGATGGGTAGCTTTTTGCCGAAGAGACGGAGTAACGACACGGACACAAGAGCTGGATTTAAACTTGGGTCATTTTTATTAATTAATAATTTGCATAATTTATTTAATTAAATTAGCATAAATTAGCATAAATTAGCATAAATCAACATGCTTAACTATGACCCAAACAGTGGACCTGCAGGGTCAAACAAATACTTCCGGGGCGGAAATGACGTAGCAAATCAACATTCCTGGGCAACTATGGGCGTAGCTCGATGCTAGTCCAGGTGAGGGACCTCTCCCTCATCTGAGACCCTGCCATGCTCTCGCATGAGGGGAGTCCCGCCGGCGCACCCCTACCCGGGGACTTCAATGTGCGGGACCCAAAGACAGGTTCCCCCCAACTGCTCAGGTAGCACCCCACCATGAGCTTGGAGAGAACCTGTCAATCATCCCCAAAGATGCCCAAGGGAGAACGCACAGTTGCTAACCACCACCCAGATTTCCGCCCCTAACCTGCCTACCCAAATGACCAAAGGTAAGCCAATCAACCTATTAAATGCAAGCACCCCCTAACCACACATCCATCTCCCCAGTGTGGAATGGGCGAAAAAACGGCCATGCCTAATGGGCAAAGCCGCAAAAAATTCCCATTCGGCCCCCCTAGGGGCGACCCAATAGTAGCACACTGCAAAATAGTGGAGGGCGGACGGGTGTCTGCTCCAGCTGCCGGTCCCAGTGAAAAGGCTTGGCCCAGGGCCTGCAGGCCCTTAAATAGGGCCTCCAAGCCCCGCCCCTGACCGGCAGCAACGTCAGGCCTCGTGGGCCTGATTTTCGGCCGAAATCTCATCTCGCGAGATTTCGGCCGAAAACAAGATGGCGGCCGCCATGAGGGAGTCTGGTGTCTGCCCGGTCCCTCCGGCAAAGGCTGCCAGCCGGTAAGTCGACCGGCGCTATTGCCGAAGAGACGGAGTAACGACACGGACACAAGAGCTGGATTTAAACTTGGGTCATTTTTATTAATTAATAATTTGCATAATTTATTTAATTAAATTAGCATAAATTAGCATAAATCAACATGCTTAACTATGACCCAAACAGTGGACCTGCAGGGTCAAACAAATACTTCCGGGGCGGAAATGACGTAGCAAATCAACATTCCTGGGCAACTATGGGCGTAGCTCGATGCTAGTCCAGGTGAGGGACCTCTCCCTCACCTGAGACCCTGCCATGCTCTCGCATGAGGGGAGTCCCGCCAGCGCACCCCTACCCGGGGACTTCAATATGCGGGACCCAAAGACAGGTTCCCCCCAACTGCTCAGGTAGCACCCCACCATGAGCTTGGAGAGAACCTGTCAATCATCCCCAAAGATGCCCAAGGGAGAACGCACAGTTGCTAACCACCACCCAGATTTCCGCCCCTAACCTGCCTACCCAAATGACCAAAGGTAAGCCAATCAACCTATTAAATGCAAGCACCCCCTAACCACACATCCATCTCCCCAGTGTGGAATGGGCGAAAAAACGGCCATGCCTAATGGGCAAAGCCGCAAAAAATTCCCATTCGGCCCCCCTAGGGGCGACCCAATAGTAGCACACTGCAAAATA
Source organism: Erythrolamprus reginae (assembly GCF_031021105.1). Taxonomy (NCBI): domain Eukaryota; kingdom Metazoa; phylum Chordata; class Lepidosauria; order Squamata; family Dipsadidae; genus Erythrolamprus; species Erythrolamprus reginae. Next base: position 59,811,588 of record NC_091951.1, read on the forward strand.
GTGGAGGGCGGACGGGTGTCTGCTCCAGCTGCCGGTCCCAGTGAAAAGGCTTGGCCCAGGGCCTGCAGGCCCTTAAATAGGGCCTCCAAGCCCCGCCCCTGACCGGCAGCAACGTCAGGCCTCGTGGGCCTGATTTTCGGCCGAAATCTCATCTCGCGAGATTTCGGCCGAAAACAAGATGGCGGCCGCCATGAGGGAGTCTGGTGTCTGCCCGGTCCCTCCGGCAAAGGCTGCCAGCCGGTAAGTCGACCGGCGCTATTGCCGAAGAGACGGAGTAACGACACGGACACAAGAGCTGGATTTAAACTTGGGTCATTTTTATTAATTAATAATTTGCATAATTTATTTAATTAAATTAGCATAAATTAGCATAAATCAACATGCTTAACCATAGTTAAGCATGTTGATTTATGCTAATTTATGCTAATTTAATTAAATAAATTATGCAAATTATTAATTAATAAAAATGACCCAAGTTTAAATCCAGCTCTTGTGTCCGTGTCGTTACTCCGTCTCTTCGGCAATAGCGCCGGTCGACTTACCGGCTGGCAGCCTTTGCCGGAGGGACCGGGCAGACACCAGACTCCCTCATGGCGGCCGCCATCTTGTTTTCGGCCGAAATCTCGCGAGATGAGATTTCGGCCGAAAACCCAAACAGTGGACCTGCAGGGTCAAACAAATACTTCCGGGGCGGAAATGACGTAGCAAATCAACATTCCTGGGCAACTATGGGCGTAGCTCGATGCTAGTCCAGGTGAGGGACCTCTCCCTCACCTGAGACCCTGCCATGCTCTCGCATGAGGGGAGTCCCGCCAGCGCACCCCTACCCGGGGACTTCAATATGCGGGACCCAAAGACAGGTTCCCCCCAACTGCTCAGGTAGCACCCCACCATGAGCTTGGAGAGAACCTGTCAATCATCCCCAAAGATGCCCAAGGGAGAACGCACAGTTGCTAACCACCACCCAGATTTCCGCCCCTAACCTGCCACGGAGCGGGGGTCAGATCTCTATCTTGGCCCCCTGACTCCCCCCTCTATCTGCGCCAGCTCACGCAGAGACCGCTGCAGGTCCTGTAAGAAAATGGCGTTCCCCTGTTCTGACAGGTGAACGCCGTCGGCCCGGTAAAGCCACGGCCGATCTACAGTGATGAGGGGATGGGCCACTACAACCCCACCTAATTCCCTAACTGTTTTGCCCAGGGCCTTATTCACTCTACGCCTGACCCGGTGAATGGCCCTAAGGGAAATGGCGTCCCTCCATACGATCCTTGGGAGGATCTCTGACCACACCACTTGCGTGGTTGGCCACACAGTGCGAAGCCACCGCAGGTCTTCGCGCGCCTGGATGATCAACGGTAGACCACCAAGCAGGCATAGGTCATTGCCACCGAGGTGCAAGACCAGCCATCTGGGTGCGGCTATGGGCTGCCGCCCACCCAGTCCCATCTGAGCGCGACCCTGGGTAGCCGCCTGCCCAGCAGCGCCGGGTACAGCCCTGAGATGCTGCCCCCCCAGCAACGTCAGTAGGAGCCCCTCCCACCGCATACCTCTCCGGCCCATCCAAACAACATTGACCCAACGTCCCAATGACAACTGGGTCCCGATGGCGCTTCTGGCTGCTGAGCGGCCGGCCCAAAATACCATGCTGTGGCCACACAGCAGCGCCTTCGGTTTCTGATTGGCATGGGGACCTGAAAGAGGACACACACAGAGAGGTTACCTAGCCTAAGCCCTGCCTAGGATCCTCGGTGGGCCTAACATAACCCAAATATGCCGCCGACCGCCAGCGGCCGATCTCCCGAATCCGATGGGCCGGGAAACCAGAAAGCGCCACGCTAGTGGCGCCGCCGATATGGAACGAATGCGTTCCATATCCGGCGGGATCCATGCCCACCTGAGCCATTGCCTTAGACACTAAAGCACAGAATTGATAACGGGTCAGGGGGTACCGTCCTGATGCTTAAATAGGTACCCTTGCCCTGACCCCCTTAAAGTGCAAAATTGCTGCAAAGCGGCCACCGGGCATACAGACTGATCGGTGGCTGCACTAAGTTCTATCTTAACCCCTCTGTGCAACTGATCTGTCTTGGAATGTCTCACCAAAAGTGAGACCCCCCCCCTGTCTAAAGGCCAGATCAGTGAACTGGAAGGTACGGAGCGACAAGTCAGCCTGCGAGGAGGCTATTGCCTCGCTGACCCTAAGGGCCCCAAAAAACATGACACAAGTGGCTGCCCTAAAAAGACGGGCCTCGTACAGAGAGGCACACAGACTGTCCAAGGCCTGATTAATCAAGGACAGCTGCTGAACCGTCAGGGCCTGACGAGTGTCAGAAGGGACCCCCTGTCGCTCCCTCAACCAGCCTTCCAGCATCTTCCGAATGCGGAAGTCACCAGAAAAATCACTAAAACCCCCCGCCTTGGACAGAAAGGCGAGGCTGGCTAACCTGGACCTAATAGTCCTGACTGAAAGGCCACGCTGCCTCAGCAGGACACAAAATTCCGCCAGGTGTTCAACTGGGGCAGGCCAACTATGGGGGTAACCCCTACCCTGCCTGAAATCCCCAAACTCCTTACCTGCGCTCTGGTATGCCCGCAGGGTGCCCGGTGCTACCGAAAGGGCGATTGCCCTGGAGGCCTCGTCTCTCCAACGCTCGGGAGCCCGCCCAGGCTCCAAAGGTGGACTGGGAACACCTCTGGCGACTCCCGTGCCCACGGGGCCAGGGTCCGAAACCTGGACAACTGACCACGGGACAAGGCGTCAGCCACACCGTTATCCAGCCCGGGGACATGTCTGGCCAAAAACAAGGTGTTTAGGGACAAGGACTTGTGCACAAAATGGCGGACAAGCCGCATGACCCTGTCACTCTTAGAGACCAGGGCATTAACAACATGGACAACCGCTAGGTTGTCGCACCAAAAGTGCACAGTCTTGATCCTAAACTGCTCCCCCCAAAGCTCTAAAGCCACTATCAAGGGGAAGAGCTCTAAAAAAGTCAGGTCCTTAACCAGAGAAGAGGCACTCCATTCCAGAGGCCACACCAACCAGCACCACTGGTCACCTAGCACTACCCCAAAACCACAAGTCCCTGCAGCATCCGAGCAAAGCTGCAATTCAGCTTCCAAAAGAAGCTCCTGCCTCCAGAAAGACAAACCATTAAAGTGTTCCAAAAACTCCCGCCACACGCAGAGGTCAGCCCTGACTCCTGCGCATAAGCGGGTACGATGATGGGGCAAACGCAGCCCCTTCATCGCATCATACAACCGTCTGGAAAAGGCCCTGCCCGGCACTACTACCCGACAGGCAAAATTAAGGATCCCGGCCAGTTCTTGGAGCTGCCGAAGAGTCACCTTCCTGCAGCCCAGGACCGCCTCCAGCTTGCACCTGATTTTTACCAACTTGTCCAGGGGCAATCTAGAAGATTGCTCCTCTGAGTCCAATTCAATACCGAGGAAGGTAATCCTGGTGGCAGGGCCTTCGGTCTTCTCAGAGGCTAAAGGCACCCCTAGCTGAGCACAAAGGGCTTCGAAGTCCCGCATCAGTGCAAAACATTGCACCGATTGCGCAGGCCCTGCCATGAGGAAATCATCAAGGTAGTGAATGACCAAGCCCAGGCCACTACGCCTCCTGAGCACCCACTCCAAGAAGGTGCTAAAACTCTCGAAAAGGGAGCATGAGACAGAGCAGCCCATTGGCAATGCCCTGTCTACATAAAAACCACCTTCGAAATGGAAGCCCAGGAGCTCGAAGTCGTCCGGGTGTATGGGGAGGAGCCGGAATGCCGACTTAATGTCGCACTTACCCATAAGGGCTCCAACCCCATACTTCCTAACCATGGACACGGCCGCATCAAAGGATGCGTACCGCACCGAACACAATTCGTCAGGAATGAAATCATTCACTGACTCCCCTTTAGGAAAAGACAAGTGGTGAATCAACCTAAATTCACCACTCGCCTTTTTGGGGACCACCCCCAGAGGGGACACCCTAAGATTCGGAAAGGGCGGTTCCGGGAAAGGCCCAAGGACCCTGCCTTCGGCAACCTCCTTCCCAATCTTGGCCCTAACAATGTCCTCATGTCCGACAACCGATCTAAGGTTGTCGGACATGAAAGCCTTCCTGACCCCCACATAAGGGATCCTAAATCCCTTGGAAAAACCTAGCAAGAGAGCAGCCGCTCTCGAGCGAGGGTGGTAGTCAACCAACCAACCCTCAAGCACGGTGACATTAATTGGGCTGGGCCCCTTTTCCCCCAGCTGATGCGGGAGGCTTTCCTGGACTCCCACCCTTCTTTTCCGCCCCCTTCTTGGGGCGGGGGCAGACAGCAGATGCATGGGGCCCCCCACAATTCCCGCAGGCATGCTTATATTTGCAAAAGGGACGAAAACACGCCCCTTTCGCAGCAAATTCATGACAGGCGGGTGAGGCCCCCTTACCAGCTGACCCAGGAGTCACCTTGGCCGGTGTGGCCACCGCAGGCTCCTCCTCCATGAAATGACCGCTGTCGGTCCGCTCACACCCCTCCTTGCCAGACATATGCGTGGCCCGGAACCACAGGTCCGGTACCACCATATCCCATGGCAGGTTGGGCTCTACAGCCATCCTCATCCTAAACCCTTTATCATAATGGCGCCATATGGTGCCTTTGTATTCAAAATTAGCCCTGGCGATCAAATCAATATACTTAAGCATCGCCGAGGCCATGGCTGGCTGCCTCTGAATCACCACTGACGCATATGTCCGAAAAGCGTACAGCCAGGAGCTGAAGCATTTGGTGACTTTTGTTTTCTTGGGCTTTTCCCCAGGGACTACGTCTTTCTCTTGCTTAGGTACCTCCCGATTGAGCAATGAAAAAAGGTCCACGTACTCCCCCCTCCAAATGGCCTCCTTCACGGACGGGTGGAGGTGGTACCCTAACGGGGTGGCCGGCAGACCACACGGAATGGCCCCCGCCTTAATACTGGCGAATGGGTCCCACACCGTGGTGGCCCCCGGCCCTAGCACCCCGAACCCCTGGGGATAGGCCATCAATGGAAGCGGGGGCATAACAGCAGGAGCTGTAGGGGTCCAACCCCCCACCCCGGGCACCCCGGGCACCCCAGCCACCACCGGCCCGAGCGGCGCCGCCGCGCCAGGCGCAGGCGCCCCCGCCAACGGGGCCGGTGGCGACCAGACCTGCCCTCATGCGCCCGCCTGGGGGCCCCCAAAGCTAACCCCGTTCCCCAGCCCCGTCGGGGGAAAACTCGCACCCGCCAGGGGGAGAAATGAAGAATGTGTATTGTGTGGTGCAACCTCACAATACACATTACGGGGTTGAAGACATCCAAGGGGGCCCCACCACCGCGGGGCCCAGAAAAGCCGTCAAGTGCCCCGACTGGGCCGCCTGCCCGGTATGGGCCCTCTGCCCGGTATGGGCCGTCTGTCCGACCTGGGCTGCCGACGGAGCTCCTCCCAACGCCGCTGGTACCTGCTCGAGGGCCCCCCAAGGGCCCGAGCCGCTCCGCCAGTGCTCGAGCTCATCGAGCCTCTCCAACACCCTAGCCCAAGAAAGGGCAGGAGAAACATCCGAGTGAGGGGCTGTAGGTAAAGGACCCACCGCCCCCTCCGCAGGTACCACCCCAGGGGCCCCCTCCATACTTGCCTGAGCCCGGGCAGAAGGCCTAAGGGCCCTCCTAGGGCGCGTAGCCGCAGGCTGGACCACAGGGGCCCTGGCTTGCCTCTTCTTTGGGGCCATGCCACCTTTGAGAAATTAGCAGTGAGGAAAAAAAACCCTTCTTCTCAAAAAACCCCTGTAGCAAGGCCCAAACCTTGCCAGGGAAAAAAAACCACCCTGGGGGATTAAAGACAAGAGAACCCCCCTTGGAGCAGCAACAGGGCCCCTTACCCCAGGAACCCATGAGGACCCCAAGGCCAAGAAACCCCTGAACCCTGGGCAAGGCCCAACCAGACCACCCTCCCAGCCGGGAGCGAATCACCACTCCCCCTCGGGCCCGAGGGGGACCAGGACACCAGCGCTGCCGCTCCAAGCTTGCTCTGAAGTCCTCAGGCACCGCTGGGCCTTGAAGAAAGGCCTCTTCGCCAGATTCAAAATGGCGGCCGCAACACGAGGCCACCACAAAATGGCTGCCAGGAGCAAAAACAAATGAATGTCTGCTCCAGCTGCCGGTCCCAGCGAAAAGGCTTGGCCCAGGGCCTGCAGGCCCTTAAATAGGGCCTCCAAGCCCCGCCCCTGACCGGCAGCAACGTCAGGCCTCGTGGGCCTGATTTTCGGCCGAAATCTTATCTCGCGAGATTTCGGCCAAAAACAAGATGGCGGCCGCCATGAGGGAGTCCGGTGTCTGCCCGGTCCCTCCGGCAAAGGCTGCCAGCCGGTAAGTCGACCGGCGCTATTACTGCATAAATAAAGATATGCTTATGCACTATAATTCTTTTATGAATCAAGCAAAGCATAAAATCTCAGGAGGATGGAAGGCCACTGAAGATAACCATTCTGCAACATCTGGAAATTTATTGGGAGATATCCACTTCACGCATGTGCCGGTGCCTGGAGGTTGTTAGGGTCTGGATGGGTGCTAACAGACTCAAACTCAACCCCGACAAGACGGAGTGGCTGTAGGTTCTGCCTCCCAAGGACACTTCCATCTGTCCATCCGTTACCCTGGGGGGCAACTCAGAGAGGGTCCGCAACATGGGCATCCTCCTCAATCCACAGCTCACCTGGAACATCATTTGTTGGCAGTGGTGAAGGGGGTGTTTGTGGCCCTACCTGGCAGGGAGTCTCTATTCACTGTCACTCATGTTCCCAGACATTATCCACATCTCTCCAACACTCTGTAGTCTGCATTGGCTGCCAATTGGTTTCCAGACTCAATTCAAAGGGTTGGTTATGATCTATAAAGCCCTACATGGCATGGGACCAGATTACTTATGGGACTGCCTCCTGCCGCATGAATCCCAGTGACCTGTTAGGTCCCACAGAATTGGCCTTCTGCAGATCCCATCAACTAGACAATGTCACTTAGCTGGACCTAGGGGAAGGGCCTTCTCTGTGGGGGGGCGGCCCTGTGGAGTTAGCTCCCCCCGAAGATTCGTATTGCCCCCACCCTTCTTGCCTTTTGAAAGAGCCTAAAGACTCACTTATGCCACCAAGCTTGGGGTTATTAGATTCTGCCCCCTGGCCAAGGAATGTATAATGAGTTTGCTTGAATGGATATGTGTGTATTTTAATAGGGGGTTTTTTAGTTTTTAAATGCAACTTTTAAAATGTAACTTTTAATCTAAATTAACTGTATCTCGATGTATGCTACCTTTTTTTATATGTTGTAAGCCACCCCGAGTCCTCAGAGAGGGGCGGAATATAAATCTAAATAATGATGATGATGATGATGATGATGATGATGATGATGATGATGATAATAATAATAATAATAATAATAATAAGAAGAAGAAGAAGAAGAAGAAGAAGAAGAAGAAGAGGAAGAAAGAAGCTTATTATCTATAAATGGTGGAGTCTGAAATCATATTGTTGAGTATTCATACATATAATTGGAAATTGGAGATGGAAGAGAAGCTGATGTGGAATCATCTCAATCTGAAAAACAGCTTTCAAACTACTGCAGTGTTGGTATGATCCCTAGCATCTGCATAACTTGCATATAGGTTTGGATTGTTTACCAGTCATGATCATCATTATTATCAAAGCCACAGACACTAACCTATGAATAACAGCTATGTGGAGTAACTCTATCCAAGTTTGCAAACAGTATATCTGGATCTGACTGATAATTATATGACTCAGCATGCTGGACTAATAGGTCATTGGTCCAATAAGGAACTGTTTTTTTCCTCCATTCATGCCTTTCAAATAAATGCTTGAGCCATGAATTTTCATGGATGGAGCATGGATGGTAATTCATCTCCCCACTCTGTTCACCTCATGCATGATTTTAAAACTATTGTATTAACTTCTAATTAGAGACAGTAATTAATTACATCTTCCAAGAGTCCAGCCATAATGCAGCTGGGCAGCTAAAAGACAGATGCTCATTACATATTTCTTTGCTGATCTTTTTTTTTTTTTGGTCAGCCAAGATTTGTATGTTTAGTTCAGGATATCTTTTCAATTGCAGGATTCAGTTCTGCAACATACTCTGAAAGTAATAATGAAGAAAGTGCAATATACAACAAGCAGTAACCCTCAGGTTTTTCTCCATTTCAGATTCCAAATCAAGCAAGTAATTTCTAGGCATACTTCATTTCACAAAAGAAGCTCTGATGGCATTTTTCAGGTATGTTTTTTCTGTGGTAAAAAGACTTAATGTTTTTCTTTAAAAAAAAGATTGCACAAAAGATTGTACCTTTTTTGTGCCTTCTGTAAGTAATCTAACTAAACTAATTGGGTTTCGGTAGATTAGTCTTATGTTTCATGCATTTATGTAAGAAGAACAGTTTCATTCTATTTTGCTCCTTTCTAACTAATTCCTAATATTTTCTTTACTTTTTCTCTGAAAAAACATTGGCAGAATTGACAATTTTACTGAATTGACAATTTCACTTAACTTTTTCGTCTATCCTGGTGCCTCTCAACCTCTCAGTGGCCTTCCATACCATTGACCATGGTATCCTTCTGTGACTGCTGGAGGCGTTGGGAGTGGAAGGCACCATTTTACAGTAGTTCTCCTCCTACCTTTCTGGTCCCTTGCAGTCAGTATTAGTGGGGGAACAGAGGTCCACCCCTAGCCCCTACTTTGTGGGGTGCCATAGGGGTCCGTCCTCTCTCCCCTACTATTTAACTTTTGCATGAAGCTGGGTGAGATCATCCAATGGAACAGGGTGAGGTATCATCAGTATATCTCCACCCCACGCCAATTCAATGAAGCAGTTGATGCGATGTGCCGGTGCCTGAAAGCTGTAAGGGTCTAGATGAGAGCAAACAGGCTCAAGCTCAACCCCGACAAGACCGAGTGTCTCTGGGCATTTCATCCTAAGGACCATTCCTTCTGTCAATCCATTGTTTGGGGGGGGACTTTAACCCTCTCAGAAAGGGTCCACAACTTGGTAGCCTAGACCATCATCTCTCGACTGTGGCCAGGGGAACCTTTGCCCAGGTTCGCCTGATTATTATTATTATTATTATTATTATTATTATTATTATTATTATTAATTAGATTTGTATGCTGCCCCTCTCCGAGGACTCGGAGCGGCTCACAAGAACAATACAAATCCAACATTTAAAACAATTTAAAACTCTTACTATAAAAACAATCAAAAACTGATATACCAGTTGTGGCCCTATTTGGACCAGGAGGATCTGTGCATGGTCACTCAGACCCTCATCACCTCCCATCTTGATTATTGCAATGTGCTCTACATAGGGCTACCCTTGAAGAGTGTTCGGAGACTGCAAATAGTCCAGAATGCAGTTGTGTGAGCTGTCATGGGTGTACCTAGATACACCCAGATAACATTGACGCTCGGCACGTGACAATGGCTGCCAATTAGTTTCCGGTCACAATTCAAGTTATTGGTTATTACCTATAAAGCCCTACATGGCTTAGGATCAGACTATCTATGGGACCATCACCTGCCACATACAGGGTTGGCCTTCTTCAAGTCTTGTTGACAAAACAATGTAGGATGGCAGGCCTGCAGGGAAGGGCCTTCTCTGTGGCTGCCCCAGCCCTATGGAACCAACTACCCCCGATGTCCATACGGCTCCCACTCTACTGGCCTTCCAAAAAGCTGTGAAGACTTGAGGGCCATGAGTCTGAACATCTAGGCATGTCCGAATTGTGACTGATTTGTATGTATGTGTGTTTGATTGAATAGATGGTTAGGGTTTTTATTGTAAGTATAAGGGATTTTTTTACTGTTTTTATTATTTATATTTGACTTTTTGTAATGCTGTACTGTATTTTTATTGTTTCAAGCCGCCCTGAGCCCCATGGAATTGGCAGCATTAAAGTCAAATAAATTAAATTATTGTGAACCAAGTTTAATTACAAGGCAATTCATGAATCATAACATTTGGATAGCTTGTCCCAATGCATGGCGTTTTGCTCTTACCCACTTGTCCAGAGATTTTTCTGGAAATATTTGCAATTTATTTTCAATCTTAATTTTTGAAAGATGCCTCAAAGGTGGTATTGTTGTTAGTTGGTAACTCTTTTGATAGTTGATTTGTGAATTAGTTAAAAAACCAATCTCATTTAAATACAGAAATGTTTCTTTACACAATGATGCACTTGTTTTTATTTCATTAAAAAAATGATGTAAGTGCTCAAAAGAATGGATTAATACCACTTGTGGCAGAAGAAACATTTACAGAACAAGTACAGATGAAAACTCTATTAACCAAGCAAAATTACTGAGAATCAGGATGGATAATACTAATGTTATTCAGGCAAATAATAGCCAATCTTATGAAGGTAGATAAACAGCAAATACATGGTAATGTATATTGAGTACCGTTTTCTCTCTTTGTAAAAGATATACAATCACCAATGAAATAAAGTACAAGTTCAACATTCCCATTGGAATTGCAATAGCGCTGAGTCTAGCATTAACCTGGATGCATTGTCACACATTGGATACAGTCCTGATCCAGAATAATATGACTTGTTTAGCAGCTCTGAAAACATTTAGTTGAAAGATAGAGGTTGGAGCAGATTAGTCCAGCTTCCCATCAAGTTCTTCCTTAAATTTTATAGTGAACTATATTTAAAGAGATAAGTTTTAAGGAGCAATTTTAAAAAAAATAGTATTTTCATTGTGTTGTTTGATATATAAAATAATCCTTTAATTACCTAGTTCATGAGAAATATTTTTATCTGAGTATTTTTAAAAATGCATGTACACAAAAGGACAACATGATTAGTTTTTAAAAAATGGTACAAACAAGAACAACTAGAACAGTCACCAAATTCAAAGGCAGAAATCAAAGATCCGTTCTTCAAATAAAATGTTGGCTGCTAATTAAAAAGAATTTTAAGAGAACCAGAAGAAATACAAATTGTATTAAAAGTATTTGAAATAATATTTGAATAAAACACTTCATTAGGATAAGGGAAATAGAGAATAAAATTGCAGGGCACTTAACACTAATAAAATAAACTAATTATAAATGCTGAAAACAACACATAGAGGTCCCCACCATCCCCAGAAACAACATTATTGCTGCAAACTCAATTCAAACTTTAATTCATATAATGAATTAAATGTTTGGTCCAACTAGTATCTTCACACCAAGAAGAGTCTCTGCAGCTCACCTAAGGGACCTCTGAAAGATCTGCCGATTGAGATCCTTTGCACAGAATCCCAGACTACAGAATAAAATGGAAATGTCTACATTGCTCTACCGCAGGGATAGGCAAAGTTGGCTCTTCTATGACTTGTGGACTTCAACTCCCAGAATTCCTGAGCCAATCAAGCTAGCTCAGGAATTTTGGGAGTTGAAGTCCACATGTCATAGAAGAGCCAACGTTGCCTAACCCTGCTCTCCCGGAACCATTTGAAGTCTGGATTGATTTACTGCCAATTGGATAAACACTTACATTTCATTGGAACTCTGACTTAACTAAATTAAGATATTTAACTGGCAAGTTGAATTAAAGTGATTGCATGATTCCATTCAGGAGACAAACCAAAAGAGTCCCGCATCCCCCATCAATTAAAAAGAACATCAAATGTGTAGTCTTTCATGCTTTGTGTCTTTATGTCTGTCGTATGCTAAAATTATCTTCAGTGTTGTTTATAACCTTTTCCAGGTTATTTTTGTTTCTGTTTTTTTATTTTCCCAAAGAATTATTATGTTTTCCATTGTCTTGAATATATATTGTTTGTTAGATTTATATCCCACCTTTCTTTGAGGAATTCAACAAAGCATACATACTATGCCCTCCTCCCATTCCCCCCATAAAAATGTGATATAGACAGGACTGAGATCATAGAACCATAGGCCTGGAAGTTACATTGAAGTTTTTTAGTCCAACCTCCTGTCCAAGGCAAGAGTCATTATCCCATCCCAGACAAATGGTTAGCCAATCTTTTCTAGAAGATCTCCACGGATAAAGGACAACCAACTCCAGGGGAGAAGCTATTCCATTGATTAATCATTTTTACTGTCAGGAAATTCCTCCTTATTTCCAGATTGAATCTCCCTCTGACAAGTTTCCACCCATTGTTTATTGTCCTGACTTTGGAGAATAGGTCTACCCTCTGTTCTCTGTGACAGCCCTTCAAGTATTAGAAGACTACTATCTAGTCAAGACAGTTGTCTTCTAAAATTACTACTGCTGTTAGCAAGTGGATTTCTGTGTCTCAATATGAACTTGAACACGAGTGTCTCAGGTGCCAAATCAACCTCTTAACCACTACACTGCTCACTTTCAAAGAGCCATAGGTTTAGCATCCTACCTATTCTTAGGAGAGCCCTAGCTGCAATATGACACCATACCTGCTTTAGATGAGACCTCATTTTCAGATTTACAGCTTGCTTAACAATAGGACAATGTTCAGACCTCACTTGCTTATCCATCCTTTGTTTGCCTGATGAAAAGTTCTTAAGAACTTGAAAGCCTGCTTTCTCTTCTGTGACCTTGCACTGACCTAATAAAGGATTTGACTTTACATGAATTTGGAATTAGTTGCTTCTGGTTTTTGTTTAACTTGAATACTAATTTAGACTATTAAAATGGAATTCCTTGCAAGGACAAGGGTACACAGAGCAGTCATTCTAAATAGCCCTGTGCGTTTAATCTTATATATTAAAGTGAGACTTGGAGGCTTTGCTATCTCAGCCAATGTTCTTGTCTCAGTAGAGTTAACTGCTGGTTTCTGAAGGTGATTTTGAAGTCAACCTTACATAATAGAATGATACCACAATTTGTCTTTGTGTCAATCTTGATATAAAAGAGTAGAAACAGCTTAAACGTATTTGTCTACAATCCTACCTGAAGATATAACTAGGCTCATATTACAAGGAATTTAGCTGTATAAATACACCATGCCATCTGTATATGGCAGGGGAATTGAGCCGATAGAAGCCCAAGACCTATGTCAATGTTCTCACAGAAGGACTGTTTATGAACAGATGTTATGTGGTGTTTTTCACAGAAAATGGACTCTGGAGAGAGAAAATGTCTATCAATTACTGAGGTATTATGTAGAGCAGCAATTTTTAACCTTGAGAATGATACTTCTCTAGGAAAAAAAAAGCCTCAAAGTCTGTGACCACTTCCTTTTTTGTAAAGAAGGATATGGCCTTGTAAATTGTGCTGAACTTTGATATTTTTTCCCTTGTAATATAAAGAGTATTCTGTTTGAAAGAGCAGTGTGCCACACAGACCATTAACTTTTCAAAATCTGAAAGAACTTTAATATGTATAGATTTTCCCAACAAGAGATATAAAAATGATTTTTACCTTAAGATGGCATAGCTGAATAAATTAAGATCCAAGTGTCCAGGACTGGAGAAATCATGTGAATAGTGCAACAATATGTAGCATTTATATAGTACTATACTGTATGAGCATTTCCTATCCATCATTCCAACAATTCTTACAACATCCCTGTAGATCAATCAATATTGTTACATAACTTACATAGGATTAAGATGAAAAGACAGAAGCTTTTTTCCTCTGACATTATCTACAGAAAAGACAGCAGTATAAGAAAGCAATATCTAAATGTAACATTTAGATAAATATTCAAGGAAGAGAAGGAACCCAGGTTATTAATTCCTACTTTTTACTCAGGGGAACATTACAAAAAACAGGCTTGTTCTCAGAGGCGAAAATGACAGAATTTCATGACAATTCCAATTTTTAAAGAATAAATTAATTAAATGCAGCTAAATAAAATATAGAATAAATTAAGACACAATAAGACAGAGCAGAGCAGAACAGAACATACAGTACATCTTCAGAATTTCTATACTTGGCTAAATTGCCATTTCTGAAATAAACAATAATAATAATAATAATAATAATAATAATAATAATAATAATAATAATAATAATAATAGAGCAAGCAAAACTACTGTGGGACTTCCGACTTCTGACTGACCGAACTCTGAAGCATAACACACCAGACATCCTGATTGTGGAGAAAAAGAAAGTATGGATCTTCGACATCGCAATCCCAGGGGACAGCAGAATAGAGGAGAAGCAGCTAGAGAAATTAGTGAAATACAAAGATCTAAAAATCGAGCTGCAACGACTCTGGCATAAGCCAGTGAAAGTGTACCAATGGTACTTGGCACGCTGGGCGCAGTGCCAAAGGATCTCAGCGGACATTTGAAAACCATCGGAATTGACAAAATCTCCATCTGTCAATTGCAAAAGGCCGCTTTACTGGGATCGGCAAACATAATTCACCACTACATCACACAGTCCTAGATGCTTGGGAACGCGCCGACTGGTGATGAAATATGAAATCCAGCATAGTGATGTCGTTTGCTGAGTTGTATTGATATAATAATAATAATAATAATAATAATAATAATAATAATAATAATAATAATAATTTATTAGATTTGTATGCCACCCCTCTCTGCAGACTCGGAGATTCACCTACTATGTCTTGGTTGTTTCTGCTTTTTTTCCCTTGTCTATTCTCTAAATTTCTCCCATCAGGGATACATAGATTATTCAAGCCATTGGTCATTTTACACCTTTGCATGGCTCCCTTTTCAAGACCAGTCAAGGTCAAAGTAATAAGAGGACTACACCTAAACTGTAGTAATAGCATAGTAATCATAGTAATTAATAGTGTAGTAACAACGATATTCAATGAATCAAATTCACTTCATATGATTGTGCCCATGTATTTAATAACATTTTCTTTTCAGTACATCTGAAATGACAACCTGGAGGCAATTTTAGAGAGACTCAGGGAGCCCTTTTAAGATGATTTGCAGTACAAGTGGTTCACATTTGTACCTTTAATTTAGCAAAAAGTATGCAGCTATTGGCTCTGTTAATTTACCATTGATTCCAACCATGTTCCCTTTAATTCTGTATTTGAAAATATGATAGCAGTCAATCATGCCTTAATTTTCATTCTGAATGGATTACTGGGACACACTCTAAATAAGGCTTTCCTTGAAGACCACTTGGAAACTGAAGCTGGTCCAGACATGCAGTTCAGGTTGCCTTGTCATTTGCCCATGATATACAAACAAGTTGGACTTGCTTCCAGTTTATTTCCAAATATAATTAAAATATAATTAAACATCTGAAGCTCCGTATGACAGAAAGTCAGATTGTTTATAGGACTGCTTCTCCCTAAAGATATCTGGTTATCATGTTAGGTCAGATGGAGTGCTTCAAGTCCTCTCGTTTAATTGTTGTGATACTTTTGTGATACTTTTGTGGCATGTCTCCTCTGTAGTTTAGAATAGCCTCCAACCTCAATCAAAACTGGCCCTACTCTTCTGTACGTTTGGTGGTGCAGTGGTTAGAATGGAATATTATAGGCTAATTCTGCAGTCTTGAAGAAGTTCGATTCTGACCAGTTCAAAGTTAACTCAGCCTTCAATATTTCTGAGGTCGGTAAAATGAGAACCCAGATTAGTGGGGGCAATATGCCTATTCTGTAAAATGCTTAGAGAAGGCTGTAACGTGATATGAAGCAGTATGTAAGTCTAAGTGCTATTGCTATGGCTATTTTTCCCTAGGTATCTGACAAGGATGGGCCTGTGGATATAGATATAGTATTAATGGGTGCTATGGAACTGTTGTGGATGTTATTTTAATTTATGGCTGTTTTATTTTTTTCCTGTTAGTAAAATGGTGTTAATTATTTTATAATTATTTTATAATTTTAGAGTCACATGGTTGAGTTTGATAGCTATATAAATTGAATGAATAAAAATCAGTGCTATGCTCATTTTATGGGTGATATGATTATTTTATTGCTGTTATTGTATGTGAGATCCACCCCGAGTCTTCAGAGAACGGCGGCATACAAATCTAATTAATAATATTTATTTATTTATTTTTATTTATTACTTAGATTTGTATGCCGCCCCTCTCCGAAGACTTGGGGCGGCTCACAACACGTGGAAACAAATCATAAATAATCTAACAAATTTAAAATTAAAAGATTTAAAAGACCCCATATACTAACAGACATACACACAAGCATACCATGTATAAATTAAACATGCCCAGGGGGAGATGTTTCAGTTCCCCCATGCCTGACGGCAAAGGTGGGTTTTAAGGAGTTTACGGAAGGCAGGAAGAGTAGGGGCAGTTCTAATCTCTGGGGGGAGTTGGTTCCAGAGGGCCGGTGCCGCCACAGAGAAGGCTCTTCCCCTGGGGCCCGCCAACCGACATTGTTTAGTTGACGGGACCCGGAGAAGGCCCACTCTGTGGGACCTGATCGGTCGCTGGGATTCGTGCGGCAGGAGGCAGTCTCGGAGATATTCTGGTCCAATGCCATGAAGGGCTTTAAAGGTCATAACCAACACTTTGAATTGTGACCGGAAACTGATCGGCAACCAATGCAGACTGCGGAGTGATGGTGATTATTATTAATAATAATAATAATAATAATAATAATAACAACAACAAATAAATAAAATCATTTTATTAATTTATTAAACCTGAATTGTGAAAGCCACACAATTCACTCTGTGAATTGCTAAGGGGTGTCTGAGTTTTCTCTCTTATGTCCTAGAAACATTCAAGTTTCTATTTCTGGATAAAACCACATTTTTTTAAAAGCAGAAGGCTATACATAGCAAATAATCTTCCTGTTATCTCAATCAGATAAACAAGTCCTTCAAAAGACTAGGATTTTCATCAAGATCATTTTTCAAATGCAACATGATGGGGGTTTTTTTTCACACAGGCAAAAATGATGTGGTTAAGGATTATAGTGTGCAACACTTTTTGTTCAGACAGAAAAATCAAAGAATTAATAAAATGATTTTATTTGTTGTTGTTGTTATTGTTGTTGTTGTTATTATTATGTCAGTACAACACAGCAAACAAGATCACTATGCTGGATTTCATATTTTATCACCAGTTGGGCGCTTCCCAAGCACCTAGGACTGCGTGATGTAGCAGCGAATTATGTTTGCCAATCCCAGTAAAGCGGCCTTTTGCAATTGACAGATGGAGATTTTGTCAATTCCGATGGTTTTCAAATGTCCGCTGAGATCCTTTGGTACTGCGCCCAGCGTGCCAAGTACCACTGGGACCACCTTCACTGGCTTATGCCAGAGTCATTGCAGCTCGATTTTTCAATCTTTGTATTTCACTAATTTCTCTAGCTGCTTCTTCTCAATTCTGCTGTCCCCTGTGATTGCGATGTCGAAGATCCAAACTTTCTTTTTCTCCACAATCAGGATATCTGGTGTGTTATGCTTCAGAATTCGGTCAGTCTGAAGTCGGAAGTCCCACAGTAGTTTTGCTTGCTCATTTTCGACCACTTTTTTGGGCTTATGGTCCCACCAGTTCTTTGCCACTGGTAAATGGTAGTTCCGGCACAAGTTCCAGTGGATCATCTGTGCCACAGCATCATGTCTATGCTTGTAGTCAGTCTGTGCGATCTTTTTGCAGCAGCTGAGTATGTGATCGATTGTTTCATCTTTTTCTTTACAAAGTCTGCACTTTGGATTGTCTGTTGATTTTTCAATTCTGACTTTGACAGCATTTGTTCTAATGGCCTGTTGTTGTTGTTGTTGTTGTTGTTATTATTATTATTATTATTATTATTATTTAGATTTGTATGCCGCCATTCTCTGAAGACTCGGGGTGGCTCACAAGATACAATATAAAACAATGCATCCACAAATCTAATTAATTAAAACTATAAGCTAAAATCCCAATATATCAAAATCAGTCAACCAATTCAGTCACAACCACACATCACATTTAGTAGACAGGGAAGGCTTGATCTAATATATATATAAATGAGTACAGAAGGGAAAACTAGAGCGCATACATATGGTCTGAGAATGTCTGTGTTAAAGCAAAATGAATAGGAATGCAAGATGCAGACAGCTATGCATAATTCTACTTGTACTGTAACACAAAACTGAAATTAAAATAATTTTATTTCTATAGGGAGCATTGTGGAAAAATTAAAAAATGCCTGTCTATCATGCATTATCACTGAGAAGCTGGTGAGGCAATCCAGAGCAACAAATACAAATCAATACTCAAGAAGATTGATTTATCTTTAATATTTAATTTATTAAACACAATGATGTCTTAATGAAGATGGTTGCATTTGAATATTCTATCTAGCTGTAACCTTCACTGGGATAATACCCTGTTTTCCCGAAAATAAGACGTACCCCGAAAGTAAGGCATGTCAGAGGTATTGCAGAATTTGCTAATATAAGGCACCCCCAAAAAATAAGGCGTAGTCAAATTTACATACGGTACGGTGGAAAAACATACGGTACCATTCAAAGCTGTTCATAGCGGTACCATAATAACGTGGCATCTCCTGTTGGCCCCTTCCATCGCTTTGTACCATCCAGTACAGCAGACACAGTCTGCTGCTGTCTCACTGCCATTACAGTCTCCACTAGAGTGCATAGACTGTAGTTCCTCTGGTGGCCGGAAGCTGCAATAGCGGGAGTATACTGTTGTACCATATAAGTGCTGTTGTTTGTGTGGGTGGGTGCCATACTGACAGGTACCGTACCGTAATCAGTGTACCGTACAGTACACTTTCTTTGGGGGTGTCAGCTTTTCTGCCTGTGAATTTGTCTTATTTGAGAAATATAAGGCACCCCTCGAAAATAAGACGTAGCACAACTTTTGGAGCAAAAATTAAGATAAGACAGTGTCTTATTTTCGGGGAAACACGGTAGGTATATTTGTCATTATGCCTAATTCCTTGGTGGTTGGTTGGGTGGTTGGAAATCCATCCATCCATCCATCCATCCATCCATCCATCCATCCATCCATCCATCCATCTTAATACAAGAAGGGTTGAACTGTGGAATCCTTTGTATTCTCTGAGCTTGGTTCTTTGCTCGCAGACATTTCATTTTCCGACAAGACAATACTATATTTGCAAATTAGTATGGTGTTTGCTCTTTGTTTATGTATAGTAGATAGCCCTGCCACCATTGTTCAGGTGGATGATGTTACCTAATCAGGTAAATGAAATGTCTTCAAGCAAACAAACAACCTCATAAAGCACAAAAAACCTCCATATATCTTATTTATTCAATTAAAAAAAATTCCAAGAGCAATTGTATGTTCTCTTCATCAGCTAAATGTTAATGTTTTATTTATATGCTCTGAAAAGAGAGGAAATACTGAATTGATGTTTACCTAACAAACTGAAAGGGTTTTTTTCTTTTAAAAAAAAGCACAGTAACATAGCAATAGAGTTCATAAGTATCCTGACTTATAATTTTCGATGTCAACATTGGAATTGCAGAAAGAGCTTATGCAGACATTGCACGTATACAAGTGCAGTTTAGATCTGCATCTATAAAAATAACATCTGTTTAAGCATACATTACATTTAAAAATAACTGTACAGTGATCAGCTGCTTAAGTACAGTTAACCAGATGTCGTTTTAAAGTGCCAGATGGAACAATGAAACGAAGATTGAAAATTAAAAAATACTGTGAAAGGTCAAATCAATTAAGCAACCTGTTTTGTTGGCATGTAACAGTTAAAAGTAAGTTTAAACTACTTAAGGAGTGAGCAGTATGAAGATGAAGCAGTTAATTTTAACTTGCTATTTAGAAATGATAATGATGAAATGTTAGTTGTTAACATTTAGGGTTGTTTCACAAGTCTCTCACATTCTACCCTCCACTTGAGTGAAAATTTCCACTCTAGTGAAAATTCTACTAAAATGTACCTTTTTTTCTCTATTCTGGAAAAGATAAATAAAATTGGCTAGTGAATTTGAACTCTCAAGTCCTTAATTCTTTCTCATGTTGATTAGAGCGTACTCGTTTTAAATCAATAATTTGAAAAGAGCATGCAAACAAGCCCCATGAATGAAAGCACACTCCTATTTTCCCCCCTAAATCATTAGAAATGGGAAATGTTTGTAGAGGAGTTAAGTATAGATCAGCCCATCTATACAAATATCCAGAGATAAATCATTTATTTCAGAATGCTGGAGATTAGGCAGATTTCTGAAAAGCACAATTCATGGATAGGAAAAAATGTAAATACAGTGGTACCTCTACCTACAAACGCCTCTATTTACGAACTTTTCTAGATAAAAATCAGGTGTTCAAGATTCTTTGGCCTCTTCTCAAGAACCATTTTCCACTTACAAATCAGAGCCTCTGAAACTGTAACCGGAAAAGGCAGGGAGAATCCTCCGTGGGGCCTCTCTAGGAATCTTCTGGGAGGAAACAGGGCCTCCACTCTCCTTGTGGTTTCTCCAATTGCACACATTATTTGCTTTTACATTGATTCCTATGGGAAAAATTGCTTCTTCTTACAAACTTTTCTAATTAAGAACCTGGTCACGGAACAAATTAAGTTCTTAAGTAGAGGTACCACTATACTTATCTATAATATGGGATATGAGAGCCGATACTAACATCTAAATTCTTTCCTAATGTATACATTCACACTCATGAGAACAGTAGCTTCTTATGAGGTTAAATTGCTGTAAGGAAATTCTGCATATACATGGAACCTGTCTTTGTAGAGTTTCTAGAATAGGGCTGTCAAACTTGTGGACTGTGGGCTGGATGCATCACGTGCTGGCCACACCCGGTGTAGCAAAGGGGGAAAAGTCATGTGAGGCTGCCATGACAATGCAAGTTTCACACCCCTCTAGAAAATTCCGCAAACTGAATATGCTATGAGAGGGAAAGTTACTAGCCAGAACAAATTCCTTTCTTAGAATCCAAGATCATCCTTTGTTCTGCACCAGCGGATGTAAGGAGGAGGTCGGTGAAATCCTTGCACTCTGATTGGTCCTCGTGATGAACTTGTGGGTGTCGCGATGGGGGATGAACCTTAACCTGGGTGGGGTACTGGAAGGGAGTTAGTATCGGGATGGCAACAGTCTGACTAACATTGCTCTGATAATAAATCAAACCTTGGATGACAGAATTGGATTGGAATCTGATTTATTTCTCAGATACTATTTGGGGTGCTAATATCCATCCCGATACTAACTTCCTTCCAGTACCTCACCCAGATTAAGGTTCATTCCCCCATCCCCCACCCGCCAGTCCAAATGTAGCGATTTCACTGACCTCCTCCTTACATCCACTGGTGCAGAACAAAGGATGACCTTGGACTCTAAGAAAGGAATTTGTTGTGGCTCGTAACTTTCCCTCTCATGCAACTATCCCTCCCAGTTCCCATGATGCTATTCTGCTGTGGCAGGCCAAAGTGTCTAACTCCAAATGTTGGCTTTGGCCTGACATGCTACCACTAAAGGAGAATATTTGTAACTCAGGTTGAAATCAATAGACACGTAGGTATAAACAATATCTATGTACTATACAAAAGAGACAATGAAGAAGCCAAAAAGGGAACAAAAAGTATGAAATAGGTCTCCACCATCAATCAGTATATTGGTAAGTACAGAAACCATGCAGAACTGATACCATTTCATTATCTTTCCCAACAATGACCATAGAAGGCTTCTGTATTTTCTACAATGAAACAACTTAATGTATTGTGTTAATGTTTGTGGGTAGGTGTGTTTCTGTCTCTCTTCTGGTTCTATCCCCCTGTTTGTGAAAGAAAGACTGCCCATCCTTCACTCTGGGTCATATTATAAGGAGAAAGGCAGGAAGAGGCTGAGAATGAGACCATGGGTACAGTATTTCGAATTAGTACACAGTTGCCATCCCATGCATCAGGAAATCAGACACTTGCTCTTTCAGCCAAATATGTCCCTCGGAAACATTGTTATTGGTCTAAAATGAAAAAAGAGCCCCTTTGTGCACTGCTTTATGATCTCAGAGGAAAATAAATAAACACTAGTGCTGTGTTTGCTTAGTAACAGCCGGCCGGTTAGAGCCGTGCGATTGGCGTCCCTATCCAAGGTACTGATAGGTCGCGTATCCCCAGTTACATTGTAAGCGGGAAAGTTACTGTGTATTGATTGGTTCCTGCCTCAGCCTGTGTGTGGTATATTAGACTGTGTATGTTGCTATTGCTTTAAGCCTGTACCTGCCAGCCTGGCACGAGTTCTGTATTAAACATGAAGATTAATTAAGGCCTCACTTGTTATACTGGCGACGAGGATTCGAGCCATCCATTGAGGAATTGTTATACGTAGACACTGACAGTAAGTGAAGATGTCCGTGCAACTTACTTTTGCCCCCTTTGACCCACAAGGGGAGACGTGGGACTCCTATGTCGCCCGTTTCGATTGTTTCCTGATCTCCAATGGCTACATGGAGATTTCTGGGGATAGGAAACGTTCATATTTCCTCGGGTTTTGTGGCCCCGAGATGTTTGAGACTGCCCGAGCGCTATTTGCCCCAATCTCCATCCACGATGTTTCTTGGGAAGATTTCTTAAAGACTTTACAGGACCATTATGCCCCCGCGCCCTCACGGTGTGCGCGGCGTTACAAATTTTATCAGAGGAACCAAGCCGAGGGAGAGTCGATTAATGACTATGTGGCCGCTCTTCGCCAAGCGGCTTTATACTGTGAGTTTATTGATCTTAATGACTATCTGCTTGACAGGCTAGTTTTTGGGGTGAGGGATGGTCGCCTTAAGCGGCGCCTCCTGGCCATCCGAGATCTGACATTTCAGGCGGCGCTAGCGGAGGCTCGTGCTTTCGAGCTGTCCACGCAATCGTTGGCTGCCATGGACAGCGCCATAAATGTCACTCAAAAGGTATCGGGAAAAGCGGATAAAGCCAAAGTCTCCCCAGAAGAGGAAGGCAGTTTGGGCACGGAGGAGGAAGATGTTTGCAAGCTGGCGGCAAGTCGGAGCCGAGACCTGCCTCCTGCATGGCCCCGGCCCCCACTGTCACCTTGTCGGGGGTGCAGGGGTAATCATTTCAGGTCCAACTGCCCATCCCGAGACTCGGCGTGTTGGCACTGTGGTGCCAAGGGCCACATTGCCAGGGTCTGCCATTCTCGCAGATCTTCTCCAGCCACCGCCAGGGAGCAGAGGGAGCCCCAAGGTTTCAACCCCCGTTGGCAGCGGAAATTTCCCTCAAGTCGACGCGAGGATTGCAACGCCATCTACAGTCAGCCACGTTTGGCTACCACGTTTGGCTACCACGTATGTCAGGGAGACGTCTGACACCACGGAGAAAATTTTGGTAGTCGTTCAACTGGGTGGTTCGCGGTGCCACTCGCAGGTGGACACTGGCTCTGCCCATTCACTAGTCTCTTGGGCTACACTAAAACGTTGCTTCCCCACTATGAACAAGGGTTGCTTGCAGCCATGTACTTTACATTTAAAGGACTACCAAGGAGCACCGATTCCGGTTCTGGGAGAGGGTCGTTTTGTGGTCCGCTTCAAGACTTTTGCAGGCAGATTGCCACTGATTGTGGTAAATGGGCCATTCTCTAACCTTTTAGGATTAGACTGGTTCAAGTCGTTAGGACTCTCTGTTACGGGGGTAAATGCAGTTAACGAGACTGGGGGTTTTGAGACTTTGGCTAAGGAATTCCCTTCAGTATTTGATGGCAACTTGGGATGTTACACGGGGACCCCTATTTCATTTAGTTTAAATCCCCAAGTTCCGGCAGTTCGTTTAAAAGCCCGCTGGGTTCCCATCCCTCTCCGCCCGAAGGTGGACGCTGAGCTGGACAGATTAATTGCCCAAGGGGTTTTGGAACAAGTAGACCAGGCTAAGTGGGAGACCCCTGTGGTTATTTCATTCAAGGGGGATGGGGGTATCAGGTTGTGTGGGGACTATAAGTGCTCCGTGAACAAAGCGTTGGCCCACCATTCATACCCGCTGCCAGTTGTGCAGCAATTACTGCATACCCTGGGTAAGGGTCGAGTATTCGCAAAGCTTGATCTCTCTCAAGCTTATCAGCAGCTCCCCGTCGACCCCCTGACCGCGCAGGCCCAGTCTATCATCACCCACAGGGGGGTCTTCAAATGCCATCGCTTGCAGTTTGGGGTCTCCATTGCCCCGGGAATTTTCCAGGGGTTGATGGAAAGATTGTTATATGGGCTGGAGGGAATGGTCCCATATTTTGACGACGTTCTGGTGTCGGGGAGTTCCATAGACGAATTGATGACAAGGGTAAGGAAAGTATTATCCAAATTCAGGGACGCGGGGCTTAAGTTGAAAGCCAAGAAATGTGTGTTTGGGGTCCCTAAGGTGGAATTCCTAGGGTTCACTGTAGATGGGGAGGGAATCCATCCTACCCCTGAGAAGACACGGGCGATTAGGGACGCCCCTAGGCCAACATCCAAGGCTGAACTTCAGGCCTTTTTAGGTCTGCTGAACTTCTACGCGGTTTTTATTCCGCATAAGGCGTCGGTGGCCGAGCCATTACACCGGTTATAGGACAAACACTCAAATTGGCATTGGGGTGAAAGGGAGGAGGTCGCATTCAAAGGGGTTAAGGCAATACTCACCTCTAACAATGTTCTGGCCCAATACTCACCTGGGTTGCCTTTAGTTCTCACCTGTGACACTTCACAGTACGGGGTAGGGGCAGTCTTGAGCCACAGACTGCCCAACGGAGCAGAAGCCCCCCTGGCGTTCTTTTCCCGCACCTTGGCAAAGGTGAAAAGAAACTACAGACACATAGACAAGGAAGCGCTTGCATTGATAGCAGGGGTCCGAAGATTCCACGACTACCTATATGGCCGGCATTTTGAACTGGTAACCGATCACCAGCCATTATTGGGTTTATTGTCCGGCACCCGCCAAAGTCCGACTGTCTTGTCCCCCAGAATGTCATGTTGGATTGTCTTTTTAGCTAACTATAGTTATACCCTGACTTATAAACCTGGGTGCCACATAGCGCACGCAGATGCCCTCAGTAGGTGTCCCTTGACCGATGTTTTAGTTGACCCCGCTCCAGCATGCTCTGTTTTCGCTCTCTCTGAAGGGGCTATTACTTTGTTGGCGCCCGAAGTGGCTTGGGAGACTGGGCGGGATTCCATGTTGGCCCAGGTAAGGCAATGGGTACTAAGGGGATTGCCGTCAGCTACCCCTGCTGAAGATTTTGTCCCGTTTTTCAGATGTAGGACAGAACTGTCTGTAGAGAAAGGGATCCTGCTGAGGGGGAGCAGGGTGGTTATTCCTGGACGGCTACACAGCCAGGTGTTGGCACTTCTGCACAGAGGCCATCCTGGCATTGTGCGCATGAAAAGTCTGGCTCGAGATTACGTTTGGTGGCCAGGTATGGACAAAGAAGTGGAACAACGGGTGGCGGGGTGTGCTGAATGCCAGGAGAGTCGTCCATTACCCCCCCGAGCCGAGCCGTTAGCGTGGGAACCGCCTGCCGGGCCATGGGCTCGCATACATATAGATTTAGCTGGTCCCTTCATGGGACAGACATTCCTAATTATCGTAGATGCCCATTCCAAGTGGGTGGAGGTCGTGCACCTGAAGTCAACTCAGTCCCAGGCCATCATAGATGCCTTAATGACTCTATTTGCCACGCATGGTTTCCCCGACCTCCTGGTCTCTGACAACGGCCCGCAGTTTACTGCGCTACTGTTTGAATCATTCTTGGCGTCAGCGGGCATCAGACATGCATTAACATCACCGTGGCATCCTGCTAGTAATGGTCAGGCGGAACGGGCAGTTCGGTCAGTAAAGGATGCCCTCAAAAAGATGCCACAAGGTTCCTGGCAGGCAAGGCTGGCTGATTTACTGTTAGCACAACATGCCACCCCCTGCGTGGCTACGGGTAAGACCCCAGCTGAGTTGCTAATGGGTCGCAAGCTTCGGATTATATTAGACAGGTTGCACCCGTGGTATTCCCAGACTGTTCCATGGCCAGAACCCCCAGCAAGAGAGGTGAAGGTAGGAGATGCCATGTTCGTGCGCGCGTACTCCGGGGGTGGACGGAATTGGGAAAGAGGAAGGGTAAGCCGAGAGCTGGGGCCTTGGTCTTTCGAAATAGATTTAACCGATGGCAGGATTTGGAAAAGACACCTGGACCAGATCCGTCTGGACAGAGGGGGTGACAGGTACGGAAATAATGACCCCGATCAGGAGCATTGTCTCCCAGTAAGGAATCCCAAGGAGCCAGCCCTAGCGGCATTTCCGCGAGCAGAGAACGTTCCGGCTCCTGACATGGAATTAAGGGAACCTAACCCCGAGCCTAGAGTTGATCCTCCAATCGAGCCTCGGCGCTCGGAGAGAATTCGTCACAAACCAGCATATTTGAAGGATTATGTATGTATTATTCAAGGGGATAAGAGTGCTGTGTTTGCTTAGTAACAGCCGGCCCGTTAGAGCCGTGCGATTGGCGTCCCTATCCAAGGTACTGATAGGTCGCATATCCCCAGTTACATTGTAAGCGGGAAAGTTACTGTGTATTGATTGGTTCCTGCCTCAGCCTGTGTGTGGTATATTAGACTGTGTATGTTGCTATTGCTTTAAGCCTGTACATGCCAGCCTGGCACGAGTTCTGTATTAAACATGAAGATTAATTAAGGCCTCACTTGTTATAACTAGGCCAACTAACTTATGACAAGCAAGGAAAACTCATCATCTGTTATCATACCTATAAGCTCACATTTAAAATCTTGACTCATCAGCAAGAATTCTGGACTTTTGAAGAGACTACCAGAAAGCATGGCACAGACAAATGTTTTCTTTGGCCTCTGCCTAAAATTGGTGCTAGTTATAGGAATACACTTCCTAAAATATGGCCTAAAACTTTTCTCCATGACTTTTCATGGATGCATGTGAAAATGTTCTAACTTGAAGTACCATCTTGAAGTCAGTTGTAGATCTCTGCAGATGTCCTATTTTTTTAAAAAATAGACTTAATAGTATCTCCGGGACCGCCTTCTGCCGCATGAATCCCAGCAACCAATTAGGTCCCACAGAGTTGGCCTTCTCCGAGTCCCGTCGATTAAACAATGTCATTTGGCGGGTCCCAGGGGAAGAGCCTTCTCTGTGGCGGCCCTGAAACTTTGGAACCAGCTCTCCCCTGAGATTAGAACTGCCCCCACCCTCCTTGCCTTTCGTAAACTCCTTAAAACCCACCTCTGCCATCAGGCATGGGGGAACTGAGATAACTTCCCCAGGCCTACATTGTTTATGTATGGTATGTTGTGTGCATGTTTTTTAAATTATGGGTTTTTAGCTTTCTAATTATTGAATTTGTACTATATATTGTTTTCTGTTGCTGTGAGCCACCCCGAGTCTGCGGAGAGGGGCGGCATACAAATTTAATAAATAAATTAATTAATTAATTAATAAAGGAGAATATTTGTGGTTGACATGAGGGGTCCTTGGTGCTCTCTGAGTTAGCTTGTTTTCTTGCAGATGTTTATTTATTTATTTATTTGTCAAACAAGTATAGCATTATAGTACATATTAACATAACATAACATAAGTAGAACGTAGTAATAGATGTTTCATTACCCAAAGTAGATAACTTCATCTGTAAGGAGTGCTGTTTGCTGCCAGTTTATATTCCAGTGGCTTGCCTGTCAGTATTGGTGGGGCTGATCTTAGAGATTATTTTATTGGGCTGTTTTTTGTTGGCTTCTTTGGCAGTTTCTTGATTGGGGTATTGTTTATTTGATTGTTGGTTTGGTGTTAATCTATGCTGATCTGATTGCTGGTGAAGAGCTGCTTGGTTCTTTTTTGATAGGTTTGTGGGCTGATTTATTGTTTCTTTGGCATAGTCTATAGATGTTGTTCACCTCTATGTATCTATTGATGGCTGATTTGTAAGAAAGCCAAGCTTCTAGAACTGTGATGGCAAACCTATGGTACACATGCCAGCCGTTGCCATTGCCCATTGCTCTTCCAGGTTTGGGTGCATACTTGTTGCCCAGCCAGCTGGTCTTTGCACATGCAGGAGTGCCGTAAACCAGAAGCTAAGCAGCATACACATGCAAGCTAATCTTCACACACACATGCACTCCAGAAAGTGGAAAACCAGGTGACCAGCGTGCATGCACACGCCAGAAACAGGAAGCTCAACTTCCTGGTACATGCATGCACAGTGGGGAACATCTCTTATGGTTTATGGCGCCCCTGCACATATGCGCTGGGGAACTGATCTTCTGATTTCTGGTGCTCCCCTCCCTGCGCATGTGGTCCCATTTTGGCATTTAGTGCCGAAAAGGTTCACTAACACTGTTCTAGAAATCCCCTGATATTTTTGAACTTGCCTTGGTCTAGAATGAGCCCATTTTCCAAATTGAAACTATAGTTAAATCTGTCTATATGTTCTGAAATTAAAGAATTTTCATCATGTCTTCTGATGGCTAGTTGGTGTTCATGGATTATTTCTCCCAGTCTTCTGCCTGGTTGTCCTACATAGTGATTGTTGCAATCCTTACATTGTATGTTATAGATGACTCTTGTGTTTCTTCTGGATCTTTTGGTCTGCTTAGGATATTTTAGAAACATAGAAACATAGAAGACTGATGGCAGAAAAAGACCTCATGGTCCATCTAGTCTGCCCTTATACTATTTCCTGTATTTTATCTTACAATGGATATATGTTTATCCCAGGCATGTTTAAATTCAGTTACTGTGGATTTACCAACCACGTCTGCTTTCAGTAAAATAATATTTTCTCATGTTGCTTTTGATCTTTCCCCCAACTAACTTCAGATTGTATCCCCTTGTTCTTGTGTTCACTTTCCTTTTAAAAACACTTCCCTCCTGAACCTTATTTAACCCTTTAACATATTTAAATGTTTCGATCATGTCCCCCCCCCCCTTTCCTTCTGTCCTCCAGACTACACAGATTGAGTTCATTAAGTCTTTCCTGATACGTTTTATGCTTAAGACCTTCCACCATTCTTGTAGCCCGTCTTTGGACCCGTTCAATTTTGTCAATATCTTTTTGTAGGTGAGGTCTCCAGAACTGAACACAGTATTCCAAATGTGGTCTCACTAGCGCTCTATATAATCTCCCTCTTCCTGCTTGTTATACCTCTAGCTATGCAGCCAAGCATAGCTGCATAGCCAAGCTCTAGCTATGCAGTCAAGCTATGCAACCAAGCTCTAGCTATGCAGCCAAGCAATGAAGAGCTTTAGTTGACTTGTGTGCTATGCTGATTCCATGTGGTTGTAGTAGACAATTGGTTTTTGAGATATTCTAGATGTAGGGCAGACTTACAGTATGTATTCATAATCCATAATTTCTATGAATGAGATTATTTAGGTAATTATTTTGTAAATATAAAATACAGATTAAAATTGTTTAGGACAATGATTGCAATGAGTAGAGACACATATAGAATCTTGGATAGTAAAGTGTATCATGTCTATACATCTTCAGTTCTTTGATAAACATCATCTTACACTTTATGACAATATGTGATTGTATTGTCATTCAATTCATAAAATGTTGGCAATTATTTTTATATTCCCAAAGGTGCTTTTCAAAAGGCAGTTGGACTTTCTTTGTTTTTATAATAAGAGAATAATAATAATAACAACAGCATAACTGAGTTGGAAGGGATTATGTAGGCTATCTACTCCAAACCCCCACCCTACCCAAGGAAGAGACCCTTCACCATTTCTGACAGATGGCAGTTCAGACTCTTCTTGAAAGTTTCCAGTGAGGAAGCTTCCAAACTTCTGAAGGCAAGCTCTTCCATTGCTTGATTGTTCTCAATGTCAGAAAAAATCTCCATATTTCTAGGTTGAATCTCAGATTCTATCCATTATTCCTTGTCTGGAATTTTGCTATTTTGCTTCTCATCCATGGACTGAATGTTCAGTTCTGGACTGGATTGAACTGAATAAGTTTCTTGGATGAGAAGAGTAATATCTTCAACACTAAACAAAGCAAGTCCAGTTGCCTTTTGAAAAATTTTTTGGGACAACCATGACTTGTATGACTGTTAGTCTCCATAGACAGATTGTTATATTCATGTTTCTTTCTGTTTAGAAATGCACGACCAGCACCTTAAACCGCCAGCCGAAATTGCCCCCGGAGCAGGGGGACACTGTGATCGGCTCCACAGAGCCCCGAACTTCCGGTTTCCGGTGAAACTGGAAGTTCAGCTTTTGGCAGCGCGCCAAAGAGGCGCACTGCTTGCTGGGTGCAAGGGGAGGTCCCAAATTGCCCTATTTAAGTGTGATCCAAACAGGACCTCTCCCTTGCTGGGGAAATCACCGAAGTGAACACCTGTCCACCCTCCGCTATCAACAGTGTGTCTCTAGGAGGTCGCTTTGGGGGCAAATAGGAATTTTTTGCGGCCTCCCCTTTAGAGGCGACCATTTTTTCACCTATTCTACACTGACGGTATGGATGGAATGGTTAGGGGGTGCGGCGCACATAGATTTTAGACCTAGGCTTCCCTTTGGTCACTGGGGTTTGGCAGGTTAGGGGCGGAAATGGGCAGTAGAAGCGACTGTGCATGCTCCTTTGGGCATCTTTTAAAAGGGTGATGGACTGCCTCTCTCCAGGAACTAGAGGTTAGAACTACGTCGGGGATTGGAGAAAGGATGCCCATGGGACTCACCGGATCCAATTTCCTTTGGGGGATTGGAGGGTGAGCTCCTCCCACATGCCAAAGGGGCGTGGCTCGGATCCAGGTGAAGGTGGCTACCTTCACCTGGTTCAGTAAGGCATTATGCCCAATATTGCCAAGGAAGGTTCTGGCAGGAATTTCCGCCTTGTTAGTTTTGGCCTCTGCAGGTCCTTAGTTATAGTTGAATTGAAATATTTAAATTTATGTATTTAAAGTTGTGTTATTTAAATTTATGTTAATTTAATAAAGTGACCCGTTATTTAATCCATTCAACGTCTCAGCGTCTTTACTCCGCTTCCAGGGCAATATGCTTACTGAGATATAACCATTCCAACACACTGCACTTGTTTTCATTTCTCATAAGAAATGTCTTTGTGTCTGTCTGTGTATCTGTCTCTACATGTATGTGACAGTATGGGCATGTGTGGTTGATCAGAAGAGCTGTCATTTTTAATCTTTTTCCTTCAATCATTTCTTCTCCAGTATGAAACATCACAGTCTAAAACACTTGTAGAGGCTGTTCACAGTGAAATACTGGTAGCATTTTCAAAATGTAAAACAGAACAGTGCCATAAAGACAGAACAAAAGAAATTAAAACACTAGCTATGCCACAGTTGTCTTATGCAGCAGTTAGAAATTTAATTATTTTATCTCATAGAATAATGTGCCCTTCAGAAATCATTTTGGACTAGATGTTTCAAACCAATGATCTGTAGTTAATTATCTTTAATAACTGTTGCACATTATGGTTAGATCTATGTTTTTGCTAAACCAATTAATAATATCTTCATTAGTATAAAGACAAGGTAGCTGGATTCTTTCATTTTTCACACTGAAAGAGTAGATATTTTAAACACAGCAATTTACTTTAGCCATACATTCCCAATGATATGACTAATTAATGAGACTTCAAAGACATATAACTTCCAAAAGCTACTTATTTTCAAGTGATTGTTCAACATTTAATGGCATTACGTTGAAGCCTTAAAACCTTAACCGCCTAAATGTAGAATATGTTAAACTCTTTTAAAGCAGCAACACAAGAGGCACTCTGAGTAATGCTTAATGGTGAATGGAATCCATTTTTCTTCTTAACAAACTTATTGGTTATCAAAGTAGTCATGCTAACAGTTGATCGCATCTCATTGCTCACGAGTTATGAATATCTGTTAAGCTGAGTCATTGTTTTTTAACTGAAACAATTCTAAATTGAAGGGGAAAAAGACACTTCAGTGGTTTTGGCTTTGAAAGTTTGGATATATTTAGATATCTACTGTAAGAAATTCTAATTATGCAAAACAAGACAATAAATTCATAAAGTTATTCTAGTTAAATGGGTATTAGCCAGCATTTTCACAATTTACTAAATGCAATTGGAATGAATAGATTTAGGTTTCATAGCATAGAGGAGGGCTATGAACTTTCTATTTATCTGTAATATGTAGCATATTTAAGGCTTTTTGACGAAGGAAGGAAAGGAGGAAGGAAGGAAGGAAAGAAAGAAAGAAAGAAGAAAGAAGAGAGGGATGGAGGGAGGGAGGGAGGTATAAAAATAGAATTAGCATTATTGAGGGAGAATGGATTATTATTACATAGGAGAAAAGGAAGATATAATATGAAAAAGTATGAATGCTTCTTCAGAAGCTTTCATTCTGCTTAATGTGAATTTTTAAAGAGAAAATATAACATGTTTGGAGCCCTGTAGGAGCTTAAAAATTGTATCATTTCTTGAAAATGGCCAGTTCAATCCAAGTAGACGTGATTCAGCAGGAAGATCACTAAAAAAATCATCTTCTAATAGAAAAGGCATCTTGAAGACTTATCAGCTTGGATAAGATGGGAAACTGTGACATTTTTCTCAAATGCCACACTTCAGGAAATGTGTGTTTTATTGCTACTCTTCTGTAATTGGTGCCAAAGTGTATAGAAAGCTGGCTTTCTTTCTCTTCTAATAAAATATTCTAGAGTATTCAAAATACATAAGAAGCTAAAGTTAATCGAACATTTCCATAAGATTTGGGTAGAAAGAAAGAGATTTTCAGATATTTTCTTTCGGATTTTTCTTTCTTTCATGACGCCCTATACATTTTTTATTTTTAATGTATTCTAGTTTTAAAAATCTGATCAATTACAACACTAAAGAAAACCAAATAATCAAAGTGCTCTGAGATATGTTACCAACAAGCTAGTCTGCTAATCTTTAGTTAGGATTAAAAAATCAGGTATCTCATGTGGTTTTCAAGGAACTCTCTACCCTGTATGTTGCAGTAATCAACTCCACAGTTTTTCATAATACTTAAGAGTTGCTTGCATAAATCTGGTAATAGAAATAGCATTCTTTTAGAGAAATCCAAATATTGCCAGGGGGAATTTTGAAAATTCTAAGACAATAAATCTTTGTGAAAACCTATAACTTTACTGGAGATTTAATTATAAGGATGGGCAAATCTGTCAGTTTTGATTTTTCTCAGTTTTCATTTTCTTGACTGAACATTCATTTTGGCCTGCTTCTGCAACAATTTGGCAAAAGAAAACCTGTATGCATTTTTCTGTGCATTTCTATTAACCCACCAACATGTTTTACAAGTGTTATTTTTTTCAAATTGTGGACTTTTTTTCACATTCCAAGTTTAAATTTCACTGCACAAATGCCCTCAATTCTAGCACTTGATAGGTTCATGTAAAATATGAGATTCAATGAATTGCTATCCTTAGCAACAGATAATTTGAGATAAAATTAGCCACTTGTCAATGAAGGGGAGGAGGAGACATAGTAGTAGTAGTGGTAGTGGTGGTGCTAATATTGGAATTAAAATAGAAATATATTGTAGGACATATTTGAAAGCATATTGGCTCATTGTTTTGCTTCTGCCATCCTAAACTTCATAGTTTAGTCAAGTGTTCAACACATTGCTATAATTATTCAAATGAAGGTAACCCAAAGATCAAATCATGCAATGATAAAATGAAACCCGTGAAAGGAAATGTTGGTTATCGCAGTGCCATAGTTTCAATGAATCTGAGACTATTTTCTCACTTTAAAGTTAAATTATTTCAAGAAAAAGATACCTAGCCATTATTTGAAGTACACGGAGTAAGTATTGCCATGCCTTACCTCCAATTATTGTGGACAGAGTGCAGCCAAATGTGTCAGACACTGAGTAGAAAGGCAATATTTGCAAAAGAATTTTGGACAATTATGGTAGCTCAACACTTCTATTTTTGTCCTGAGTTGAGCCATTAGAATATGTGATTAAGATATGCCTCTCCTAGGTTAACTGCTATTCAATCTTCTAAAGCAGATTAGTCCAGGAAGACATGTCTGCCAAGTTTTCAAGTACTAATGCTTATAAATATGGTTTTGCAAGATCTATTCTTTGGTTGAAAAATGCCAGACTTTACTTTATTGAAAAATGATGCTGATATTAATGAAAGATAAGGGGGATTTGATTTAAAATTTTCCGTGCCTGTCCAATCCTTTTGATTACTAATAATCACTCCATTCCAACAGCAGGCTTAAGGACAAACTGCTTCAGCCAGCTTAGTTAATGATCAGGGATAATTTGAAATGAAGTTCAATGGTATATGGTGACCAAAAATCATCTTGGTCATGAACCTACTTACTTTAATGAATCCTAATGACAAACCTGCAATGGAATCAAAAGGAAATCAGAGACCCTTGAAGGACCAAGGCAATTAGAACCAATTCAGATAACCAATTTTTTGCATAATGTTTAATAGGAAGTAGCAAAAAAACTACAATGAAATTAAATAAATATCTTCAGTTATATACAAGAATGGTCTACGCCTGAGATTATACTGCCAAAGGGCTTCTTATGTGGATGACATACAAATTACACAGAATGAAGCATTTGTTATATAGTAACTGTATGTCTCAATTATTGTTCATAACCCTCTGGCTCCCTTGTTCTTATTAATCAATGAGAAGAAACCATCTATGTGACTGTCCTTGAGGAATTTCATTCCAGGATGAGACATTAATGATAATGAATGAAAAATGTGCTTTGATTTATATCAGTTCAGTAACTAAACCAAAATAGATGTACTATGCAAACTTATGGACCTTGGCATAGGTGGCACCTTAGATGTGCCCTTCCAACCCTGGAGAAATATTACAGTTCTCTCTTAATTCTCCAATCTTGGCAGAAAAAAAGGACAATCCAAGGATATGTGCCAGGTCCCTGTTCATGCAAGAGAAGTGTTGAATCCCAGCCCATAGACATCATCTCAACCCACAGAAATTTATGCTAGTCACAGATTGTCATTTCTATGGGAGGAAAATACACTGCTCAAAAAAATAAAGGGAACACTTAATATAACTCCAAGTAAATAAAACATTTGTGAAATCAAACTCTCCACTTAGGAAGCAATACTGATTGACAGTCAATTTCACATGCAGTTGTGCACATTCAACTTTGTACAGAACAAAGTATTCAATGAGAATATTTCATTCATTCAGATCTAGGATGTGTTATTTGAGTGTTTCCTTTATTTATTATTTTGAGCAGTATAGTTAACAATAAAGCCTTTGGAAGAGGTTTAATGCATTCATTCATTCATTCATTCATTCATTCATTCATTCATTCATTCATTCATTCATTATTTTAAATTTATATGCTGCCCCTCTCCGAATAATTATGCCACCAGACTTGAAATTTGTGGATTAAACATCTTAGAACTTCGCTGTCTTCGGTCCAACTTAACCATAGTACATAAAATTATCTGCTGCAGTGTCCTACCTGTCAATGACTACTGCA
The DNA here is from genome assembly GCF_031021105.1 of Erythrolamprus reginae. NCBI lineage: Eukaryota > Metazoa > Chordata > Lepidosauria > Squamata > Dipsadidae > Erythrolamprus > Erythrolamprus reginae. The sequence goes on from NC_091951.1 coordinate 59,846,946, forward strand.
GTTTCAACCACAATAATACATGAGCACATAATAGATACAAACTTATGGTAATCTGCGCCAGACTTAATTGCAGAAAATACGACTTAAGTAACAGTTGTTAATGCCTGGAATGCACTAGCAGACTCTGTTTTCTTCCTCAAACCCCCAAAACTTTACCTTTAGACTTTCTACTGTCGACCTCACCGCACTGCTAAGAGGTCTGTAAGGGGCATGCATAAGTGCACCTGAGTGCTTATCTGTCCTGATGTTCCCTTTTATTCATATCCCTTTGATGTATCCATAGCTATGTTTATACTGATATCTGTTATCTAATACATCCCTGACTATAAATAAATAAAATTAAAGAAATGTTTCTCTTCCATCTTGATCAGACTAATTAGTCAAGTCTTTAAATAATGTTGAAGCCCTTTGAAAGTTTCCACTAATAATGTGTCAATTTCCTCAAGCTTAGCAACGTATCTTAGACAAATCAAAGTATTCTTGGAAATGAAAATGCTTTCCCCAGTACATTTAATGTCTACATATGACTGAAGCAACCCTCTCTCAATTGTCTCTAGTAGTTGTAGATGCTCTATCACTGGAAACTTTAAAGAAGAGATTGTACAGCTATTTGTCTGGAATGGCATTGGGTTTTTTCCTTGAGCAAGGGGTTTGATTAGAAGATCCCCAAGGTCTCTTCTGCCTCTGTTATTCTGTATTCTGAATGGATGTACACTGTTGAACTTTTAGACTTAACCTGTCTAAGTTAGATGCACTGAGATCTGCCCACAAGGCGGCAGTAAAACCCCTTGCATCTACATGATAGCTTCTTAAGAGATATCCATTCCTTTAAACATTAGAAAATTATTTGCAAGCTGGTTTTCATAGAGATACCCAGTCCCTACTATTTCATATTGCCTTATGTATTGAGAGGTAAAAAAAAAAAAAGCTTTTCAGATTCAAATAATTTCTTTTGTATAATATATATAAGAAGACAAGAAACATCAACCCCTTGTCTAACAAAAATCATGCTTGTAACAATTTTCCTGTAGTTTTGTAACCTAGAAGATATGATAAAAATTGTTGGTCTAAATTAATCAATGCAGTGTTTTCCATCTGATTGTATCTGTAGAAAAGTAGGTTTAAATAACTTTAAAGAAATAAATCACTTATTGAATCCAAAGAATTTTATCTACTTCATCTAATCAATCATTTCCCTGGATCTACCTCTGCAACATCAAATCTCCACCACTAAATGCTCTGCCTTACACATTGGTAAAAAGAATCAGAATACTAAATATAAACTTGGAGGAATTGAACTTATTGATAACCCTCAATCTGTCAAAGACCTTGGAGTACTCATATCCAATGACCTAAGTCCTAGAGCCCACTGCAACAACATTGCCAAAAAGGCTTTAAGAGTTGTTAACCTAATCCTACGTAGCTTCTGCTCTGACAATCTCACACTACTTACCAGAGCTTACAAAACTTTCGCCAGACCCATCCTCAAATACAGCTCATCTGTTTGGAATCCATATCGCATCTCAGACATTAACACCCTTGAAAATGTCCAAAGATACTTCACCAGAAGAGCCCTTCACTCCTCCACTCGAAATAGAATACACTACGAGACTAGACTTTCAATCCTGGGCCTATAAAGCTTAGAACTAAGATTCCTTAAACAAGATCTAAGTATTGCAGCTTATTCTCTGGTAATTTTGAACTGCTAACAAGAGCTTACAAAACATTTGTCAGACCAATCCTAGAATACAACTCACCTGCATGGAACTCACATTGCATATCTGACATCAACACAATTGAGAGAGTCCAGAAATATTTCACAAGAAGAGTCCTTCACTCCTCTTCTCACAACAAAATACCTTACTCCGCCAGACTTGAAATTCTTGGTTTAGACAACTTACAACTCCGTTGTCTCCGTTCCAACTTAATTATAGTTCATAAAATCATATACCAAAATGTCCTACCTGTTAACGACTACTTCACCTTCAACCACAACAACACATGAGCATGAAATCGATTTAAACTAAATGTCAACCGCTCCAAACTTGACTGCAAAAAATATGACTTCAGAGTAATCAACACCTGGAATGCACTACCTGATTCTGTGGTTTCTACTCCTAATCCCAAAACCTCTAGCCTTACACTATCTACAATTGATCTCTCTCCCTTTCTAAGAGATCTGTAAGGGGCGTGCATAAGCGCACCACTGTGCCTACCGTCCCTGTCCTATTGTCTCCTTTTGTTACTTTTTATCATTACTTATCTAATGTTTTATTTGTACAAATTACCACTCTATAATTGTCTGAATAAATAAACAAATAAATAAATAAATAAATAAATAAACAAACAAATAAATAAATAAATAAATAAATAAATAAATAAATAAATAAAATCATTTCCAGTGTTAGTTTTACATTTTCAAATTTGGAATAATATGCAATACAGTATCTGTGTTAGGTTAAGATATACACAATTTTGCATGAATAGGGACTAAAAAGGAGTTTGTACATATCCTTATAAATGCATTTATATGGAAAGGTATAGAAGTAACTGGAAGTAAGTCTGCTGAACTCAATGGGAATTATTTTCAAGTTGATATGCATATGCATATAAAAAAGGACAATTTTCTCTATGGAGCATTTAATCCTAATACTTGAAAGGTGCTTTAAATGTAATTGACTGCTACGTGATAAACTGTTAGTAGATTTAGAAAGTAGATGATATAGCTAATGTAGCTAAACTACCGTGTAGATGAGAGACAGATAGATAGAGACAGACAAGATATTCCAGTATTCAATGTCTTACCTAAGGTCTATAGAGCTCAGAACACTTATCTGGAATAGTCAGGGGGGAAAAGCTTTGAACTTCCAGGTGAGTATTAGCTGAGATGTGTTAATAGCAATATGAGGGTAGGTTCATTGTGGATCATTTTCCTAAAGGCTTCAAAAATCTGAAATAAGTCCTACAAGAAATTCATTTAATGAAACAGAATATCTGTGACTTCATGAGAAAGTATCAACACCTAGGGATTATTTATTTTGCTTATCTGTAGGATTGAAAAGAATTTATAAATATACTTCTGGTCTCCCTATTTTATGCTCTAATTATCTTACTGTGGAGACAGTTGTATATTTTATTGGAAACTAAAAATAAAAAAAATAAGGAGTCATCATTTTTCATGTTTTATCAACCAACGTCCACCAACACAGCAACAGCTAGATTCCATAAAGAATGAAAACATGATTTCCTCAATTCGTTTAATTTAGTTTGGTAATAAAATGTCTGTAAGAAAAGAACCAAGCTCAGAGAGCACCAAGGACCCCTTATTTAATTATTTTCATTTCTATTATAAAAAAATATGGTCAGAGTTAGGACAAGAGGCTGTGGGTGGCAGTTGCTATAAGTATTACTTCTGTAATGCCAGGCTGTCTTTTGATAATAATAAAACCTTGAAGGATTCAAAGATTCTGAAGGATTCTGTTAAATGCAGGCTTCCTTGTTCTCTTATTGGGATATCCTATAGTCCAACAAGGTTAAGACAAGTAAAGGGTTTTGAAGAAGCAGAATAAAAAGTATATTGATTATTTTGAACTTTGATGTTGGAATAACACTCCTGAGAATACAGATGGGGTGTGAGTGGGAAAACAAACAAATGGGTGATATAGCATGTTTGTTTCCATCAGACTTCTCATTGAAGGCATAAATTACTAGACTCAGTGAAGCAGCAGAAGTAATGTGCCGGTATCTAGAAGCTATTAGGGTTTGGATGGGTGTTAACAGGCTCAGACTCAACCCTGACAAAGTGGAGTGGTTGTGGGTTTTGCCTCCCAAGAACAATCCCATCTGTCTGTCCATCACTCTGGGGAGAAGGAACTTCAGAGAGGGTCCACAACTTGGGTGTCCTTGACTCACAGCTGACCTTAGAATAACATGTTTCAGCTGTGGCAAGGGGGGGAGTGTTCACGCAGGTTCGCCAGTTGCAGCCCTATCTGGACAGGGAACCTCTACTCACAGTCACGCATGCACTTATCACCTTGAGCTCAACTACTGCACTGCTCTCTACATGGGGCGACCTTTGAAGAGTGTTCGGACACTGCGGGTAGTACAGAATGCAGCTGCGTGAGCAATCATGGGCCTTCCGAGATATGCCCATGTCTCTACTGCACTCTGCATGCTTTCCAACTAGTCTCTGAACACAATTCAAAGTGTTATTACCTATAAAGCCCTACATAGCATAGGACCACATTACTTATGGGATCATCCTCTGCCTCCCAGCGGTCGATGAGGTCCCACAGAGTTGGCCTTCCCCTGGTCCTGTCAGCCAGACAATGTCGTCTGGTGGGGCCTAGGGGAAGAGCCTTCTCTGTAGCCACCCCGGCTCTTTGGATTGAGCTCCCTACAGAGATTCATACTGTCCCCACAATCCCTGCCTTCCGCAAAGCTCTGAAGACCCACCTCTGCCGGCAGACTTGGGGCCATTGAAACTTTGATATCTTGCCCCACCTAATGAATGAATGAATGTAGGATGTATGACATATTAATCTGTTTGTTTAGTTTGTATAGATTTCTAATATCCTGAGTCTCAGGAGAAGGGTGACATAGAAATAGAATGAATGAATGAATGAATGAATGAATGAATGAATGAATGAATGAATAAATCTTACTTGGGAGACATTATAATGCTGGGAAAGGTTGAAGGAAAGATAAGAGGACAACCAACAGTAAGGTGTACGGACTTAGTTACAATGGTAATAAATACACCATTGGGAGAGCTATAAGACTAGGGAACATCATACAGGAAGTCTGTCTATGTGGTCAATAAGAGTCAACACCAATTTGATGGCATACAATTGATTGATTCTGATCAAGAAATGTTGCACAATATGCCATTTCCATCAAATGTTCTTGAGTTCAGCTTATTTTTTTAATCATTCATACTGACAGATTGGACATCTTTGCCTTTTCTCTTAGAAGCTAACAAGTTTGATAAATTCAGAAAATTGTTTGTTCAGTCTTAAATTGCCTCCTGAAACATCATGATTCATAATTAGAGAATAAGCAGCTGTAATTTCTTTTTAAAAAGCACATCAGAGCTTTTCCCCCAAGTAGCAGGTTTTATTACTGAATCGAAGTTGCATGAGGACATTTTCTCTCACCTGTTTATTTACTTAAAATATATTAGTTATGCTTTCTTCATACAACATATCTAAATGAACAGGCAAATTTTTAAAAATTCAAACGACACCAACATAATCAGCTAAATATCACTTTAAAAATACTAAGAAAAATACATTAAAAAGCAAAATTAGAATCAAAACCAAAGTTATTATTAAGCCACTTTGCAAGATAATTTAAAAACAGTTGCAACGAATTTTTAAACGCCATCGTTCTCTCTTCACCACAAAAAATAATGTTTGCTTTTTGGCAAAATAAAAACAAAAAAAGGTAGCAATCTTTAGAAAACATGAAATCCTCCTCATTGTTTTATAGATTCATCCCATCTGATGCCCTCCAATTTTGTCAAACTTTTTCAAGACTTCGCCTTGCATGATTGCAACCCCTTCTTTGGTGTATGATATATTTGTTTGCCATCTTTTTATTACTATATGCTTTATTTTTTACTACACTTTGTTGATTATTTTAAATGCTGTGAGCCACCCACAGTTAATTGGAGTCAGGCAGCATCTAAGTTGAATAGATGAATAAATAAATACATTTCAACCGCTTGCATATTGATGTCGCCAACTATTATTTGAAACATTTCTTTTTTCTTTTTTTATTGTTTTTTCCTTTAAACATTTTTTTCACAAATCCACATCTAAATTTTATACTTTACAATTCACATATCTCTTTACAATATATCATATTTCATATTTGAAACATTTCTGTCCCACCTATTTGCCACACATTTTAAAACATTGTCATGAAATAACAATAAAAAGTCCAAAATACATAAATATAAATGCAAAGCGGTAACAAGACAGTATGTGGAAATGTTTAAAATAATAAAAGAGAAAAAAGGAATGCTAATTCCTGAAATGTTATTATATTTGTTATTATTAGATTATCTCCCTCCCTCCCTGCCTCCCTCCCTCCCTCTCTCTCTGTCTCTCTTCCACAATCTTGGATTCTGTACAGGAGCCTGGGAGTTTGAGGGTTCTGCATACTATGCTTGTGTATGCTTATCTATTTCTAGCATTGAACTCTTCTGATGACAGGACGTGCTATCCTGGCCAGCTTGATGTCATGAGGAAGTGCCAGCACTGTGATGTGCATGTGCAGCAGCCTGGGGACATACGCTTGCTGCAGCAAGATAAGGCCGACGCTGGCAGGGGGAGAGGAAGACCGACCCGCTTGCCCCTTTGCTTCTGCCACAGGCTATTTATTTATTTATTTTATTTTATTGGATTTATATGCCACCCCTCTCTGAGGACTCAGGGCGGCTCACAGCATGTACAGAAAAACAGGAAACAATAATAATAACAATCCAATTATACCTTAAAAAACAATTAAAATTCTAATTAAAAACTATCAATATCATTCATTCAGCAGTCAAACTAAGCATTCATCTGTCAGGGGGGAAGGTCTAAGGAACCCCAGGCCTGGTGGCAAAGATGAGTTTTGAAACTTTTTCGGAAGGCAAGGAGGGTGGGGGCAGTACGAATCTCTGGGGGGAGCTGATTCCAGAGGGCCGGGGCCCCAAAGAGAAGGCTCTTCCCCTAAGTCCCACCAGCCAACATTGTTTGGCCGATGGGACCCTAAAGAGACCAACTCTGTGGGACCTCACCGGTCGCTGGGATTCGTGTGGCAGAAGGCGGTCTTGGAGATAATCTGGTCCTATGCCATGTAGGGCTTTATAGCTCATAACCAACACTTTGAATTGTGTCTGGAAACAATACAGTAGAAAGTAAAGCCGACACTAGCAGTGGAAGGTGTAAGTTCTGGGATTGCAGAAAGCTTACTTGCTTGGACTCTCCAAAGCAAGTTCTGCTGCCACCACTGGCTCTCCCAAGCCAGCTCGCCATCATTCCGAAACCACACACTACAGCAGCAGAAGAAGAAGGTAAGGCTGACACTGGCAGTGTGGGGGGGGGGAGGAAGATCCACTGCATGAGTGTGGTGAAGTTCCAGAATGGTGCTCTGCTACCATCACTGGTTTTCTCAAGCAAGCTCTTCACCATCCCAGGTCTGCGTCATGCCAGAAAATGCACCAAAGGCACCATAGGCTGCATTGTCCCAGACCCACTCAATCATGCTTCTTCTAGCCCGTCCACCCCACTCTTTGAAGCAGACAATTGGGGGTGCCTCCCCACTCACCCTACCTTGCCGAGCACTGCAACCGTGGCTCTGCCCTATCCAGCTCCACTCATCACCACTTCCCAGGAGATGGCCAGATGGGGGTTGGCGGGAGCATGCAAGGGCCTGGCCAGCACTTGGTTTATTTTCCTGGAGAGGCTTCGAGACTGCCTGGCATGCCCATCCACCAATTCTCCAGACAGTGCCACTGTCTCCCTGCCCCACCAAGGACTCCATCAGCCCTGAAGCCTGAGACTGTGGAGTTTTGTAGGTGCATGTCCCAACATTGTTCAGCCCATGAAGGTCCCGGAGCCACCCTCCCAGACCACTGCCTCTAAGAAGAGAGAAAGAAAAAGAAAGAAAGAAAGAAAGAAAGAAAGAGGGAGGGAGATAAAGACAAAAAAGGAAGGAAGAGAGGGAGGGAGGGAGGGAAGGAAGGGGAGTGGGAGGGGAAAGGAGAGGAGAGGGAAGGGAGAGAGAGAGGGAGAGAGAGATGGAGGAACGAAGGAAGGAAGGAAGGAAGGACTTATGACCACAATTGAAGCTACAATATTGGTTGCTAAACAAGAGTGTTGTTAAGTGAGTTTCACCACATTTTACAAGTTGGCTATGTCCACCTGGTCACCTTACCAGTAAGCACACCCACCCAATCACCTGACCTCCAAGCCACACCCACAAAATAAGATACACCCACAGAACCAGAAGGGATTTTTTATTTTATTTTACCACTTATCAAGTTGGAGAACATTGCTTTCAACCAGCAAAGGTATTTTGAAGTATCCAAATACTAAATCAAATAATTGTAAAATGTATAACACGTTATTTTAACGCAATACTTCACTTTTACTCTTTCTAAATTATTTTTTTTCAAATAAACCTAAAAATTAAAATCATAAATTGTCGATATAACTGCTCATTAAAAATGTTCATGTTAATATTTGCTTCGGGTTTTTTTTAAAGCAAACCTCCCAAAGTGTACCATTTATACTAGCTCCAGTGGTCATCTGGATTTTTAAAAGTGTATATCAAGTTGCCCAAATCTACCCTGCAGCATATTCTTTGATATTATTAAAGTAGAAATATTGAATACACAAGGCCAAAAGTCCTCACTGTCATCCCAATTTCTTCCTGCTCTTCCCAAGTAACAGATCCAACTCAAACAAAACTCTAAGATCTGGGATTTCTTCAAAGTATGAGTCGGTGAAAACCCAACTCTTAAAACCCGAGGTTTCCCCCACCGAAATCAAACCCAAAAGTTGTCCTTCCCCAGTCCACATGTCTGTCACATGGCCCAACCAGTTCACAGGCCCAACCCCAGTTGCCTTCAGTCCATACCTCCCAGCACCTGGTGGGAATGTCCTTGGCTCACAGGAAAGATAATTTTATTTTAGCTACAAGTTCCCAGCTACCTCTAATTCTTCCTCCTGTTCCTACAGCTCCAACTGACCTTGCTGTGGCAGCCCTGAATATATGGCTTCAGGGCTGACAATTGTTTTATAATAAGTAATAAATAAACAGTTGCAGGAATTGATTATGTCTAGTCTAGTAATAAGAACTAGGGAGAACATGATAACAGTGTTCCAATATTTGGGGGGCTGCCACAAAGAGGGGGTCAACCTATTCTCCAAAGTACCTGGAGACAAGACACAAAACAATGGATGGAAACTAAAGAAGGAGAGAAGGAGAGAAGCAATCTAGAACTAAGGAGATATTTCTTAACAATGAGAACAATTAATCAGGGGAATGACAATTAATCAGGGGAATGGGGTCTGGGTGCTTCATCACTTGAATGTTTTAAGATGAAACTGGACAGCGACTTGTCTGAAATATATCTCTTTTCCTGCTTGAGCATGGGGTTGGGCTAGAAGATCTCCAAGATCCCTTCCAATTCTGTTGTTCTGTTCTGTCATTCTCCCACACAAATAGAGCTCAAAAAGCTGAGTTAGCTTAATGTAGGTGTTCTGCCGGGCTCTCTGGTAGAAGCCTCCCGAAAATTCACGGGTACAAATTTCAGACACACACATGTTTGAAAATTCAAAACAATGTCCTTTATCACAAAGTTCAAAAGAAACAAAGCATCCTTTTTGTATTGTACAGAGCACTCTTCCCCAAAACAACCTTGTCGGCTGTATAAGTCCCTTAATCAGTCCTTAAGTACTTAGCTAGTAGCTGTGAAGAAACGTCACAGCCCTCCTTCTTCCCACAAAGTGAAACACACACACTCTTTACTCTGCTTTGGTGTCAAAGGTGTGAAAAATCCACAAACAAATTTCAGACACAGCGAGGCACAATCCTGAAGAACAGTGATCAGGTAATCTTCCACAATGGCCAAACTAGCACGCTGCTATTTATAGCAGCAGCTCTAATTACTGGAGCCCCACCCAAACACAGGTGGCCTCTCTTATCTCCTGTAATATTTCCTCAATTGGTCTCTTTGATGCATAAGTCTGTGCCTGTGTGGGTCTAACACTTCATCATCCGAATCGACCGAAGATAATGGTGATTGGCTTCCTGGGCTGTGTGCCAAGCCCCCCTCTTCCAGGTCACCCCCACCTTCTTCTTTGTCCGAGGAAACTGCACTCCCTGATTCTGCTGGCAACAAAACAGGCCTAGGACATGTTGATGTTTCCCCTGCCTCCACCTCCACATTCCCTGGGGCAGGAGCTGGGCCAGAGCCAACCACAACAATAGGTATGTAGGTATAATGTAGGTAAGCCACATGTCTTAGCTACTCAACTAGTATTAAGCAAGAGGGTGAAGATGCACCTATTCAAAGTAGAATAAAGATTAGGGACAGACTATTTTGTGGGCCGCATTCTGCCACATAGGTCCCAGCAGCTGATAAGGGCCACAGAGTTGGCCTTCTTCAGATCCCACCAGCTAAAACAGTGTCAGCTGGCGGGGCCATGAGGAAGGGCCTTCTCTGTGGTGGCTATGGTTCTCTGGAACCAGCTATTCTCCGGAGATCCATACTGCCTTCATCCTACTGGCTTTCCAGAAAGCTGTAAAGACCTGGCTTTGCCGGCAGGCTGAGACCATTGATTAAATGAGGTATTATCTAGATCTAGCCATAAGAGATATGTATGGTTTTTATTGGGTTTTAAACTAGCTTTTAAACTGTTTTTAGATATTGTTTTTATTGTTGTAAGCCGCCCAGAGTCCTTAGGGAGCTGGGCGGCATATCAATCAATCAATCAAACAAACAAACAAACAAACAAACAAACAAACAAACAAATGTTATTCTATCTTGTGAGTCTCCAGAGAGGGGCAGCATACAAATCTAAATAATAATAATAATAATAATAATAACAACAACAACAACAACAACAACAACAACAACAACATCCCAATATTGTAATCTGCCCCAAAGGTTTATTTCCTTAACGGCTCATAGATCTCTATAACATTACAGTATATCTCAAACATTTTACCATAATACTATAAAACACTTAAATAAAATATCAAATAATAAGATCAAAAACATTAAAATGAATTAGTACTTGGAAAAAGACAGTGTTTTCAAAAAGCATCTAAAACAACAATGTATCTAAGAAGAAATTTGGGACACCAGAGCCAATTTTCCTCTATGACTTTGTTTAGAATCAAACTATTAAACTTTGCTGAATATACATAAGGGATACATTTAGTGATTGTTAAATGAATCAAGAGATTTTAGTTTGGGCAACCAATACAATATTTTGTAAAAGACAGAAATGATACCACTAATAGTGTTAAATTTGGTTTCTGAGGGAAGAGGGAGAAATAGGAAAAGTGAATATAACTTGGCCATTTCCGTCCTAAATCTGTCACCAGCCAGATTTTATATTTCTCTTATGATATAAAGTGCTCAAATACGCATGGAAGCATCTGAAGGGAGAGGAAAAACAAAGAGGATAGAAACAAAATAAGACTACAGACAATCTAAATGTGTTTCCTCAAAATCTCCTGAAGATCTTAAGATTCTCTGGCAGGGAAAGAAATGTTCAGTTCTGTGTGCAACCATTTATTCTGGTCTGCCTTTCTTATGGGTTTGCTCTAAATATGAAGAGGTTAAATTTTAGTCTATTAAGTGCAAAGTTCTGGCTGAGATTATTTTTATGAGGTAAATGTCTGAGAGGAAAAACGATGTCTCCCAATTTGGCCATTGCTGTTTGAAAAGCAGACACTTTATTTTTCCAAAAGCAACTCCAACCAAGATTAGTATATTTTTGTTTATTGGGTTTTTTTTTAATGCTTTGCAGTCTTTTGTTTTGCAGTTTATCAAATTGCATCCTGCCCACACTTCCCAGTCTGGAGAACTTCAACAGACCAAGTTCTCTCATGAGAGCTTTCCTGGGAATTTATTGAAATCTGGGAAGCCACAATGAGTGCAGATTGCATGAGGAAAAAACAGACACACATATACACCCATTGGCCACCTGATAACTAAAATAGGTTTTTTAAACAAGGAATTATTTTGTTTTGACAAAAACTTTGCCCAGTTTTTTGTCCTAATTTTAAAAAACCTGACTTTCCCCCCATTAAACAGTATGAGATAGTGTGTGTGGCAGTGTTCCCTCTAATTTTTTTGGGGGGTGGGCGGAAAAGTATAGTGTCTGAGCGGCAGTCCCTTCGGGACTGGGCGGCACAGAAATAATAAATAAATAAACAAACAAACAAACAAACAAACAAACAAATAAAAAACCCACCCTGTTTTGCCTCAGAGAATTTCAAAATAAAATACTGTACTGTGTGTCTATAACAGTGAGCTCATAATAGGGCAACTCTATCAATATCAAAATGCCACTTAAATAGTTGAGCCATGTTTCAAACTAGATTTTGATTTTCTTTCTCTCTTCCTTACTCCCATTCTTTTTCTTTCTCTTTTCCTTCCTCTCTTTTTTCTATCTGTTTCTCTCTCTTCCTCTCTTCCTCTCTCTCTCCTTCCCTCTCACTCTTTCCCTCTTGGCTTCTGGGCAGGTTTGGAAAACTCTGAGTTGATGATGATTTTTAAGTGAGCGATTGCTCACTGCTCAGCTTAGAGGGAACTATGGTGTGTGTGTGGGGGGGGGAATCATCTCATAACACCAAGTTCATTAGTCTTAAACTTTATGAAATTAGTTCTCATTTTCTAAAACTTGTAAAACTTCTGGCCGCTGCATCTACTAACAGAGTAGTGGGGAGAGGGAGTTGTCAGGATTGGCTGTCAAGCAAAATGAAGGGACAGATTTTGGAGAAACAGATTGAAATGTCAATCTCTCAAAACACATCGATAAGATATGAGGCAAAGATTTTGTAGAAATGTTGGCCCAGATAAACAAATCTGGAGTGAAGCTGTTGCTGTGGCATAGCACCTTCATAAGTCCTATAAAATAACTTTGGAGTATTGGCTGGTGTAAGCAGGATTTAATGGGGTATTTTCATGGAAAACTTTATCCTATAAAATTGAGTTACTGGAGGGGGGAGACTGTCTTGATGTGTCTGTGTGTATGTGTGTGAGAGAGAGAGAGACAGAGAGATAGAGACAGACAGACAGACAGACAGTGAGAAAGAAAGAGAAAGAAAGAGAGAAAGAGAGAAAGGGAGAGAAAGAAAGAAAGAAGGAAGGAAGGAAGGAAGGAAGGGGAAGGGAGAGAAAGACAAAAAAGGAAGGGAGGGAGGAATGAAGGAGAAAGAGAGAGAGAGAGAGAGAGAAAGAAAGTAAAGAAAGAAGGGAAATAAAGACAAAAAAGGAAGGGAGGGAGGGAGGAAGGAAAGAGAGAAAGAAAGAAAGAAAGAAAGAAAGAAAGAAAGAAAGAAAGAAAGAAAGAAAGAAAAATGTTTGCTGGAGTGATGCTTTCAGAATTCTTGACTGTTCGCTCACCTCGCTAAGTAAAATGTTATTTGTGGGACTCAGGAGATGTGCTTTTTGCGGGGCAGATTTTGAATGAACTTCTTCCTGACATGCAACATTTACAAAGGCTGTGAGCATTTGACTTTTTCCCAGGACCTTTGGATCATGAAGTGATGGAGTACTCATTGGATGATGATGTTATTGGTGTTTGGATTTCCATTTTATTGTTCTATTGTTTCTTTGCTCTTTGTAGACATATATATAATGGCTTTGTATTCTTTTCATTCTGATTTGTAGCTTTGGGGGCGATAAGCCTTCCAGAGTCACCATGCTTGTTTTGGGCAGTCGTAGAAATATTCTAAATAAATAATTTTTTTAAAAAACCATGTTGCCTGTTTTGTTTTAAGTTATTTAGGAATTGCAAAATGAAGAAAGGAATAATATAGCCAGATATTACCCTTGCCGATGGCTTTTTCAAAGGTTAGAGCATTTATTTACAATATTTGAAAACCATCCAGAGTCAAGATGATGTAGGTCGGTAGAGAGAAGAGACGGACAAAAAAAGAAAGCAGGTGAAAACAATAAATGAGAAACATTCTGTTCCTTCTTTGGAGATGGAGAAGAATTTCTGTTCAAAAAAATCCTGTAGAGAGCATCAAAATTTGGCATTAAAACTATTTATTTTGGGCTATCAGGAATGTAAAAGGATTTCACGCTTATGATAGATGGTTGAGACACTGAGAGGCTTTTGGGGACTATATTTTCCTCTGGTGTAAATCAGCATCTTTACAGAACTGGTAGTAATTTAGGGATAAAGTCTGTTTGGATATATATAAACCTGGAATCTGGAAAAATACCTTTATGGATTTTAATCTTCTAATAGATACCATCTTACACCTACGTTCTCCCTTCATTTTCTAGGTTTTTTTTTCTTTTAAATATGATATAATTTTTTTTATTGGCCAGGTGTGATTGGATATACAAGGAATTTATCTTGGTGCATATGCTCTCATTGTACATAAAAGAAAAGATACATTTGTCAAGAATCATAAGGTACAACATTTAATGATAGTCCAGGTACAATGAAGCAATCAAATCATATTAGGAACCAGTCAATATAAATTGTAAGGATACCAGTTGCAGTCATACAGTCATAGTGGGAGGAGATGGGTAATGGGAACGATGAGAAGATTAATAGTAGTGCAGGCTTCGTAAATAGTTTGACAGTGTTGAGGGAATTATTTGTTTTGCAGAATGATGGTGTTTGGAAGGAAAAAACTGTTCCTGTGTCTAGTTATTCTGATGTGCAGTGCTCTATAGCATCATTTTGAAGCTAGGAGTTGAAACAGTTTGTGTCCAGGATGTGAGGTGTCTGTAAATATTTTCACAGCCCTCTTTTTGACTTGTGCAATATACAGGTCCTCAATGGAAGGCAGGTTGATGACAACCATAGGTGAAGGAGAAGCGGCAAAAAACAAACAAACCTAGGTTGAGTCAGGTGATTGGATTCTGAATTTTATGTATTAGCCTCAAGCTGTTAGGCATGTTTACATTTAATTTAGATTTAGCTGCTTCAAGGTTCCTGTCGATCTAGTTAATAACTTTACTATATCTTATTATTTCCAGATGTTGGCATGTGAACAAATTATGAGTCACCTGGAATATGTGACTGAATCAGTAAGCCTTGTCTGCAGGATTGTTTAGAGTTGCTTTTTCTCCTTGTTTCTTTATTTTACCGTCCTCTTCAGAAAATCACATTCCAGAATAACAGAATAATAGCACAATAGAGTTGGAGGTCTTGAAGGTCTTCTAGTCCAATCCCCCATTCAGGCAGGAAACCCTATGCCAGGGGTAGGCAAAGTTGTCTCTTCTATGACTTGTGGACTTCAACTCCCAGAATTCCTAGCCAATCATGCTAGCTCAGGAATTCTGGGAGTTGAAGTCCACATGTCATAGAAGAGCCAACTTTGCCTACCCCTGCCCTATACCATTTCAGACAAGTGGCTGTCCAGACTCTTCTTGAATCCCTCAAGTAATGAAGCATCCAAAATTTCTGAAGGTGAGTCATTCCACTGGTTAATTGTTCTATCAGGAAATTTCTTTTAGTTCTAGGTTGCTTGTCTCCTTGATTAATTTCACCCATTGCTTCTTGTCTTGCACACTGGCATTTTGGAAAATAGGTTGACTCCCTCTTCTTTGGGACAACCCTCCAAATATTGGAGATACAGTGGTACCTCGGTTCTCGACCACAATCCGTTCCAGAAGTGTGGTCGAGAACCAATTTGGTCGAGAACCGAATTAATTTATCCCATAGGAAATAATGGAAATGGATTTAATTGGTTCCCAGCCCATTGACTTGCTGGGGAACCAATTAAATCTACAGTATTTCCTCTATTTCCTATGGGATAAAGATCTGAGGGGACGGGGTGAGAGGGAATGGGAGTCGGAATCCCGACACGCCCCTCCTGGCCACCCCTTTTAACAGCCTCCCAGTCTCTACCTTGTAACTGCTCCAAGCTGCAGGAAGGGTAGGGCTGGCTGCAATACAAGCAGCTTCGGGGGGCTCCTTTCCTCAGCGGTTCAGTTCGTTACTTCCAGGCAGCTGCACCAACTTTTTCTTTTCCGGCGGCGGTGGCTCCGACGGCTTCCCTTCATCACATGACATTCCTGACACTGCTGCTGCTCCTCGAAAGGAAGCCGCCGGAGCCGCTGCCACTGGGAAAGAAAAAGTTGGTGCAGCTGCCTGGAGGTAACGAATTGAATCACTGAGGAAAGGAGCCCCCCGAAGCTGCCGGTATTGCAGCCAGCCCTACGCTTCCTGCAGCTTGGAGCAGTTACAAGGTAGAGGCTGGGAGGCTGTTAAGAGGGCGGCTAGGAGGGGCGTGTCGGATTCCGACTCCATTCCCTCTCACCTCGTCCCATCAGACCTTACGTTTAGGATAATAAACAAAATTTTCTGTTCAGTATCCGAATTTTTGTTCGGATACTGAAGCAAATTTTTGCAGAAAATTTTGTTCGGTATCCGAAATGTACGAAAACCAAGGCGTTCGAGAACCGAGGTACCACTGTATTTGAGATACTATGGCTCACATTATCATATCCTTTCCTCATTTCAAAATGGAATTACCCATGTAGGAATACTTCCACCAGCAGAATTTGAAGGCAGAAGCACTCAAGATTTGCAAGTTTTACAGAACAGAGATTTCTTCTTTGGGTTAAATGTTTTCAGAAAGGACTGCGTTACCTGCCCAACCCACAGCGGTCATGCATAGAGTTGTTATATGTACCACGCCTTTTACATGCCCATCTCCTCCTCTGGAGATATTTTATTACACCTACATACATATATAAAGTGAAGCCCCAGGGAGGGGAAAATGCTTAGCCTATAACAAAAGAAAGGAAAGAAAAATATCTCCTATTATATATTTAACAGAATATAGAGATTGCAAAAGACTGGAATTATTCTCACACATTTCCACATTTCAATTTCCAGCGGACTGCTTTCTCTGTAATCACATGCACTCTAATCTTTTACCACCTAGTCACAGATGTTGAAGTCAAATTTCCTTCTTTTTGTCTGTATTTAAAATAATAATAATCATTTTTCCATCTACTGCAAATAACAATACTGATCCAGAGATGGAACACTGAAGTTGTAATTCAGTCTTTTGGGTCTGACTGCCATTCATTAATACCTCGAGCTGTGAGCTTATTATTTATGACATCAGCCGAAGCTCTCAATTGAATTGCAGTCTTATATTTAATTAGGGACTGGGTATTATTTTGTATGCAATATCCAGAATTAAAATAAACCCTTTACCAAACATAATGGGCAAAAGCAGCAGCATCTGAATATATATTCTAATTGATATTTCCTGTACTTATTCTAAAAGCAATCAAAACATATACTAAAATATTAATTATAATATTTTACTGTATTGCATTTCTTGATTTATTTCTGCCTCTTTTGGTTCACTGTTAATTACATATTGTATAGAAACTAAGATTGTTTTTTTTTAATTGAAGACTTATTTACGAATGAGTTAATGTATAATTTAGTTCAGTTCTTCATATTGAACTTTATATTAAACATAACAAAAGGTGCATTTAGCACAGTTTGCAATATATATATATATATATATATATATATATATATATATATATATATATATATATATATATTTTCATTCCTTGGCTTTAGCAACATGCCGCTCAACCAGGGACAAAGCTCATAAAGGAACAAAGGAATAAAATCATGGAATCGTCCTTTTTTATATAAGCAGAGGTAGCATTTCAAAGCTTTTAAAAAAGGAGAGAAATCAAAGCGCTCTTGAATGCAGGGATCATATTAAAGGAAATATTGAATCTGTTTGCTTAAAATATCTTACATTATTGCCAGCTTTTAAACTTGGCTCCCTTTTTGAAGGAGAACATCAGTTAGGGACAAAAAGAATATTTTCATGCAAAAATCTAGCACAAGTTCAGAAGCACAGCCAGAGGCCATTTCAAGTGGGCACACAAATTTAATTCAAGTTATTCTTCCTTTTATTCCGCATTTAACAAAGTTGAAGGATTTACTGACCTTTCTGATACTTGCTTAGGTTCAGTCACTATTGTTTGCCTCGGGTGGCATGTAAATATTGAGCTGGATTGTCACATCCAACTGGCATGGAGCATGAGGAGGGGGAAAAAAACATGAGAAAAGCCGGGAAATTCATCAGGATTTATAGAAAGTTTGATCCAGTGTTGGATAATGCAGACAGAGCATTTATTGGGTAAGTTATCACATGGTTCTTCTAGGACAGAGGTCTTTAAACTTGGCAACTTTAAGACTTGTGGACTTCAACTCCCAGATTTCCCCAGCCAGCATAGCTCCAGATTTCTTCAAAACCAACATTCCTTGTTTCTGTCTTGCTTACCTTTTCAGTTGTCTAATCTTCAGTTTATTGGATCCTGTAATAACTCTCATGACTTTTACCCTGTCTGGGTAGTCACCCAGGCAAATATCTAACAGATCCCATTATCACAATGCATATTTTTGTAGCCTTTTGAAAGGGTGAAAGATTGGGACAAAGGTATATGTGTCCTATTTCTTCTACAGACACACTTTTATAGACAATTTGGTTCTGAAAAGTAATTTACAGAATTCTCAGATGATAACTGTTCCCAGGGTTATACAGCAGTTCAATAAATATGATTTTTCTCAGGTCCCATAGTTTCCTATCAGGATGTTGTCATTCTAGTGGGAGGGGGGAGACTTAGGGGAATATTTGTATGAGGTTTCTGTTTCTATTTCTTGATTTGCTTTGCTATAAATTTTGGGACCTTGGGAGGGGGAATGGTGTGTTTAAATCATATCTTTCTATAGGGCAGGAGTGTCAAACTCACAGCCCACAGGCCAGATCTGGCCCGCGGGGGTGCTTAGACCTGGTCCACCTTGAAAACATCAAAGGACTGGCTCAAGGGTAGGTTCTAAAATACTTCACTGCCATTTTACTTCTTCCCATGCTGCATGGCCTTGCCTAATGGCCGTGCACCTGCTTTGTGCCCTCATGCATCCACACTGCCAGAAATTCCAAAAAGATCCCCCCCCTCCGTGATAAACAAGATGGCAGTGCATGCACGGGGGGGGGGGGGAATCAGCAAAAAAAATATTTTTAAAATAAAAGGTGGCAGTGTCCATGGACTGGTCCATGAATTGGCTCTGACACCATGATGTCAACAGTATTTTTATAGAACCAATGCGAGCTTGGAGGAATCCACCTCAGGACCGGCTTTGGATGTCTCTGACAGTGGGACACCCACTCAACCTCTGTTTTCACTGACAGAGGACTAGCAAAACAACCTAGAAACAAAGCAAAAGGAGAAATGTTTCTCCTTTTTCATTTCAGCATGTAAGAAGAGATAGGAAAGGAGAAAGAGAAAGAGGAAAGACAAAGACAAAGAAAAAGAAGGAAGGATGGGAAAGAAGAAAGGAGAATGAAGAGGAAAGAAAAAAGAAAAGAAGAAAAGGAAGGAAGGAAAGAAGGGAGGGAGGGAGGGAGGAAAGAAGGAAAGAAAGAAGGAAGATTATAATGAGAATGAGGGAGGGTCTGAGGAAAGTCCTGCCTTAGAACTTGGCCACCACAGATGCCTGACATGTGTGACATCAAGCAGGCCACACCTACCTTGGCCATGCATTCCTCAATGAAATCAAATTTGGCATTCCTGCTCTTCCTTGCCATTCCCACAGACTGGACAATGACAAATGGCTGGTTATGGGGCATGGGGCATAAAATGCCTAGGTCTGATATAAATTGTAACTACCTGGTTGTCTTTAGTAGTGAGCAAAAGTTACATAAAATATGATTTTTAGATAATATGAAACCCATACGATGACTTAAATGAAATGCACTGAGCAAGAATTAAAATCTGAGTGTCAGGCTTCAAAAACCAAGAAAGACACATTGAAGTTCTTTTAGTCAGTTTATTTTATTGTTCCTCACTTACAGACAGAATTCTTGCCAAACTAAAGAAGACTATTTGCACCATTAAACAAATACTCTGAGAACTCCCAGGGAAGAGGTGCCTTAACTCTCTTTCTCACACAAAAATTATCTAAACTTTTCCATCTCCTGGTTCCTCCAGAATACAACTCCTCCTTCCCAGGAATTGGAGCTACATTCAACCACAGTGTAGCCTCAATGTAGCCTCTTCCAACTATTACTATAATTTTTATTTTATCAGAGACAGTTAAGGGTGGGTGTTTGACAGGACAAGATTTGGAAAAGAAATCTGAAGATTTATTGAAAGGCATGATGCATTCTCCTCCCTAAATGCACATTTGGAATTGCTTCTATTCAACTATCAGGAAAACTTCGCTTCTATTCCACCTTCTGATTTCTTCACTTCTATTCCACCTTCTTATATATTTTTCAACACAATGGACTGCACTGCTTTTTAAAAAAAACCTATGGCTTTTGCTTTATATTAGTTAAAGCATAAAGTAACCAGATTTTTAAGTTGCTGAAACAGCAGCTTGACTGGAGGGGGGGGGTTCTCTTTATTTTTTTCTATCTCTCTCATCCTCCATTCCTTTCTTTCCAGGGGAGGACACCCTTTACCTCTCCACGATGTACAGGCAGCGTCCTGCGAGCATGGCCTCAGCCTGAGGCCTACCCTGAGAGAGACATAGGAAGTACTGGGAGACACCGGAAGTACAACCTAGGGGACACAGGAAGTATTGGGAGACACAGGAAGTACACAAGAAGTTACCATAGAGAAGAAAGAGAGAGAAAGAGAGAGAGATGGGGAGGGAGGGAGAGAGAGAGGAAGAAAATCGGAATGTTTCTGAAAAGGTCAGGAAACGGGACAGATTAGGAAAAAGCGTAACTGTCCCGCGGAAAGCGGGATGTCTGGTCACCTTATTAAAGCAGTATTGGGTTGCTACCCAGTACGCGCCACACTGTGCACTGATATTTATTTTTATTTATTTGTTTATTTTGTCCAATACACAATAATACACAATGAGGGTTATAGAGGATATAATCAGGTAGAATGTATTAAAGGGGGAATAGAGGAGAAAATAAAGGAGTGAAATATAACTATGAGAGAATAGCAGAAAAGGATATAGGTATAGAAGAGAAGATGCAGGAGATATAGGAGAGACAATAGCACAGGGGACGGTAGGCACTCTGGTGCACTTATGTATGCCCCTTACTGACCTCTTAGGAACTTGGTGAGGTCACACGCAGCTCCATGTCACTAGCATGAAGCTGCACATGCGCAGGAAGCAAAATCTTGTGAGGGGATGCATGCACATGTGAGAGTTCGGCAATTCTTTACTTCTACACATGCTACCCAGTATGCGTCACACTGCACACCAGTAGTGAAAATGGAACTGCATGCGAGATTTTGCTTCTGCGCATGCAAGGAAGCAAAATCGTGTGAGGAGATGCATGCATGCATGAGATTTCAGCAATTTTTTGCTTCTGCACATGCGTGAAAGCAAAAAAGTCCCCAAAATCTCTTGCCCATGCACGTCCTCTCGCAACATTTTGCTTCCTTTGCATGCGCAGAAGCAAAAACTCTGGGACATGCAAGCACGCACGCTGGTGACGCAGAGCTGTGCATTCATTGCATCAGTAGCAGGGCTAAGTAGGAACCTCCACCTGAGTTAAAGATATATTTGCTAGAAAATTAGGCCTTTCAAGTCTGATATTCAAAATTCAGAATTTATTTTAGAGGCCAATGAAATGACAAGGCAAGTCTTCAAAACAAGTTCTGATCATTTAGAATAGTATAGGTTTAATAGCATATGTCCCAATCACAGTTCTCTTCAATATTTTTATCACGTGATGGCAGAGAATAGGATGTAAAGGAGAAGTTCTTACGGTACAGTATGGCGCTGTTTGTATGTATACAAGGGTGGATAGTGATGGAATGATATATCTTAATTTGCTGGGGGAAGATTACTAAAGATGTTTATTTGTTTCCCTCAGGAATTATTAATAAGAGAAGTCCTCACAGGAAGAAATATTTATTTATTTATTTATTCGATTTTTTTTTTTAATGCCTCCCTTTCTCCTTAGATTCAGGGCGGCTTACAACATGTTAGCAATAGCACTTTTTAACAGAGCCAGCATATTGCCCCCACAATCCGGGTCTTCATTTTACCTACCTCGGAAGGATGGAAGGCTGAGTCAACCTTGAGCAGGCGATGAGATTTGAACCACTGACCTGCAGGTCTACAGTCAGCTTTAGTGGCTTGCAGTACTGCACTCTACCTGCTGCACCATCTCGGCTCTTAAAAAATAAAGTTTCATTTTATTTATTTGTCACTAACTTTATTAGCACAATTTCATAGATATTTCTAAAGCTAACAACAAGGTTGTAAGGAATACACAAAGTGGATTAAAGGGTTCTACTGGCCAGCTGATCCTTTTTGTCTCCAGCAGTTTTTTCCTATAATTCAGTTACACGGAATGAAGCAGTTCCCAGGTTAGAGAGAATTTTGATGTCAGCAGAGATCAGTTGCCATAAAGGCCAGCAGGAAAATGGCCAAATATCCAGTGATTCAGAAAAGGGGAAGAGTTCTAGTGCTTAAAGCTCATGTGGCAGAGATATTACAGGTGCAACTCAAGAGGTGTCCAAACTGCTTGAAATAATAATAATAATAATAATAATAATAATAATAATAATAATAATTATTATTATTATTATTATTATATTATTATTATTTATTGGATTTGTATGCCGCCCCTCTCCGTAGACTCGGGGCAGCTAACAACAATGATAAAAACAACATGTGACAATCCAATAATAAAACAACTAAAAACCCTTATTATAAAACCAAACATACACACAGACATACCATGCATAACTTGTAATGGTCTAGGGGCAGGGGTCCCCAAACTTTTTACACAGGGGGCCAGTTCACTGTCCCTCAGACTGTTGGAGGGCCGGACTATTAAAAAAACGTGTGAACAAATCCCTATGCACACTGCACATACATTATTTAAAGTAAAAAACAAAATGGGAACAAATACAATATTTAATATTTATTCTTCCTTTCTCTCTCTCTCCCTTTCTCTCTGTCCTTCTGTCTTTCTAGTTCTCTCTCTTTCTCTCTGTCCTCTCTCTCTCTCTTTCTTTCTCTCTCTTCTCTCTTTCTCTCACTCACTCTTTATATCTCTCCCTCTTTCTCTCTCCCTCTCTCTCTCTCCCTTTCTCTCTCTCTCCCTTTCTATCTCTCCTCTTCCTTTCTCTCTCCCTCTCTATCTTTCCCTCTTTCTCTCCCCCCTCTTTCTTTCTCTCTCTCTTCTCTTTCTCTCACTCTTTCTCTCTACCTTTCTTTCTCTTTCTCTCTCTCCCTTTCTCTGTCCCTCTTTCTTTCTCTCTGTCCCTCTCTTTCTTTTTCTCTGTCCCTCTCTTTCTTTTTCTCTGTCCCTCTCTTCTTTCTCTCTGTCCCTCTCTATCTTTCTCTCTGTCCCTCTCTCTTTCTCTCTGTCCCCTCTCTTTTCTTACTCTCTGTCCCTCTTCTTTCTCTCTGTCTCTTCTTTCTCTCTGTCCCTCTCTTTTCTTTCTCTCTGTCCCTCTTTCTTTCTCTCTGTCCCTCTCTTTCTTACTATCTGTCCCTCTCTTTCTTACTCTCTGTCCCTCTTTCTTTCTCTCTGTCCCTCTCTTTCTTTCTCTCTGTCCCTCTCGTTCTTTCTCTCTGTCCTCTCTTTCTTTCTCTCTCTTATCTCTGTGGGGGGGGGGGGGGGAGGCGGCTGCTTGAAAACCCCTGACCTCCATCGCCTCCCCCCCACGGCACAAGGCGAGCACACCTCAGCGCTGACACAGGCGGCGGGGACTGCCTGTCCCCGTCCCCCTTGCGCAAAACTACGCAGCCCCAGATCGCTCGCTTCTCCAGCCAGCAAAGCCGACCTGCCCGGCTTTGCTGGCTGATGCAGGAAAGGAAAGCCTCACATTTAAAAAGCACGCCACTTTCTGGGACTGCGACGCCGTGGTGGCCTTCAAGCGCGGCCCTTCGCGGCGCCCCCCACCCGTTCCTGCAGGAAGAGATCGGGCACTTTACCGGGAGGTGGAGGCGGCGTGGGGCCGGACGCTGGGTGCCGGGGAGGGCGAAGGCATGGACGCGCCTCTCAGCTGCAGAGCCGGAACGGGGATGGAGATCCGCGGCGGAGTCCGGCGCTGGGGCCATGCGGGACCGCTCATCCAGGCGCGCGGTGGACCGGCAAGCCTGGATGAGCGGTCCCGCATGGCCCCAGGCTCCCAACGCCGGACTCCGCCGCGGATCTCCATCCCCGTTCCGCTCTGCAGCTGAGAGGCGCGTCCACTCCTTCGCCCTCCCCGGCACCCCAGCGTCCGGCCCCACGCCGCCTCCACCTCCGGTAAAGTGCCCGATCTCTTCCTGCAGGAACGGGTGGGGGGCGCCGCGAAGGGCCGCGCTTGAAGGCCACCACGGCGCCGCAGTCGCAGAAAGTGGCGTGCTTTTTAAATGTGAGGCTTTCCTTTCCTGCATCAGCCAGCAAAGCCGGGCAATCGGCTTTGCTGGCTGGAGAAGCGAGCGATCTGGGGCTGCGTAGTTTTGCGCAGGGGGGACAGGGGGACAGGGCAGTCCCCGCCGCCTGTGTCAGCGGCGAGGTGTGCTCGCCTTGTGCCGTGGGGGGGAGGCGATGGAGGTCAGGGGTTTTCAAGCAGCCGCCTCCCCCCCCACACACAAACTTAGCCATGGTGCACTTAGCTGTGACTTTCAGTGGACAGTTTTTCACTCACCGCGGAGGAGGAGGGGAGGAGGAGGTGGAGAGGCAAGGGGGCGGGGAGGAAAGCGGGCCTGCAATTGGCCAATTTCTTTCTCGCCTTTAGGGAGAGGAACTGTTGCTGCTCTGCCATAGGGCAGCAACAGTTTCTCTCCCTAAAGGCGACAAAGGAAGGGGCCAATTGCAGGCCCGCTTTCCTCCCCGCCCCCTTGCCTCTCCACCTTCTCCTCGCTGAGCAGCCGACCGCGGGTGAGTTGACAGGAGATTCGGGAGCTTATTTTATCGACCAGTAAAATCTCGTGAGCTTGCCACGGGCCGGTTAAAAGACCTCGTTGGGCCGCATCCGGCCCGCGGGCCGTAGTTTGGGGACCGCTGGTCTAGGGGGAAGGAATATCTCACTCCCCCCATGCCTGGCGGTATAAATGAGTCTTGAGTAGTTTACGAAAGACAGGAAGGGTGGGGGCAATTCTAATCTCCGGGGGGAGTTGGTTCCAGAGGGCTGGGGCTGCCACAGAGAAGGCTCTTCCCCTGGGGCCCGCCCAAAGACATTGTTTAGTCAACGGGACCCAGAAAAGGCCAATTCTGTGGGACCTTATCGGTCGCTGGGATTCATGCGGTAGCAGGCGGTTCCGAAGGTAGTCTGGTCCAAAGCCATGTAGGGCTTTAAAGGTCATGACCAACACTTTGAATTGTGTCCAGAAACTGATAGGCAGCCAATGCAAGCCACGGAGTGTTGAGGAAACATGGGCGAATCTTGGAAGCCCCACGATGGCTCTCGCGGCTGCGTTCTGCACGATCTGAAGTTTTCTGAATACTTTTCAAAGGTAGCCCCATGTAGAGAGCGTTGCAGTAATCGAACCTCGAGGTGATGAGGGCATGAGTTGACTGTGAGCAGTGACTCTCTGTCCAAATAGGGCCGCAACTGGTGCACCAGGCACCAGTTGCTATGTTATGCATCAGTTGTAGCTTTTAGATACTTTTCAAAGGTAATCTCCAAGAGGTTAGCACTTGTACTGACATCTTGAGCAGGGGTGAAATTAATTTTCCCCCTACTGGTTCTTTGGGTGTGGCTTGGTGGGCATGGCAGGGGAAGGATACTGCAAATTCTCCATTCCCTCCCCACTCCTGGAAGAAGGATGTTGCAAAATCCCCATTCTCTCCCCATTCTGGGGCTAGCCAGAGGTAGCATTTGCTGCTTTTCTGAAGTACTCAAAATTTCCGCTACTGGTTCTCCAGAACTGTCAGAACCTGCTGGTTCTTGAGCCATGTTTCATCAGATTCAAATAATTGTGGTGATCAGGAAACACCATAAATGCATTGCTGAGTCCTTTTGGTCAAGCTAAACTACCACCTCATCAGTGACATTGCATTTTGTGTGATACTGTTATCACAAAGTTCTGAATTAGGCATCTTCTTCCATCCCCTAAATTTCCCCTTCATGTTCAATCAGCCTTGGAATCATTAGCCATCTTGATTTGAATGTTGGTATTTCTTTGAATTGTGAAAGAGTCACATCATGGTCAAGAGCATGATAGATATTCAAATTACAGCCCTTTTGTGTGCAGCTTTTTATAGCTATTTTATTCTGAACATATCTAGGTTGATATTAAATGTTTTTGACTGCATTGATGGCATTGGTTCCACTGTGCTCTTGTTTTGTCCTTTCTGACATTACCTGAAAATTTCAGGTGTCAGGATGATATCCTAAAACAAATAAATGGAATGTGCTAGGAAGCTAGATGCCCATCTGTATTCAACCAGCAATTGACTAATGTGAAGAGTATGGTCATCTTTGTCTATCAACTTTCCCAGTTAGCATAAAGGAATTTATATTTATAGCCTTCAAATAGCTGATGTATTCTTGTCTTGCCAATATGCAAGTCTCATCAAAACGAATATCATTGTTCTCTGTGATATTACAAATGCATTCTCATTAGTCTGAAAGTGACATGACCTGGTTTGCTGAAAGATGAAATTAAAAAAACATGTTTGTTTTTAAATGAATAACTGATTTCCCACTAAATCATCTAACACACTGTCTATTTATATTTCATAAGACAAATGTTTCTGACAACTCTAAAATAGGATTTGTACAAGCATGCCATGTTCTTCCTAAGGAGGTTGGTTTGAGTGACATAAATTGCCATTAATGAAATTTTTAACAAATCAGGCTAAATAATTTTTAACTTTTAATGCATGGAGATGCAACATAACAAGACCAGCCTAGTGAGAAGTGACACTTGTTTTGGAAAGTGGCTTCAAACTATATATATCCTGTTAAACACGCACCATAAGAATCAATATATATCATTATATTTTAAGAAAAATCATTTATGTACTGAAATAGTAAAAATGTGAGCAAGTTTACTCAATATTCCTAGCAATTGCTAACATTTTCATTCAATTTTTAAAAATTATATATAGTATTTTGAGGCCATCTTGTTGATTTAAACTTTGTGATTTGGAAATATTGCATAACGCTGAATTTGCCACTTGTATTAATACTACTACTGTTATGTTAGGCCTTTTCATTATCAGATTGTTGAATTTTAAGGAGCACAGAATAAAAATGAAATGATTTGATGATACGGCAGATTCTAAGAACAGGACTGCTCAAAGAATCTGTCAAGTCTCTTCATCCATTTTTTTCTTGTGATGCTCACATAGCTACCAATCAAGAATGACTGTTCTAAAATCATACACCTATGTTATTTTCTGGTATTAGTAGATTGCAAGTTTGATGAGAGATTATACAAATGTGTTTAATAGTCTTGTAACCCAGTTTCATATACATGGGAGTACAGTTCATGGTCTCTTGGTTTGTAGCCTTGTGACTTAATCATATATTAAATTAGCTTTCTTTTTGTTTGGGAGTGGCCCATTTTAAAACAAAATTTAAAGAGACAGGTGAGGAGGTGTCACAGAAAGTAACTGCAAGATGCCATATTCTGGAATCCTGGGCAAAATTCTTTCTTATAGCAGCATCATGCCTTGCATCTAAAAAGAACTCAGGGTCACTCTCCTTTCTCATTTTTCTATCAAGGGTCATTCAGAATAACAATAGCAGAGTTGGAAGGAACCTTTGAGGTATTCTAATTGAACCCATTGCACAAGCAGGAGATCCCTACACCATTTTGGACAAATGGCTGTCCAATCTATTCTTATAAACCTCCAATGATGGAGCATCCCAAACTTCTGAAAGCAAGCCATTCCACTATTCTTATAGAACCTCTCTTAGGTCAGGAATGGATACCCCCCAGTTTGGACCAGGTCACCAACCGTTAGCGACCCACTGGTGATGAAAAGATGGCATCATGGATCTGGTTCTCTCTGTGCCAGTCCGTGAGTGCCTCCATCTTTAAAAAAAAAAAATTCCGCATTTTTTCAGTGTTTGGGTGGCTTCTACTTGTCCTCTGCTGTGAAAAAAAGCCCTCCTGTCCACCTCCAGGTTTAGGTGCATCTTATACCCCATCCTTTCGCCTTTGCCTCCCAGAAATTTGCCTCCTTGCAGCAAACAGAGCCGGATTAGCACAAGCAACCAATTACCAGCCTCCCGATCCACAGCTGATTCAAGATACTGCAGGCAGGCCACATATTAAAACTGAATGTTAAGCTGCCTGCAAGGAGACAAATTGCTGGGAGGCAGAAGTAGACACAGAGGCAGAATTTTATTTTCTTGTGCTAATCAGGCTGCTAAATCTGGATGCAAAGAAGTTAAGTCAATAGCTTGGGGAAAAGGAATCCTCAATCTGAGTATTGTATTGGCAGTTCTGTGTTAGCAAAAATTTCAGAAGAAAAGGATTTAGGGATAGTGGTTTCTGACAGTCTCAAAATGGGTGAACAGTGCAGTCAGGCAGTATGGAAAGCAAGTAGGATACTTGGCTGCATAGCTAGAGGTATAACAAGCAGGAAGAGGGAGATTATGATCCCGCTATATAGAGTGCTGGTGAGACCACATTTGGAATACTGTGTTCAGTTCTGGAGACCTCACCTACAAAAAGATATTGACAAATTGAACGGGTCCAAAGACGGGCTAAAAGAATGGTGGAAGGTCTTAAGCAGGAAATACTTAATGAACTCAATCTGTATAGTCTGGAGCAGTGTTTTTCAACCAGTGTGCCGTGGCACACTAGTGTGCCGCGAGACATGGTCAGGTGTGCCGCGAAGCTCAGAGAGAGAAAAAAACAAGAGAAAGAAAGAGCAAGAGAGAGAGAGAAAAAATAAGAGAGAAAGAAAGCGAGAGAGAGAAACAAAGAAAGCGAGAGAGAAAGAAAGAGAGAGAGAAAGAGAACAACAGAGAAAGAAAGCAAGAGAGAGAGAGAAAGACATAGAGGGAAGTAGGGAGGGAGAGAGAAAGAGCAGAAAAGAGGAAAGAAAGAAGAGAGAAAGAAAGAGGGATGGAGAGAGAGAAAAAAGAGGGAGAGAAAGAGGGAGAGAGAAATAGAGCGAAAGGGAGGAAGAGAGAATTTTTTTGTCCAAACTTTTTTTAGCCGCCCCCCCCTCAATGTGCCCCATGGTTTTGTAAATGCAAAAAATGTGCCGCGGCTCAAAAAAGGTTGAAAATCAATGGTCTGGAGGACAGAAGGAAAAGGGGGAATATGATTGAAACATTTAGATATGTTAAAGGGTTAAATAAGGTCCAGGAGGGAAGTGTTTTTAATAGGAAAGTGAACACAAGAACAAGGGGACACAATCTGAAGTTAGTTGGGGGAAAGATTAAAAGCAACATGAGAAAATATTATTTTACTGAAAGAGTAGTAGATCCTTGGGACAAACTTCCAGCAGACTTGGTAGATAAATCCACAGTAACTGAATTTAAACATGCCT
This sequence comes from Erythrolamprus reginae, assembly GCF_031021105.1. NCBI lineage: Eukaryota > Metazoa > Chordata > Lepidosauria > Squamata > Dipsadidae > Erythrolamprus > Erythrolamprus reginae. Next base: position 59,876,124 of record NC_091951.1, read on the forward strand.
GGGATAAACATATATCCATCCTAAGATAAAATACAGAAAATAGTATAAGGGCAGACTAGATGGACCATGAGGTCTTTTTCTGCCGTCAGACTTCTATGTTTCTATGTTTCTATAGAATGTTCAAATTATTAGACAATTTTTAAAGACTGCTTTATTATTATTTTCTGGACAACTTAACAAAATGAAGTTTTTTAAAATTAATGCTTGATCTGAAGATGCCCAGTGCTAGTGCATCTTCTTTTTAAATAGCAGAGAATAATGCATACTTCCAGAAAGCCACATCAATTTTAAAGATCTGTAAAAGTATAATCTGAAATGAAACAGTTTTAGTACTAAGATAAGGCATCTGAGTTAAACCCTGACTTAGTCACGTTTGGAGTAGATCTATTTAAATAATTGGGAGGAGTTGGTGTGACTAAATTTAAGAAAACTTTCTGGCATAATTTCTCCAATTCTTTGCTATTTCTATAGGTCAGGCACACATATCATATGTACTGAGAGGCAAATTGCTGAGAGGCAGAGGCAAAAAAAATCATTGTTTTTCTCCCTCAAACTAAGGTGTGTCTTATACTCCAGTGTGTCTTTTACTCCAAAAATACAGTAGTTTTAAATATAAGTTTAAGGACTTAAATAATTTTTTTAAATTTTTTTTTAAAAAATGCTTCTTTTTGGCAATTTTCTATTGACTTCCAGTCAATTACCTGAATGGCTTTAAATTTCAATCTTATATGATTTTATCCTGCCTTTTAATTATAATTATTTCCCCTCTGTTCTTCATCTTCATCACTGACCTGGGAATTCAGTTAATTTTCATAATATTAGCTGACTGAAGTTTATCCAGTGAGCATCACGTATTAATGGAAGACAGACTCCAGAATTGATCTGATGCTTAAATTGTAACATTGCACTTGCTCTTTATCTAACTTTCCTATCAATTTTTTATATGGCAATTAAATAGATTCAGGGAGGAGAGATTTGTCAGTGACTGTAAGTCATGATGGGTATATGAATCCTCCACCTTTGGAGAAATGTAATTCTGGTTAGCAAATGCAAGGAAAGACATGTTGACTATTTTTTTCTGGCCACAGGATTCCCTGGAGAATCAGATTCATCATTGTGAGAAACAAGATATTGGTGATGATGTTATCCAGCAGGATCTCTTTTATATTCCTGTTAATTACTTATTTGTTGTATTTTTGTCTTACTTCAAAAACCAAAAGCAGAACTGAGGATTTATCTTGTTTTATCCTGACAATAAAACCGTGCAATGTAGGTTGGACTGAGAGTTGTCCCAAGAAGTGAACTTACATCTCTCACAACCTAAACTCGTAACTTAATCTTTGCACAATACAGATTCTCATATAGCACATTTTTGTTGTTATTGTTTCTGTCTTAAAATCCTTCATTGATGTTCGGATATCCTACCTCCATGATGGTGAACCAATGGCACATGTGCTGGAAGTGGCATGCACAGCCATCTCTCCGGGCATGCCAGCTGTCTCCCATTGCTCTTCTGCCAGCCAACTGGTCTTCGCATGCACGGAAGTGCTGGAACTGGAAGAACAGCTTCTTGGCGTGCATGTGCACTCATGCAGGCTGCCAAGCTGGTCTTCATGCACACATGTCCACCAGAAACCAGAAAACCAGGTGACCGGTGTGCATACACATACTGGAAACCGGAAGCTGAGCTTCCTGGCACACTGGAGAATTGCTCTTCCGGTTTCTGGTGCTCCCACATGCGCACATGCTCCTGTTTTGTCACTCAGTGCTGAAAAGGTTCACCAACCCAGTCCTAGATATATTTCTTCATATCTACTCTTTGGAAATGGTAAACAGTTCCATTGTATTAGATTGCACAAGATCAGGGGTGTCAAACTCACATTGTCACAGGGGCATCACATGATGTGTCAAGACTTTGTTCCCCTTTGCTAAAAAGGGTGTGGATGTAGCCAGTACATGATGCATCCTGCCCACAGGCCACGGATTTGACAGCCCTGCACTAGATGAACGTATACAGGTAATCCTCAACAACCATAATTGACCCCAAAATTTCTGTTGCTAAGAGAGACAGTTGTTAAGTGAATGTTGCCCCATTTTACAACTTTTCTTGCCCCTGTTGTTAAGTGAATCACTGTAGTTTTTAACAACTAAGTGAATCCGGCTTCCCCGTTGAATTTTCTTTTATCAGAATTTTCTTTTATCAGAATTTTCTTTTATCAGAAATTCACCAACATGACCCTGGGGCCCATCAGTTGCCAAGTATCTCTATATGACCACAAGGAAGCTGCCGTCATGTCACTTTTTTTCAGTGCCGCTGTAACTTTGAACCACTGTAATTTGTAACAACTAAGTGAATCCGGCTTCCCCGTTGAATTTTCTTTTATCAGAATTTTCTTTTATCAGAAATTCACCAACATGACCCTCAGGCCCGTCAGTTGCCAAGCATCTCTATATGACCACAAGGAAGCTGCCGTCATGTCACTTTTTTTCAGTGCCGCTGTAACTTTGAACGGTCTAACTTTGAACGGTCACTAAATGAACTTTTCCAAGTCAAGAACTATTTGCATAGGCTATTTTTTTCTTCAAATCTTATTAATATAACAGTGAATGTTGTGCAATAGATCTACTCATAATATGTATTCTCATTGAATGTGTACATGTGTATAACCTGTCTTTTTTGCTGTTCTCTACCTTCTCTGCCCCTTTGAAAAAAAAAGAAAATAATACTGAAGAAGCTCAGATTAAAGAATAGAGGCCAACTCCTTTGATCCTTTAATCATTTCATTATAGGAGGTATAACAGAAGCTAATATTCAGCCGGCTATGTCACAGATTTTTCAACAGAATGCAAAATTTTGTCCTAAGGATTTGGGTGGATTTTTTCCCCCATATTAGCTAATTAATTTCTGTTTCTTCTTGTCTTTACTAATTTAAATGCCTTTAAAGGCATGTCAAGGGAATGCAATGTCATTTGCAATGCTTTGTGTGCCCAACAGGCCAATGTTACATCCTGACATGCCTTAGCATGACACTAATGTGATTATCTGTATTTTATAGGCCATAAACCAAGCAACTTTAGAATCTCCAATGATTCTCGTGCATTATTTGTCCACCTCCATCATTCTAATCACTTGTCCCATTGAGGGGTTCAGTGTCCAAAGAATTATGGGAGCAGATGTAGGGCATAATCAAAGAAGCTGTCAAGAATCACTTTAGGAAATGAAGACACTCAGTGCCCATTTCCCTGAATAGATGTTGTTTAATTAACCCGCAGGAACTCGACATAGCAACTTTCCATCTGCAATTTGGTCAGCTTATTGTGGAACTCGATGTCTTGAATTTTATTCAGGGTCCACCCCCACAACTACTTTTAAAAGGGCAAGAAGTGGCTTCTTGGTGCCTTGCCTACAAAATGACTTAAGTGGTTTTATTTTAAAAAATATAGTAACAGGCACAGTTTTAGTTTTATTTTATTTTTAACTATAATTTTAGTCTGGTTTAAAATATGTGAGTGTGTGTGTGCATTATGCGTGTAAAAGGAAAAAAAAGCTAAGCAGTTTGGAATTGTAAAATGCTATACATTCTTACTTAATTCTAACTCATTTTCTAATGGTTATATTTTCACAGCAGATCATACACAGTGAGCTGACATTTTGCTTGAACTTTCCATCATCACTTTAAGATCCCTTTCCTGATCTTTTACTGCCAGCTCAGATCATATCTCTGTGCTTATGTGAAATTGCAATTTCAATATGCATTAGTTTACTGTTCCATACGTGGAATTATATTAGCTATGTTAATGTTCATTCCCTCATTATCTATATTTTATTGGAGCTCTTTCTAAGCCTCTCTTTTTTGAATCACACAAATAATTTAAGTTCGCCAGCAAAAGTTCTGCTGGATTTAGAACTAGTGACTTTCTGCTTCTACAACAGAAATTATAACCATTGTATGCTACAGCATTCATGGTAAAAGTAGCTCTAAATAGTATTAACAAAGCTTGTTTGATGTAGTGGTTAAGGTATCAGGCTAAAAACAAGATGACCATAAATTCTAATCCTGCCTTTTCTCACAAAGTCAACTGGATGATCTAGAGCCAATCACTCTCTCTTGGTCTCTCAGCCCTAGGAAGAAAGCAATGGCAGAGCACTTACGAAAGTTTGTCAAGAAACTGCAGGAACTTCTTCAAGCATTGCCAGGAGTCGACATTCACTTGAAAGCACACACATAGAGTATTATATTTAACTGGGGTTCCACTAATGAGGCATTCCTTCTTCTAGTATGGTAGCAATAGCACTTAGACTTACATACCACTTCATAGTGCTTTTACAGATCTCCCTAGGAAACTCAGCATATTGCCCTCAACAATCTGGGTCTTCCTTTTACCCACTTCAGAAGGATGGAAGGCTGAGTCAACCTTGGGCCGGTTAGATTTGAGTTGTTGAGCTGCAGCTAGCAGTCAGCTGAAGTAGCCTGCAGTACTGCACCCTAACCACTGCACCACCACCCCTAGCCAATAAAATGCTGGAATTAGATTGCCACAAACCAAAGTACACTGTCCAAACAGTCAGGAATGCTTAAGATGAGTATACTTTGAAAGTGAGTGTACTTTAGACTTAGAGTTAAAATAACTTTATTGTCATTTGAATCAGCATACATTAAAATGTATGCTGATTCCTCGGAGAGGGGTGGCATATAAATCCAATTAATAAATAATCAAATAATCAAATAAATAAATAATCAAATAAATCAATGAATCAATGAATCAATGAATCAATGAATCAATCAATCAATGAATCAATCAATGAATCAATCAATGAATTGAAATGAAATGAAATTTCATTGCATACAGCTTGCAAAGGGTCAGCACCTCCAATATACACTACATAAAAATGACAAAATAAACAAAAAAATAATTAATAAATAAGCAAGCAAATAAACAAACAAACAAATAAATAAATTCAAAATTATGCATTTATCCACATTTTTTATATGAAATGAAGAAACAACACAGTCTAGTTCGAATGTATACATGTGTGCGGCAAGAAAAATGAATCTTGCACGTTTACCAGAGGGATGGCAATAGGGAACAAAGCTATTACAGAATCTGGAAGTCCTGCTAGAAATACTTTGAAACCTCCTCCCAGAGGCGAGCAACAGAAACAGACTGTGAAGTAGGTGTTGGGGGTCTCTGACAATGTTTTGAGCTCTAAGCACATTATAAAGAGTATCCACAGGAAGCAAGCTTCCTTTAAATTTTCTCGACTGTCCTTACCACTCTCTGAATGGACTTGCTCTCTGAAGCACTGCAACACCAAACCAAACTGGGATGCAGTTTGTAAAAACGCTCTCAATCGTGCCTCTATAAAAAGTGGCCAGGACAGGAGAAAAATGTGCTCTCCTCATCCAATGCAGGAAATGCAGACGCCGGTTTGCACATTTCACTATGGATGACGTGTGGAGAGACCTATTCAGATTGTCAGTTATACGCACTCCCAGATATTTAATACTGCTGACCACCTCTACGGCTGCATCTTTGATACTGAATGGAGTATGATTATGCTGGCTCTTTCTAAAATCTGCAAAGATCTCCTTTGTTTTATTAACATTGCGAACCAGGTTACTTTTATTGCACCAATCCGCCAGTGTCCTTTTTCAGCACCCTAACGATTAAATACATGTTGACAGTTTGTTTATTTTTTTTATTTTGATTTGAACAGAACTCTACATTTTAAAAAAAAAATTCACATCTTTCACTACTTTAGCACATTCTGAATTTTTGCATTCTGGATACCAGTTCTGTAGTTCTGTATTTTTCCTTTGTGACCTGGCTATCTTTCCATTTCCTGGGTGGCTTATTTTGTTGCTTTGCTGTATATCTTCAGATCTTCACTAAGCTTTTTGTGAAACCATATTAATCTTATTTGCCATTGTCCATTTTGCACTCTGCAACTGATACCTCCAAATACCTCCTGCTGTAATGGGATTCTGTTTATCATTGCTCTGAGTTTATTAAAAGATCTGTTACTTTGTAAGGTAAATGACTGAGCGTGTTCAGCTTTATTTTCCCTTCAAATCATGAACTCCCACATAACTAGTTTCACCCATCATGTTACTTCTTCTTCATCACCTAAATCTTCCTTATCAAAAATGGTACTGAGGTACTTTATTCTAACTAGGCAGTTGTTACATTCAGCTTGAGCTATTCTTTTTGCCATATGAAACAGGAGATTCCATCATCCTTAAAATAGTACTAAACCTTTCCCTCAAACCCTATTGTCAACAAAACGTCCAGCTGAATTAATGAACTGTATGCCTGTTTGAAAGTGGATTGGACTTGGGAATTGTGGCATCAGTTGTCATAGTGACTATCAGCCAATCAAGGAATATAAACCCATGCCTGGCAGTGTTTAGGTAAAGGAGGCTTTTGTGAAGTTGTCAGGCTAAGATTTATGATAGCAAAACCCATCGTTGGCAGTCAAATCAATGGACCACTTTTTCAGAGATCCTGCTCTATTTAAACATTTGAGATGATGCCTAAATATTAAGAGGTTTCATGTTTCCGGAGCCTCTTTTCTTATTAATAGATAATATTTTATAAACTAAGTATAGGCAAGCTTGCTATTTGTATACCTGTTCAATAAACAGAACCACTGCTGTTTTATGTGTGCTTAACTAGAAATGTCAGGACTTACAAATGAACAAATAGAAAGGATATTGTTTTATGTTCACGATTAAAACATGTTGAGTGATCTAAAAATGACTGTGTGTAGATAAACAAGTGGATTAAAATTAGGTATGCTCGTTCTTTCATTGCTGAAACATTAATTGTAAGAGTTCATGCCTTTTAATGTTAATACATACTTTTAATGATGTATGTCAATTTATATTAGATTATATGTTGACTGACACACTTTTAAACAGGAATTTTAATTCTCCACTTTCTTTAATTTTTAAGTCATTGCTTACAAAGACATAACATGCAATATTGCTGTTTTATTAACTGCTATTAATGGTAACCATTCTCAATAACCTTGAGATTGTTATCAACAGCAAGGTTTAAATGTTCAGTTGTTTATTTGGCCAGTGCCTACATAATTATTACCTTATACTGGTGCTTGTCAGTGTTTTGTTAACAATTGTTTGATTGAAAGTAGGTCATAAAGCCTTGGTTACATAAAGGTTTTAAGCAACTACCCTTATTACAAACAACTGTCTTATTTTATTTGGGTTTAATATATAATATTTTATGCAAAAAGTTGAGAACATATAATTCCCTTTCTTAACACTTAGTACTGCTGAAGAATAGGTGAATAAAGCATTGTTTCTTCCCTTCTAAGTTTGTGTTTGATTTAATGAAAGAGAAATTGTTTTCCAAAGTTCTTTCTAAAGAGAAGGAAGACCTTTCCCCCCTGAGATTATCCCATGGACAATGGTATCCTCACAAAGATTTAGGGAGGAGATGATACCATATAACCTTTCATTGTAGGTTTATCTTTCCAACTTTCTGAGACCTTTTGACTTTCCAGATTTCCACTCAGTCAAAAGGAAATACAACTCCATTGTAGTTTTCCCCCAGGCCATTCTCATTAGTAGTGTTCTTGTTATTGCTAAAGGGACTCCTCTCTTTGGGGAATAGTTGAAGAAATTCCTCCATGCAAGTTTGCTGTGGCAAATTTGGTTGCATGTTTCTCAGCTCTAATCTAGGAGTTTCAAACAATACTCAGTAAAATTATATTAAAGATGCCATATTGCTACAAAGCAGAGGTGGTTCCTACCAGTTCGGACTGGTTCTATAGAACCATTAGTAACTTGGCGGCCTGGATAGCTGGAACCAGCACCAACCCAGGCATGCCATGGCCCTAAGCCAGTTCTTTCAGCATCACCATAGCGGTCAATGGTGCCTCCATCTTGTTTTCTGCTACTGAGAATGTGTAGAAGCTTTTTTTAGTTTTAATTTGTTCCATGACTGGGTTCTTAAGTAGAAAAGTTTGTAAGAAGAAGCAAGTTTTCCCAAAGTAATAGCAAATAATGTGTGTGATTGGGGAAACCACAGGGAGGGTGGAGGCCCTGTTTCCTTCCAGGAGATTCCTAGCGAGGCCCCACAGAAGCTTCTCCCCACCTTTTCTGGCCCTGTTTTCTCCCAGGAGATTCCTGGAGAGGCCCCACAGAAGCTTCTCCCTGCCTTTTCCAGCCCTGTTTTCTCCCTGAGAGAAGGGGGAAGACACTGCCCCCTCCTTCCTTTTCTCCTCCAGGAGCAGTTACAGTTTCGGAGGCTTGCGTTCGTACGTAGAAAATGGTTCTTGAGAAGAGGCAAAAAAATCTTGAACATCCGGTTCGTATCTAGAAAAGTTCATAAGTATAGGGGTTCATAGGTATAGGTACCACTGTACTGTTCATGCACGTGTGTGCATGGCCACTTGCATGCCATGCCCCTCAGCAAACCAGCAGTAGAAGAATCTGGAACCCACCATTGCTACAAAGAGAAGACATCTTGTAATCCAATAGGTTAATCAAGTGGGGGATCTCAAAAGAAGACACTGCTGCTTTAAAATATTGAGTTAGGTGCTATGTTGCACTTACTTACTTACTTACTTACTTACTTACTTATTTATTAGATTTGTATGCCGCCCCTCTCCGAAGACTCGGGGCGGCTAACAACAATAAAGAAAACAATGTAACAAATCTAATATTAAAAAATAATCTAAAAAACCCCAATTTAAGAGACCAATCATACAAACAAGCATACCATGTATAAATTCTATAAGCCTAGGGGGAAGGGGAAAAAATTTCAATTCCCCCATGCCTGACGACAGAGGTGGGTTTTAAGGAGCTTGCAAAAGGCAAGGAGGGTAGGGGCAACTCTGATATCTGGGGGGAGCTGGTTCCAGAGGGTTGGGGCCGCCACAGAGAAGGCTCTTCTCCTGGGTCCCGCCAAATGACATTGTTTAGTCGACGGGACCCGGAAAAGGCCAACTCTGTGGGACCTGACCGGTCACTGGGATTCATGCGGCAGAAGGTGGTCCCGGAGATATTCTGGTCCGATGCCATGAAGGGCTTTATAGGTCATAACCAACACTTTGAATTGTGACCGGAAGTTGATCGGCAACCAATGCAGACTGCGGAGTGTTGGAGTAACATGAGCATGCCTTGGGAAGCCCATGATTGCTGTCGCACTGCTCTGAATCCCCTTTTAGATATTAAATAAAGTATTATAGAAACATGCTAAACCATTTCCCCCTCCCTGCAGAAGCCAACCTTTAAAATTCCTTCATCCCCAATTCCCTCAGAGCTTCTGAAAACAATACATGGATGACAGAAACAGTACAAGGTGTCCACCACAGAAACAATAAATGCTTAAGACCACGGTAGATGTGTGGAGCTGCAATTTAATGCCTTTAAGTATATCATCAGATGCATGGACTTGGCACAAATTTCTCCACTGGAGCAGAAACACCTTGGCCTGTAGCCTCTGAGAGTTTATCCGTGCCATGGGAGATATTTACTGTGATATACACACGCTTGCACAATGAATGAACAGCTTGCAGATATATATTAATCTATTTGATGACCTAGATAAAGAAGAAGCAAACTAATGTTAACAAATCACCACCCTTTCAATTATGGCATATTGCTACCTAGCATTGGAGCTTGTACTGGTACTTATTTAATTTTGCTTCTTTTTAATTTTTTTCCCCCTATGTCTTATCATCCCCACCAAAACTCATTTAATTATTTTATTGGCGAAATTGGGCAGTTTACCTTTTCCTCTGTGGGAGGGACCTACCCAGCTGATGTTTTTAGTTATGTTTGAATATGAGACAAGAACTATAGGCCTGGGGAAGATGTCTCAAGAGGTTTACGAAAGGCAAGGAGGGTGGGGGCAATCCTAATCTCTGGGGGGGATCTGGTTCCAGAGGGTCGGGGCCACCACAGAGAAGGCTCTTTTAACAACAACAATAAAGCAGCATATGACAAATCTAATATTAAAATAACTAAAAAACCCTTATTAAAAACCAAACATACACTCCTCCTCGGAAAGTGGCAGGGAGACCAGCACCGGCAGGAGTTGCAGGGGGGCCATTTCCTGCCCCCTCTTTTCTCAACAGCTGATTGGCACCCATTTGCCTAGCTACCCAGCCTGAGGCAGGAGGTGACCCAGGAAGGAGAGCATGGGAAGAAAATTCTCACCCCAGAGAGTGACACTGGTGAGGTTGTAAGTCGAGGACTTATGATGATCGTTCAAGCCACTCCCACATGGTCACAAGGTTGGCAAGCCACTCCCACCCAGTCACATGACCATCAAGCCACCCTCACAAAATAAGCCACACCCACAGTGTGGCAGTAAAAAGTTTGGTTGCCCATTACTGGATAGAGGTATAAAGTACCATAGGGATAAGATGAGGAGAGGAGTAAGGAATAGCGAGAATGAATTTCCCAGTGATTAGAGTCCACAAATAGAGTTGCAATTTTAGGTCTGAACAAAAAAAACACAAATAGTCCTGTCTCATCTCAGATTGGTTCCTGTAGTAACTGTTATGAAGGCAGAATTACCTGAGGGACTTTTATCTGTAATGTCATGATAGATAGGCAATTGGGATCATCCAGAACTAGTTTTGATACTAACAGCCAGAAAACTGCTACTCCTAAAGAGGTCATAATATGCTCATAGGTAGCAAACTGAAAACACTTTCAAACTAGCTGTGCGGCTCTACAAATTTTCCACTTGTCCCAGTCTTTTATATGTTTCACGCTTGGCATTCAAACATTCCATGATGGCCCACAAGGAACTGAGACTGAAACTATTATCAAGGAGCATGACAGCTAATTTAGTGTAGTGTTCATCTTCCTTCCATCTCTTCATATTTGCATAGTTTTCTGTTATTTCAAGACTCCACAGGAAGGAATTTTCCTAGTAGCTCAAACCATCTGCTTCGGATGATGTTACTGGCAGCTTGTTTTCCTGCCACACTGTAGTCAGAATTCAGGCTTTTTTTTTTTCTCACTCAGTACTGACAAATGTCCTTGTGGATTTTATGTGCCACCCTGAAAATATATGCCAGTCTTCAGATAATCAAGCAGGAAGACCGATAACAGCTGTATGCAAACAAAGATAAAATAATTGCAAACCGCTTAGAATGGAGGATTACTTGAATTCACAAACACAAGCAAACACCTGCACATTCAGGAGTCTAGTAATATTTTGCTTAAAAGATTTTTTGCTGCTTAATTATTATTTTTTTTAAAAAAAGTTTTATTTGAATCTATCCATAGATGAAAAGGCAAGAGGTTAAGTCACAATACGGATATTTATTTATTTATTTATTTATTTATTTATTTATTTATTTATTTATTTATTTATTTATTTATTTATTTATTTATTTATTTATTTATTTATTTATTTATTTATTTATTTATTTATTTATTTATTTATTTATTTATTTATTTATTTATTTATTTATTTATTTATTTATTTATTTATTTATTTATTTATTTATTAGATTTGTATGCCGTCCCCCTTCGCAGACTCGGGGCGGCTCACAACACAATAAAAACAGTTTATAACAAATCTAATAATTTACAATATAAAATATTTTTTAAAAACCCATTATTAAACAGACATACACACAAGCATACCATACATAAATTGTATAGGCCCGGGGGAGATATCTCAGTTCCCCCATGCCTGACGACAAAGGTGGGTTTGGGGGAGTTTACGAAAGGCAAGGAGGGTAGGGGCAGTTCTAATCTCTGGGGGGAGCTGGTTCCAGAGAGTTGGGGCCGCCACAGAGAAGGCTCTTCCCCTGGGGACCGCCAACCGACATTGTTTAGTTGACGGGACCCGGAGAAGGCCCACTCTGTGGGACCTAATCGGTCGCTGGGATTCGTGCGGCAGAAGGCGGTCTCAGAGATATTCTGGTCCGATGCCATGAAGGGCTTTAAAGGTCATAACCAACATGGTGATGGCGAACCTATGTCACCCGTACCACAGATGGCACACAGAGCCATTTCTCCTGGCACATGCTGCGGTGCCCATTCCTCTTCTGGGTTTCTGGAACATGCATGCACACTGGCCAGCTAGTCTTCTTGGTGCTGGTGCGCATGTACACATGATGATCAGCTGGCCTTACTGCATATGTTTGTGCCAAAAACCAGAGGATCAGCTGGCCAGCTGATTATTGCATACACATGCATGCCAATAACCAGAAGACTAGCTGCCTGGTGTGTATGCATGCACCAGAAACAGGAAGTTTATTTCATGGCACATGCATGCTCATTGGACAGGTCCTCTTAGCGGACATAAATAACAATCATATAATTGACACCCGCTGGCCAGGATCCCCTTTGGAAGCTGTTCCATCGAAAGCAGTACTGCCTTTTTGAAGAGGTAGTGGCATCTTCTCCTCCTTCTGCCAGCCTCGTTGTAAAACATCGGGCTTTGCCTTATACAGGGGGGAGAAAAAGGTCCTGGTGGGTGTTCTGCCGGGCTTCACGGCTCGAGACCCCAATTAAGTGCAAAGGTAGGAATTCAGACACACACACTTGAAAAGTCAAGAACACTGTTTTTATCAAAAGTAAAATAGAATCAAAACACCCTTTTGCAGTGAAAAACAATAAACAAACACAGAGCAATTAACAAGCAGCTGTGAAGACGTCACAGCCACTCTTCTTCAAACGTTTTCAACTCACAACCTGACTATGGTTTAGTTTCAGAGTCCTGGAATCAATGCAAAGAGAGTCCTTGGAGAATCCTGAGACGGAAGCCACTTCCTCTTTCACCGAACGGATAAACTTCCTCACCCAGAGGCCAAAACGCTGACTATTTAACAGCAGCCCCAATTAGTCTAATTACACCCAGCCACAGGTGCTCTACCTTATTTCCTGTAGTATTTACGCAGCTGCTCACAACATGCATTAGGACACTCACATATATACACAAATAAAGACCTAGAAATGGGCTTATGTAACCTCCTTGATGTATTGTATGTTACTACGTTACAAGACTATTTTGAGAACTATATTGGTTGTCTGTGGGCTTCTGAATACAATTCAAGTTCTGATGTTTTGGTTTTTTTATTGTAAGCCACCCAGAGTCCAAGTGGAGTTGGGTGGGATATAAATTTTACAAATAAATAAATGATGATCAGATTAGACAAATTTGTTGAATAAACATCTGTTGGCATTTGTCATGTGGCTAGTTAAACAGAAACTCTGGTTTCAGAGGTGCTACAACTTTGCTGACCAAATTGGCAGGCAACCAATAAGAGAGGGATAGAGTTGATGTGCACTTTTGAATGAATGGCTTAAGAAATACAGTGACTATAGTAGAGACCTTGCTTCTTCGCTTGGTGGCCAGCAAAAGCAAATGACAGAATAGCAAATTAAAGCTAAAAATATTGATCTCTTTGTGTTTGAACTCAGTCTGTACATCAGACCTATATGCTTTGCTGAAATCAGAAAGTGATACAAATTAAAATCTATGCAGGCATGTGCAATCTATGCAGCAGTGGTGAAATCCATTTTTTTTTTACTACCAGTTCTATAGATGTGGCTTGGTGGGCGTGGTGTGGCTTGATGGGCATGGCTTAGTGGGCATGGGAGGAGAAGGATACTGCAAAATTACTATTCCCTTCCCACTCCTGGGGAAGGATATTGCAAAATCTCCATTCCCACCCCACTCTGGTATTTGCTGGTTCTCCAAACTCCTCAAAATTTCCAATACCAGTTCTCCAGAGCCTGCTGGATTTCACTCCTGCTGTGCAGGATAGGTATTTCAAATTGGATAACTAATTCGGGCTCAAAGGGAGGTTTCTGAAGATTTACTTAATTAAAAATCTTCTCAGAATTAAACAAGGAATAGGTAAAGCCACTGCAGACTTCAACATTTTCCTAGTACAAAACAACAAAACGTGCTATTGCAATATTTTTAGACAATTTCATTCAAATGCTACATCATTTTATCCTTGATGTTGTGTGTTTTTGGACAGATCGCAATGGACATTTCAAACAATGACATTATATAGGTTGTGTCTGCTAGACAAATGCATCCTTTATTCCAATTTCCCAAACTGGGTAACTGAGTGACTGGGAATTGGGTTGAAAGTCTGTGTTGCTGCCTTTCAACAGATGTTTGGCAGTTCCCTCTAAAACCAATTCTGGGTTTATTTCTGTTCAGTTTCCATTTCAAAAACCTTTTTTGAGGCCAAGAATGAATAGAAAGCCTAACCTGGAATTTGGATAAAATATTGTTTTTATTGTGTATTATAATATATTTGTAGATTAATTTAAATAACTCAGGAATATGTTTGCTAAGGAAGTCCATTAGGTAATATAATTCCTTCCTTCCTTCCTTCTTCTCCCTCTTCCCCTTCCTCTCTGCTAAACTATGCATTCATGGGTTTTCCACATATTTCCTTGTCATTTCCATTTTAGTCCCTGAGTAATCCTTGCAGTAACAATTGACAATATTGTTTACCATTGCTTTTAAATGGTGAAAGAAATTCATGCACCTAAGCAAAGCAAAGCTTTAGTGCTGCATTGTTTTCTCAATAAAAAGTCAAGGTGAGTCCCGAGTATTAACATTTAATGGAAATTAAAAGAGAAATTGAAAGAATTTCAATAAGATCAGCAAGATTTTTTTTCCCAGGACAGATGAGTGCATCTTGCATTGCTATAAAATGAAAAAAGAGAAATTATTAACATATTACTTGAATAGCACTTTTATTCTGCATTCAAATTATACCTCTATTCTAGTGAATAGAGCACTGGATTTGGAGTTCAACAAAGAGATCTAACTTCATTATCAACTTAAATTAATAAAAGTTCCTGTTGCTTTGAACGGAGAAAAAAATAACAAGGTTGTTGACGATATGAATAGTGTGGGTACTTTCCCTGCCCACTCAGAGTGCAACCCAGTCCTACTGTTTTCTATAGGACTTAACCCATGGTACCTATTGAGAAGGACAATTTGAAGTACAATCCTATAGAAACTTGACTTGAAGTAACCCCCATTAAAATAAACAGGGCTTTCTTATATACCGTATTTTTTAGAGTATAAGATGCACCTTTTTCCTTCCTAAAAGAGGCTGAAATTTTAGGTGTGACTTGTATTCCGAATGTAGCCTCTACGAAGCTTTTTTTTCCCCCAGCCCTAACTAGGTGCTAACAATCTTCCTGGCTTCCTGTTCCCTCTTAAGGAAGGTTTTTTGCAGCCCTAAGTCTTTTGCAGGCTTGTTTTCATTCCTGCTCCCTCTGAAAAGGCCTTTTTCAACCCTAATGCAGTGCTAATGATCTTCCTGGATTGCAGCATCCTGCTACCTCCAAAGCAGTTTTTCCTACCCTAAGTCTTTGCAGGCTTGTTTTCATTCCTGCTCCCTTTGAAAAGGGCTTTTTCAGCCCTAACCAGGGGATAAAATAATATGCTGAAATTGAACAGACTAAGGACGCTAATACCTGGTAGATAGATTTTCCCTCCTATTTTCCTCCCCTAAAAGTAAGATGTGTCTTATACTCCATAAATACAGCAGTTATTTAAAATATTAGACTGGGAGCTTTGCAAAGTAATCAGGAGGACATAGTGCAAACCAAGAACATTCTTTGAACCATTGAAGCCACCATGTCCTTTGGGAGGAACGTGAGACAGCTTCAAAGTCTGTTCGTTCCTCAGTTGTCTGCTCAGATATGCTACTGGTCCTCAGAGAAAAGAAGCCAACAGAAAATGTCCTTACAAATCAGGAAAACACTGGAACTCCAAATGGATACATGAAGACAATTGTTCGTACAAAAACACAGAATCCTTGATGCCAAGACGAGGCTGTAGATAACAGACATACACCTCCCACAGGTCTTCAAGACTGCTGGGCCACGAGCCAGAAACAGAAACGCTGAGAGACAACACAGATTACAACAACTCCACTCTGATAACACTCCACACTGCCGAAAGAGTTTGCCTGCCTTATAAACCCTTCCCTGCTAATGAGGACCACACCCAACCCCCTGGTGTTCCTCATTCAACGCTGATAATAGTTCTTCAATTGATTCCTCCTTTGATCTATGCGTCTCTGTCGCATACTAATGACAGCTTGTGCTTCGTCATCCAATGACTCCAGAGACTCTAGAGACTCCAAGCTACTGGCTTGAGAGAGCCCCCCCCCCCCCAGGGCTCCCAGGCCTTTCTTCCTCGTCACTTTCCTCTCCGCTCTCATCCTCCCCCGGGCATGGAGCCAGCAGAGACGCAGCTGGTCTTTCATCTGACTCAGGCTGACCCACAACACCTGCTGAGGAGCGAACACCCGCCCACCCTCCCTATCTTTCAGTGTGCTTAGGAGTCACCTTAGGGGGCCGAATAGAAATTTTTGGCGGTCACGGCATCTTAATTGTGACCATTTTTTCACCTATTCCACACTGCAGAGCAGGATGGTTTGGTTAGGGGGTGCTTCGCATTTAGACTTAATTTGACTAATTGGCTTACCTGTGGTCACTGGGTAGGCAGGTTAGTGGTGGAAATTGGGTGTTAGTTAGGAACTGCATGTTCTCCTTTGGGCATCTTTGGAGATGATGGGCAGACTTTATCCAAGAACTCATGGTGTCATCACCAGCCTGAGTGATTGGGGAGGGGGTGTCCCTGGGTCTTGCCCCATCCAATTGCCAGTTAGGGATTGGACGGCGAGACTCCTCACATGCGTGGCATGGCTAGGATCCAGGTGAGGGCATGTCCCCTTTCACCTGGATCAGCAAGGAGCTACACCCATAGTTGCCCAGGAAGGTTTATGACATAATTTCCGCCCCAAAGTTCTTAGTGACCTCTGCGGGTCCCAGTTATTGTTTGATTATTTAATTATTTAATTAAAGTTAATATTTAATTAATAAAGTGACCCAATTTAAATCCAGCCTTGTCTCCGTGTTCTTACTCCGCTTCTGACGCAATCATGGCCAATTGTCCTATAGGCATGTAGGACTTTGTAGCCTCTTGTTGTCATCTCCTGTTCTTGCAGAAATATAGTTGCATAGGCTCAGTAATCACCTCAGATATTATTCTGATTTGGAAGAGAGATAAAAGAGAAAGAATGGTTCCCTTACTTCTAAATGAATGCATGATGAGCCATAAACAGCTGAACTACTAAATATATACATATATATTCTCAGGAGACCATTCAATTTATCTTAGGCAGCAAAGAAACCCAGCATCTCAATCGCATAAAATAAAATCATAACACTTTGCAAACGTTTTTGCCTCCGAGGTATTTTCTGGCAAGGTTTTTCTTAAATAATTATGTTGGTTTTCCAGGTTTTGTCAGGACAATGGATTGTACCCAGGGATTAAAACTGAAAACTCATAGAAAAAAATTGGGAGAAAAGACTTCGATCTGGGAATGTAGCAGCAGCTGGGATGATACATTTTTTTATGCCACATCCCATACCTTGGATGTACTACGGTGGCTGCTGAAAACCCATTATATTCCTGTCACACTGACATCTTTCTCATTTTACATTCATAGAGCAATTATTTTATAATTTTTGACCCTTGTCACATCGCTGTCGTAAAAATAGATCAATGCCATATAATTAAAAGTAATTTTAGAATAATATAATGATACCAAACCTTGAATAAAATACCTTAATTTTGGAAACCATTAAACTTGTCAGTTGGAAATTAGGCCTCTTTTGTGACGTATTGAGATCCTGTAATTTTATAAACCGATGTTCTCATGGCAGAGAATTGTTTCTTATGCAAAAATGCTGGCCCTTTACGGGACCGAGCAACGTGATTTATAGGTTTGAGAAGTTCCCTTCTGTGCTGAGTTCTCCATCATTATCTCAACAACATCCATTCTGATCACAGGTAATTAAATAATTGATTGATGCTAGGACTTTCAGTCACTCAAAACTACCACCCAAAACAGCAATTCCCTCTGATTGGAGGGAGTCTGGCTCAAATATTCTTGGCTTTGGTCATAGATGGTTGGATTGTCTATCATTTGAAGAGAGATGGCTGGTGGTTGCCTTTCTATTGGAACATTGTGCCTGTGGTCCCATTGATAGGATTGATTGAGCGACATCATGTCGTTTTCAACTACTAGCAACACATAGATAAATTTTCTCCATGAAGATCAAACCTTAACTTCTTTGGGTCCTCCAATGGTGCCCCCATCACCACTATAACTGAACCCAGCCTCTTCTTTCTTCCGACAGCTTTTGAGCCTTTTTCCAGAGAGTTGTTGCCCCAAGGTATTAATAAAGTCTTCCAAAACCTTTAAAAGCCATTGATACAGTCTTTTTTTTTTTTACATTAGAACAGTTTCAGTTTACTGACGGAATGAACTGTGGAAATTTAAAATTATTCCTGTTTTACTACACATTTATTGTTTCTTCCCTTTTCTTACCTGCTCTGGGAATCTAAAATTAGGCTGTAGTTGTAAGATATAAATTACATAAGTGTACGTGTGCATGCATGTATGCATGCATGCGTACATGTAGCTATACAGTACATACATACATACATATATATATATATGTCACATGTTTTTTTGCTGAATTTGAAAATTAAGGGTGACTAGGATAGATCTATTTCGGGCTTATTTTGGCCTCATCAGCTAGACATACCCATATATGGGAGAGAGTATGTATGTATGTATGTATGTATGTATGCATGCATGTACAGTAATACCTTGTCTTATGAACCTAAGGCGAAAAGTTTGTAACATGAAACAATGTTTCCCATAGGAAACAATGTAAAAGCGATTAATACGTGCAAGGGGGGGGGATGCAAAATGGTGCTCCGCTGGGCACCTGCCGCCCGGCTGTCACCTTTTAAAACAGTCGGGGGGCTTCTTGGCATTCTCCCAAACCCGAACCTGAACTTTTGCCGAACTTTTCGGGTTTGGGTTCTGGAGGCCGCTGAGAAGCACCACTACCCGCCTGTCACCTTCTGAAAAAGCCAGGGGGCTTCTCGGCATTCTCCTGAATGCCCAACATGGCAGTTCGACAAAAGTTCGGGTTCGGGTTTGGGTTCTGGCTGAAATGTGGTCTCCAGGAAGGACGTCTTCATGACGTCAAAGCTCTGCCCATGCAATTCCCTATTGGGATTCCCCATCTCTGTTTCAGCCTCCAGATCAGCCGAAAACGCCGCTGTCGATTGTAAAAACGGCGCTCCGCCGGGCAGTGCCACCCAACTGTAACCTTCTGAAACAGCCGGGCGCTTCTCGGTGGCCTCCGGAACCCGAACCTGAACCCGAACTTTTTCCGAACTTCTGGGTTCAGCATTCAGGAGAATGCCGAGAAGCCCCCCGGCTGTTTCAGAAGGTGACAGGCGGGCGGCGGGGCTTCTCAGCGGCCTCCCGAACCCGAACCCGAAAAGTTCAGCAAAAGTTCAGGTTCGGGTTTGGGTTCTGGAGAATGCCAAGAAGCCCCCTGGCTGTTTCAAAAGGTGACAGCCGGGCGGCGGCGCCCAGTGGAGCGCCATTTTGCGATCTGCAGTGGGTTTGAAAGTTGAAAAAAGTTCATATGAAGAAGCAAAAAATTTCTGAATTTCCGGGTTCGTATCTCGAAATGTTCGTATCACAGGGGGTTCGTATCACGAGGTACCACTGTATTACATTTCTTGAAATTATTTATGCTTCTCCTGACTTAATTTCAAAATACTCTGCAAACTTTCTTCAGATTTCTTGGTTTTGCATCTGCCTATGGCTGGTTTCTGATCAATTACAAATTAGCCTAAGGAAATAATTCAGTTCTGGAGACCTCACCTACAAAAAGATATTGATAAAATTGAATGGGTCCAAAGTTGGGCTACAAAAATGGTGGAAGGTCTTAAGCATAAAACTTATCAGGAAAGACTTAATGTTCTCAATCTGTATGTTCTGGAGGACAGAAGGGAAAGGGGGGACATGATTGAACCATAGAAATATGTTAAAGTGTTAAATAAGGTTCAGGAGAGAAGTGTTTTTAATAGGAAAGTGAACAC
This sequence comes from Erythrolamprus reginae, assembly GCF_031021105.1. NCBI lineage: Eukaryota > Metazoa > Chordata > Lepidosauria > Squamata > Dipsadidae > Erythrolamprus > Erythrolamprus reginae. The sequence continues at coordinate 59,896,086 of NC_091951.1, forward strand.
AAGAACAAGGGGGCACAATCTGAGGTTAGCTGGGGGAAAGATTAGAAGTAACGTGAGAAAATATTATTTTACTGAAAGAGTAGTAGATGCTTGGAACAAACTTCCAGCAGACGTGGTCGGTAAATCCACAGTAACTGAATTTAAGCATGCCTGGGATAAACATCCACCCTAAGATAAAATACAGGATATAGTATAAGGGCAGACATGATGGACCATGAGGTCTTTTTCTGCTGTCAGTCTTCTATGTTTCTATGTTTTTATGTTTAAATATGTTCTTCAGAATCAAAGCAGTTTCCCACCCTTTTCTTAACCTGTGCCACACTTACTTCTCAAACTCTTTCTTTTAGCTCTATTTCTCTTGTGGGTTATCTCACTACTACAGCACATGACTATAGATACAGGCTGTAGTTGCCTTCTGCTTAGTCCATTGGCATCTCTCAGCAACAGAGTAATCAACGCCTGGAATGCACTACCTGATTCTGTGGTTTCTACTCCTAACCCCAAAACCTTTAACCTTAGACTATCTACAATTGATCTCTATTCCTTTCTAAGGGGCGTGCATAAGCGCACCATTGTGCCTACCGTCCCTGTCCTATTGTCTACTTTTTATCATTACTTATCTAATGTTTTATATGTACAAATTATCACCTTATAATTGTTTGACAAATAAATAAATAAATAAATAAATGAAAATAAAATAAATTAAAATAAATTAAAATAAATAAATAAGTAAATAAATAGATAGATAAATAGATAAATAAATAAATAAATAATCTGATTTAGCTGTGTAACAGGAAGATATGTTTGTTTCCTTGGGTTTGTTAAAATGATCAGATAAAAGTGAAACAACTCTAGGCAGGAACATTAGCCTTGTATTTGACCAGAATTGATATAAGCCCTGCAGGGTCATTGAACACTGAATTATTCCGTCACATCCAGTCGTCGCCTTCTTCAGCAGCTATTTTCTATACATTTTTCTAAAAGTAAGATGTTCACTGACAACCATAAAACTTGGCAGTAGATATTTATAGGACACTTGTGCATATGTCACAGAGCAGGTGTTAAATCAAGATGATCTCACGTAAGAATTGCTAGCAGTTTTAGGTGATAAAGAGCACCAATAAAGTAAAGTTGGTATAGAATTCATGAATGGTGATCAAATGCTGAGAGTTGAAGGTTCAAAATGGCGTCCAAAATCAGCCTAAGTAAAGGACCATGATTTGAGCAAATCATGGAAGCTCAGAAGATGGATTGGTGCGGTAGCCTAGAGGTGGAGCTCTCGCCTCACAATCATGAGGCTGTGAGTTCAATCCTGGGTGGAGGCAGACATTTCTCTTTCTAGGCACAATGAGAATATATTTGCTGGACAAATCTCCACATTGGCGTCAGGAAGACCATCCAGCCAGTAAATAGCTCCATTCAATTGCCCTGACTCCACCCTACAAGGGATTATGGGGTCATTAGTATGATGATGATAATGATGATGATGGAAGCTCAGAAGTTCTGCAAGTTCAGACATTCATATACAGACATTTCTGGGGTCACTAACTTTTCTGAATTACAAAGTCACTATTCTCAGGCTCTCTCTAAGAACAACAACCAGTCTCTGGGTCTTATATGTACATTTTCTTGCTTTCTGCTTCTCGTAACTATAATAATACAAACAGACATTTAGAGGGAATTCCTTCTCATTGATGAGTAAGTCCTTCCATGTAAAGATTCGTCATTTGCAGTCATATGCTGTAGTATGGAGATGACCCATAGAGTACTTGCTTTCATTCTTTTGACTAAGATTAAAGGCAGGGTCTTAATTTGCCAATTGACCAGACTATATTTTAGAAACACGAAGCAATGGTGACATCCTCATATTAATCTGCAGACCAGGTCTTCTGCTATGAAGTCATGGATATGCCCGAAAACCCTTAGCAAGTAACAAATCCTTGTGATTTTGCTTTTAGGATTGAATACCACGTTTTATTATGTTTTAACCTTGGTTGAATAGAAAATAAACTATCCAGTTTATCATCTCTGATTCCTATTGAGTTTTTCCAATTATGTTAGCCTTTAAGACACAAGAATCTCAAATAATTGAATGTGATTATGTTTAACACCACTATAGATTAACCTAATCAAACAAAATGTGATTCTACATCAACTGTATATAATAGCATCAATATTAAGGAAAGTTGGTGGGAAGAACAAGAATTATTATTTTTTTATCTGTAAAGAAAATATACATAGCCGGAACAAAGAAATAATTTAGATCAGTTTGACCCTAGACCAAGGATCCCCCAACTCCCAGTCTGCAGCCCAGTACCAGTCTGTGACCTGTTATCAGGGGTGGGCTACTGCCCAGACTGAGGGGGGGGGACAACACAGTGGGGTAGTGAAAATGGAGCTCCACCCCAGAGCACCCAATTTGCACTGAAAGATGTTGAAAGAAAATGCAGGGCATCCTGCATAAGCCACGCCCACAGTGTGGTAGTAAAGCTTTTGGTAGCCTTTCAGAGCCTATTATGAACTTGGCCACCCAAGCAGCAGGTGAGTGTGCAAAGCTCAATTTCTACAAGTGACAGATATGCACACCAAACTATCCCCTTCTCCTGCCACCACTGCCACAATCTTAGCTGTTGCCAGTCAGTGGAACCGGAAAGGTTGGGGATCACTAACCCTAATTAGAAACATAGAAACATATTTAAATGTTTCAATCATGTCCCCTCTTTCCCTTTGGTCCTCCAGACTACACAGATTGAGTTCACTAAGTATTTCCTGATACGTTTTATGCTTAAGACCTTCCACCATTCTTGTAGCCCGTCTTTGGACCTGTTCAATTTTGTCAATATCTTTTTGTAGGTGAGGTCTCCAGAACTGAACACAGTATTCCAAATGTTGTCTCACCAGCGCTTTATATAGCGGGATCACAATCTCCCTCTTCCTGCTTGTCATACCTCTAGCTATGCAGCCAAGCATCCTACTTGCTTTTCCTACCGCCCAACCACACTGCTTACCCATTTTGAGACTGTCAGAAATCACTACTCCTAAATTCTTCTCTTCTGAAGTTTTTGCTAGCACAGAACTGCCAATACAGTACTCAGATTGAGGATTCCTTTCCCCTAAGTGCATTATTTTACATTTGGAAAAATTAAACTGTAGTTTCCATGGCTTTGACCACTTATCTAGTAAAGCTAAATCGTTTGCCATATTACAGATGCCTCCAGGAATATCAACCCTATTGCACACTTTAGAGTCATCGGCAAATAGGCAAACCTTCCCTACCAAACCTTCTCCTATGTTACTCACAAACATATTAAAGAAAATAGGACCCAGAACAGACCCTTGTGGCCCACCGCTTGTAACCAGTCTCTGCTCAGAATGTGTCTTTAATGTGTCTTAAGTATGATTTTATCCAGTCTATTTTAAAACACATTTAATTTTACAAGAGTAGGTACATCTATTTGTATATGGTTTTATTGATTCAATCATATGGCAAACATATGTTAAACCAAGACTTACATTTTGAATGCTTATTTTGGATTATGACCATTTGAATATACAGGAGCTCCTGGGCAGAGAAAATGCATTCCTTCACTGGGCATGGATGTATTTTTAAAAAGACTATTATTGAAGGGGGAAATATGTATTAATGTAACAAATTTGAAGTTCTGGAAAACTTTTTTGTCCAGCAAAACAAATTGGATATAAGGATGAAGTAAAGCTCCAGAAAATGTCTTTTAAAAGGATACTGTACTCCAAAGAATTATTTTCTAGAAAATGTAATATTATTATTCTGTTTAAAAGGTTTTCCCATACATCATGAGTAAAAGCCAGTTGCACTGGACGCGGAAAGAACCATATGGGCTACAAGAATGGTGGAAGGTCTTAAGCATAAAACGTATCAGGAAAGACTTAATGAACTCAATCTGTATAGTCTGGAGGACAGAAGGAAAAGGGGGGACATGATCGAAACATTTAAATATGTTAAAGGGTTAAATAAGGTTCAGGAGGGAAGTGTTTTTAATAGGAAAGTGAACACAAGAACAAGGGGACACAATCTGAAGTTAGTTGGGGGAATGATCAAAGGCAACATGAGAAAATATTATTTTACTGAAAGAGTAGTAGATCCTTGGAACAAACTTCCAGAAGACGTGGTTGGTAAATCCACAGTAACTGAATTTAAACATGCCTGGGATAAACATATATCCATTGTAAGATAAAATACAGGAAATAGTATAAGGGCAGACTAGATGGACCATGAGGTCTTTTTCTGCCGTCAGTCTTCTATGTTTCTATGTTTCTATACAGACAAAGAGCTGGGAATTAATGGGTCACTTTATTATTGCACAAATGAAATAGACCTGCAGAGGCAATACCTAAATGGGGCGGAAATGCCTAACACATAACATTTCTAAGCAGCTATGGGCGAAAGCTGCTTGCTAAGCAAGGGGAGGGTACCATGGCCCTTTCCTTGCTCTCTGCCACACTACTTGGTATGTGGGCAGGCTTATCCCCCAGATCCCCATCAGAAGACCTGAGTAAATGAGCCCCAAAGGCACCCACTCTCTATCACACTGGCCCTACATGCCCGGAGCTTCTGGTGAGGGGTGGCCCCTCACCTTCCAAAAAGTGTCCTAAAGGAGAACACACAGCTGCTGCTAACACCCCTTTCTGCCCCTACTTGCCGCCCCAGTGACCAGAGGGATTTTAAACCAAATTGCAACCAAATCAAACTTAAGACAGCTGGAAAGCCATCCCCTAATCGATCCTCTCCCCAAATCTCAGTGTGGAGTAGGCAAAAAAATGGCTAAGCCACAAAGTGCTACTGCTGTAAAAAAATTCCTACTCAACCCCAAACTGTGACCAGTAGTCACACTGTCACAAGGGGAGGGCAGCGGGTGCCAGTGAAGAAAATCCAAAAGGAAAGAGCCGAGGGAAGACAGGCCCTTTTATCTAGGCCTAGGCCTGCCCCCCTCAGTCTATTGGGCCTGTGTAGGCCCCGAATGGAATGCTGGGAGATCCCATGATCCCACTGGGTTGCCCAGCCATGTGGCTTAGCTCTGCTGCCTTCTGGGCATGCCCAAGGGTCATGCTGCATGCTGGGAGTTCCCATCAGCCCATGGGAATGCCCAACCACAAGGGATGCCGAAATAGGAACCAGGAGCAGCGTGGGAGCAGCAGTGAGCTTGCCGGACAGTCCCTTTGATCCTTGGGACCTCCTGGCATAATTAATGAGTGGGTGGTCCTTCCAGCACCAGTGCAACAGCCGGCCAGCATTTAAGCCACTGGTCAGTATTTGTATGATTTCATTTAAACAAAACATTGCAATTTAAATGTCATTTTGCTGTTGTCATTAAAATAGAGCATATGATAGATTTATATGGATGGAAGATAGACACATTGTTAATAGCATTGTTGATAAGTATTTAGATATTTAGATAGTGATTTATTTTGTCAAATGTGCACAAGATAGATAGTACACTCACATAGTTGATGGTAAAAGATAGAAGATAGATAGGAGAGAGAGAGAGAGAGATGATAGATAGATAGATAGATAGATAGATAGATAGATAGATGGATGGATGGATGGATGGATGGATGGATGGATGGATGGATGGATGGATGGATGGATGGACGGACGGACGGACGGACGGACGGACAGACGGACAGACGGACAGACGGACAGACAGATATAGACCAAGAGTGAGTGAGAGAGAGAGAGAGAGAGAATAAACACATGCATCCATACATCCAGCAAAATACAATTGATGTGCATTAATTTTTAGCAGTAACAAAGTGAATCCCCATTTTTTCCAACAGTTTCATACACCATGGTAGCAGCCCAAACCACAATGGTACTATCCATTGTTGGTATATTTAAAGGAATTCAGAAAGCTATTAAGAACAGAACTAATGGTTGCAGAAAGCTCTGAAAATTATTTGCTATGGATTAATTGATTGAACTCAACTTTTTCATACATTTCATACATTATTTTCATACATTTCTATTCTACAATCTACATGTGCAATAATCTCTTCAGATATTGATATCTTCAAGCAAGCAAGGTAATGTCATAAAACAAATCCCAATAGAAGAAACAGGAGATAGCAATACAATAAACAATTGTTACTGTAAGATTCAGAGGTTTGTTTCATGATCAATTTGGAACGCAAACAGCCACCATAACGGTACTTAGACCAATAACCCATTGCAATAAGATCCAGAGACAATAGGTCCAGCAAGGAATGGCTATGGCCAATGGCCATGATCTGAGACCCATCTCAATAAGGAAGAGGAGTCAGTAACCAGCCAGGAAAGTTTTATTACCCTTCTAGGTAATAGCATCAGGGCTGCCAGTGCTAATCAAACATCTTCAAGCAAGAAACTAAGTTCAGAGAGCACTAAGGACCCCACAGAGCAGGGGTAGATGTGGAAAGAAAATGCAGGGTGTCCTGCATAAGCCAGGCCCATAGTGCGGTAGTAAAAATTTTGGTAGCCCTTCACTGCCACAGAGTCAACTAAAGCAGAATAGAATGGAATGGAATGGAATGGAATGGAATGGAATAGAATAGAATTCTTTATTGGCCAAGTATGATTGGACACACAAGGAATTTGTCTTTGGTGCACATACTCTCAGTGTACATGAAAGAATTGTGAGGTGTGATACTTAATGATGGGGCCTCTTTTCCTAGAAAATTAACTTAGATTTTTTTTCCTTGTAGTATTTGTGGTGTTTCATATGTATATTGAATACATATATATTGAATATTTGACAGAGCTAGAATATAGCCTGTATTGATAGATCACTGTTTAGGAAAAGTCTCATTTTCTAACACATTTAATGAGCATGCAAAAACAGAAGTCACCAATTCATCCTGTGGCAATTATCACTTGATTGGATCAATAAGTACTGAAAGCATTAACTGCTTAAAGAATATAAGTTCCATCTTAAGAGAGGCAAGGATATCTGATAATACTCTGGCACCTTCATGTCTCTCAACATTGTGGTGCTCAGTGCTTCATTTCGCTCGCTTTAAACAGAAAGCTAATGCTATATCAGTATAATTTCTTTTAATGTTCATTATGGATTTCTTGTGAAGTTTTATCAAGTAACACCAAGTAATTATTTCCTGTAATTCGTTTGTATTCAATCTTTAAACCAAGTTAATTTCACCTAGCCTTGTGATGGGAAAATGATCCAAATGCCTCCCACAAAACCTGCAACCATTTAGCATAACGACACAATGCACACACGTATACACTTTTTTTCTCTCTCTTTTTGCCTTAATTCCCTAATATTCACAAATGTTCTTTTGTAATGTATACCAAAGAGCTTACAAAGTGAAATAATAAAGGTATTTCTGTTTTACCCTAGGCTATATCCTGAGTCAATGGAGCTGATTCTGAAGATATAAATCATTTCCTTGGTGCAACAGATGTAGCATTTAGCAAAAAATGATCACTTCCTCACTCATTTTAGTTTGAGGATCACTCACTTATGGTCCAAGACACAGTGCCAAATCCAAACTGGTGAGCTTCAGTTTTCTATAGGGTTATTTTACTATCCGCCAGAACCAATGGGACAGAAGGAAGGAAGCAATTTACTGAAAGGGGATTTCCATTGTGCCATTTTACTTTAAGAACCTTTTCTTCTATTCTGAACACAGGAAGTGTTAATATCACTTTCAAATGCCTTGTTAAGACCATACTCGGAATACTGCATCCAGTTTAGTCACCACACTATAAAAAATATGTTGAGACTCTAGAAAAAGTGCAGAGAAGAGGGACAAAGATTATTAGGGAACTAGAGGCTAAAACATATGAAGAATGGTTGCAAAAACTGGGCATGGCTCGTTTGATGAAAAGAGGAGACATGATAGCAGTGTTCCAATATCTCAGGGATTGCCACAAAGAAGGGGGAGTCAATATATTCTCCAAAGCACCTGAGGGTAGAACAAGAAGCAATGGGTGGAAGCTGAACAAGGAGAGAAGCAACTTAGAACTAAGGAGAAATTTCCTGACAATTAGAACCATCAATCAGTGGAAAAAGCTTGCCTCCAGAAGTTGTGAATGCTCCAACACTGGACATTTTTAAGAAGATGTTGGATAACCATCTGTCTGAAGTAGTGTAAGGTTTCCTGCCCAAGCAGGGGGTTGGATTAGAAGACCTCCAAGGTCCCTTCCAACTCTGTTGTTGTTGTTGTTGTTGTTGTTGTTAATAATAATAATAATAATAATAATAATAATAATAATAATAATAATAATAACAACAACAACAACGGGCTAGTAACTCCATGTACACAATCTCTGGCCACTTTTTATTACCTTTTGTTTTACACCATTACATTTTTTACTACTTTTAAACTTCAGATTGTCATTTTGATAATAACCGCCAGGACACTCACACAATCATAGTTCAGCATATCTGTATTTTTTTATTTTAAAAACCTATTATTAAAAAAAAAAAAGCAAAATAACTATAAACCATAAAATTAAGCTAATGTCTCCTGACAACGATTTTTTTTTTAACCTATAGCTATACTTTGTCTATAATCAAGCTGCAATGAAGAGCAACTGAGGCCCAGCATGCAGGGTGGCCTGAATTTAGGATACAGGTAATCCTCAGCTGATAATTTAACCGCAGCTTTGAAATGGGTGCTTTATGGCCCAAAAAACACATCCAATCATCGCAAAACATCACATTTTGTGTGATTATTATTATTATTATTATTATTATTATTATTATTATTAAAACTTCCCACAGGTTGAAAGAATGGACCTCAAATCAAGAAAAATGTTAGCAAATGTCATCATTCTCGTGACCTGTATCCCCTCTCCTACTACCACACCCCAGAGGTTCATGTTTTCTCCTTAGCACCCCAAAACCAATCCCCAACACAAGATCAATCTCAAATGTAAACTATTAAATGCTAGAAAAAAAAGCCATGACCTGGATGACTGAGAATCTCCATAGACCTCCAGGTATGTCAATTTTGAGATATGGAAAAGCAAAAGAGAGGAATCATCGATGCTCTCTGAGCTTGATTGTTTTCAAAAAACTAAGAGAGAGAGCCAAGAACCTCTCATTTCAACCCTGAGCTACAAATGTTCTCCTCTATCAGAAGGCAAAAGAGAATTCTATGATTCTGCCCCCAAAAAAGCTTCAGAAATCTGAGGATCTCGTAATAGGATAGAGACAGCTCTTATTTTATGGTCCTTTGGTATTTTGAAGCCAAATCTGATTGGCTGTGTGATGCCATACAACACCATTGTTTTGACTCTTTGACTCCTGGCTGACATGAGAGGCCAACTTAAAATGGTTCAAACAGGCAACATAAAGAAGAGTGTTCAGTAAACGTTTCTGATTTATAAAGATTTTTAGAGCATCTGTATGTATAAGTAGGTGTCTCAATGGGTCACTATGGACTATACAGATACAAGCAGACCAAAGTTGAAACACTGTATGCTTCGTGCCTGCAGGATTGTATTTATTACTTAACAGTTACCCAAGGGGATCTTACGTTTCATGAGCAAAGTCCTAAATCTACTTGTTGAAAAATTCCTATGCTAGGTTTTGCCCTAAAAATCGATGCACTTATTTATAGTGTTTCTCTGAGTACTTCAGAGCTGTGTGCACTGCATCAACTACTCTATTACACTGTCTTGGCAAATATTCATTTGATTGATTGATTATATGTCATCAAGTCATTTTCAACTCATACCAACTGACAGATTTTCTCCACGACGAAGTATCCTTAATCTGGCCTTTCAAATCTTCCAATGTTGCACCCATCACCATTGTAACTAACTCCATCCATGTTGCTGTTGGTCCTCTTCTTCTTAGCCTTGGAGCCCTTTCAAGAAATTTTGCTCTTCACAAAAGGAATCCAAAGTAGGATAATTTGAGCTTGGTCATTTGTGATTCTATATTTTCTACTCAGGTGGTTTTCTTGGTAAAAATGCAAGAGTGGCTTACCATTGCCTTCTCCTGCACAGTATTTATTTATTTATTGTTAGAGTTGAAAGGGACCATGAAGGCCATCGAGTTCAACCCCCTGCCCAAGCAGGAACCCTATAGTACGCCAGTCAAGTGGCAGTTCAATCTTCTCTTTAAAAAGTCCAGAGTGTTGGAGTTCACAACGTCTGCTGGTAGGTTGTTCCATTGGTTGATCGCTCTGACCGTCAGGAAGTTTCCTCCTTATCTCCATGTTGAATCTCTCCTTGGTCAGCTTCCAGCCGTTGTTCCTCATCCGGCCCTCTGGTGGCCTGAAGAATAAAGTGATCCCCTCCTCTCTGTGACATCCCATCATATACTTGTAGACTGCTATCATGTCCGCTCTGGCCCTCCTTTTCTCTAGGCTGTCCGTGCCCAGTTCCCTCAGTCTCTCTTTGTAAGTCTTGGTTTCCAATCCCTTAATCATCTTGGTTGCTCTTTTTTGCACCTTCTCCAGAGTTTCAATGTCTCTTTTGAGTATGAATTGATGCTTTTGCCTTTGTCACTAAAGTGAAGATCTCCCTGATATATTCCCATCTTGATGCTGCCCAATAGAGATGCCTGTTTGCTTTAGCTCGTCAACTGGGATAACCTTAATGGTTTGGGTGATATTCATTCCTGCTTCTTCAGCAGATTTAGCATTACTACTCCGGTTACTGATATCACTTGAGAGATTCTGGTTTACTTTTATTTACACTCTCAATTTTGCAGCCTTTATTTCATCTGGCTTTCTGCTATAATTTCTCTCTCTTTCTGGTATTTATTTATTTACAGTATGACACACAAATGTCAAGCAAATCTACACATGCTAGACACAATGCAGTTCTGACAGCCCAGAATACTAATTCATTCTGTTCTCTATTGATCAGGTCATTGAGCATGACAGTGATTTGGGACCGTTGGCCGCCTTCAGGTTAGTGGGGTTTGCAGTGGTGGCGGGAGCATGGAGGATGCCAGAGGCAGTGGTTTCCTGGCAAGGGGAATGTGGGTGCACAAGTGCAATGAGCAGCCCTCTCCCCAGCAAGCCCCATTTATACAAATACATTCATTTTTCATATATGGTGAATGCCGGAATCAATGCATGTTTGGGGAAGAAATGTCGTAAAATTTCTTGTATTCATAACTATGCTTGTACTTCTTATATGTTTACAATCATGTTTATACTTTGTTCATACTTTGTCTATAAATATATTCACCCTTGACAAAATAAAAATAAATAAGTAAATCCATATTTCTTTATGATCTTAGCAAAGAAGAATGTGTGGACAGAAATCTACAAAGGCTGTATTGAGTTTTTAATCCATAATTGACAAACTAATTTGTTAGACCAGCCAAGTTCATAAATGAAACACCTTTAATCACTCGGCAGGTCAGACTTCAGGATCTCCATTTCCAGAAATGAACCTAAGTCTTGATTTATGGCCCTCGGCAGAAAGATTAACAACATGGCCCTTAGAAGAATGCATGGGAGGCTGCTGCTGCTACCTAACTTCCTCTATAGTTTGTTCCGGGTGGCCCTAGCAATTGTACTTTTGCTGCTTGGCTCAGCGATCTCTGCAGAGAGAAAGATAATCAATCCTCAGAATAAACCTGCTATTGGGTTTCAATGTCATTTCTGTTAACTGAGACTGGAATGTAGCTTTTAAAGCCCCAGTTTGGCATGAAAATTATTGACTTTCCCCCCAAAGAACTGCCAAACTGTTAACAGAATAAACGGCTGGTGAAAGGTTCTGATTGTTAATGATTATGATAAATTATGACAGCAAAGTATCTATTGTTTGGTAAAGGTCAGGCTCCATCAGTTTGGGTGGGCATGGTAATTCTCCAAGCTGGATGCAGCAACATATAGCAACTACATATGGGTAGCCAGAGCAAGTTGGATACTGGAGGACCAGATTGACACCAAGCAAACTAAGCAGTAGAAATTTTGAAGGCCAAATTGAAAGGCAAGAAATAGCTCCAGATAGATAAAATGCTATTTTTTTTAAAAAAAGAAATCATTTATCATTCAAAAAGGAACCTAATATATCCATAAATTTATATAGGTAACCTTAAATATATATTCATAATAATATTATAAACTAAAATTATAACTATTATAAACTATTCTAACTATCCTAAACTATTTAGTTTGAGTTAATTAAATAACAGAGCTCCTGTGGGGATATGGTACAATGTGTTAAAAAGTATCGGTTAATTTCATAATAAAATGAATGTATGGATTTAATTTTCCCAACACCAAAGCGAGTAAGTTCTCTTTTGACTCAAATGTCTGAATTCATAATTTTTCTTTTCCTGAACGTAAAGTTTTAATGTTTTGAATTCATCTACTTAAAATGATGTGCATTTCAATGCTAATAAATGCAATGAAGCATTTTTCTGTATCAAGAGATAATTAAAATTGTATTTCAGGAGTTCTAGTTTTAAAATTCTGAATATGCAAATTGCAAAATGATATTGAACTTTAGCAATTGCCATTTCTACAATTGAGTCAAACTTTATGATTTTCTTATTATATAATTGATACTTTATTAAATTTCAGGTATTTTTCCTGAAAATAATGAAATTAGATAATAACTGCTCAGTGACAATCATTCTTGGAGTAAAAGTGAAAATATTCTCAGCTAATTTATATTTATATTCTTATAAGGTTATACAATCAAGTTATTAATCAGTCATTATAATTAACAATAAAAACCATAATCAATCCAAGTTTCTAAAGTGTCCTTTGAGTGTGATATTCAACAAAGAATATTTAATTACCTAAGAAGGATGCATCCTTCAAGTCAAGGCATTGGTTATTACCTATAGAATAGAATTCTTTATTGGCCAAGTGTGATTGGACACACAAGGAATTTGTCTTTGGTGCATATGCTCTCAGTGTACATAAAAGAAAATATACATTTGTCAAGAATCATGAGGTACAGCACTTAATGATTGTCATAGAGGTCAAATAAGCAATGAGGACAACCCTCCATGGCTTAGGACCAGATTATTTATTGTCTTCTGCCTCACATGTCCCAGCAACCAATTAAATTGCACAGAGTCAGCCTTCTCCAGGTCCTGTCAGCGAAGCAATGTCAGCTCGTTAGACCACAGGAAAGAGCTTTCTCTGTTGCGACCCCGGTCCCCTGGAACCAATTCCCCCCAGAGATTCGTACCATCCCCAGTCTCCTTGCCTTCAGAAAGGCTTTGAAAACACACTTATGCCAGCAGGCCTGGGACCATTGAGTGATAGTATTCCATTCCAACAAGTAGTATGAATGAGGGATGATTGTATACCATTCATATTGGGTTTTAAATGTTCTACCTGTTCTTATTTTATGTATTAATGTTGTAATCATTTTATTGTTGTAGGCCGCTCTGAGTCCACTTGGAAAAGCACAGCCTACAAATTTGAAAAATAAATAAATAAATAAGTCATTATGGAACTAATGTACCATCTTGTCCATTTCAAAAATGTGTTCCAAGAACTGGGTGGTAGTTTGAGGGTACACTGCACAGCCATGCTTTGGACAAATAATAATAATAATAATAATAATAATAATAATAATAATAATAATAATAATAATAATAATAATAATAATAATAATAATAATAATTATTATTATTATTATTATTATTATTATTATTATTATTATTATTATTATTAATTGGATTTGTATGCCGCCCCTCTCCGTAGACTCGGGGCGGCTAACAACAATAATTTAAAAAAAACATGTACAATCCAATAATAAAAAACAACTAAAACCCCTATTATAAAACCAAACATACAGACAAACATACCATGCATAACTTGTAATGGTCTAGGGGGAAGGGCTATCTCAACTCCCCCATGCCTGGCGGTATAAATGAGTCTTGAGTAGTTTACGAAAGACAGGGAGGGTGGGGGCAGTTCTAATCTCCAGGGGGAGTTGGTTCCAGAGGGCCGGGGCCGTCACAGAGAAGGCTCTTCACCTGGGGCCCACCAAACGACATTGTTTAGTCGACGGGACCCGGAGAAGGCCAACTCTGTGGGACCTTATCGGTCGCTGGGATTCGTGCGGTAGCAGGCGGTTCCGGAGGTAATAGCTCTGAGTTTATTCTTGGGATTTATTGGAGCCATTCTTCCAGCTTAGGAATCATATCCCAAATTGCCTCTAGTACTACTGGGACTACTTTGGCCTTTAGTTTCCATATCCTTTCTATTCCATTCTATCTTTAGACCCTGACACTTCTGCATCTTCTCATACTTCTTCCTGATATTGCTGTCATTTGGTACCACTACCTACATTACCACTGGTGTCTTCTGACCCATTTCCTCTACTGTGAAGTCTGGTTGATGGGCCAGTACTTGCCTGTTTTTCTGAATTTAGAAGTCCCATAACCCTGTGACCATCTCTAGAATCTCCCATTCAGACTTTGGAGATTATAGACCGTACACCACGAAGAGGTCCCTATACAAAATGCCAACTATATGGTTGAGCTGTTCATTCTGTGCTGTACATCTTAACATCCTGCTTTTATATATTGGTCAATCCATGAAGTCTCTTTGCAAAGGCTGCACCTCAGTTCTAATGTGACCTTTCCACTGAACTGGTACCTACTGTATTTATCTACTCACATTTGCATATGTTCAAGCTGCTCGGTCGGCAGGAACTGGGACAAGTAATGAGAGTTTATCCCATCATACAGTACTTGGGTCTCAAATTGCAAATCATCCAGTCAACAACTCCAGCATCTGAGTCCATCTGAGTAGATCAAATAGAATCAATGCCTTCCAGATCCAAAAAAAATTACTACTGGTTCTGTGGGTGTGGCTTGGTGGGTGTGATTTGGTGGGCATGGCAGGGGAAGGATACTGCTTTCCCTGCTGATCAGCTGGGACTTGGGAGGCAGAGAATAGATGGGGGAGGGGCCAATCAGAAGTGGTATTTCCTAAGTATTCAAAATTTCCGCTATTAGCTCTCTGAACTTATCACAATTTCCACTTCCATTTCTCCAGAACTGGGCAGAACCTGCTGAAACTCACCTCTGTTCCAGATCATTTCTATATGAGAGTCCCATTTGATAGGGTCTTGGAAGTGGGCATTTTTAGTTGCCACATCCACACTCTGGAATTCCCTCTCCCTTGAAGATCCAGTCAGATTCTTCCATCCCTTTCCCTTTTAGGAGATTGATGGGCCAAGTTATTCCATGAGGTAAAAGAGGAGGTCATGCTGTGATCAAAGATTTTAATTTGGTGGCCATTAGTTTTTGTTCATTGTCATTGGGTAGTGTCAGATTGCATTTGGTTTATTTTTGTTCTGTCTCTGGTAGAATTCACAGTTCTTCTTCTTTCACAAAGTGAAACACACTTTGCTCTGGTTTAGTTTCAAAGCGGGGGGAAATCAGCACACAAAGGTCGAAGTCAGCAAGGCAGGCACGAAACACAACAATCAGATAATCCTCCACAATGGCCAAACCCACAGGCTGCTATTTATAGCAGCCTCACTAATTACCACAGCCCCACCCAACCACAGGTGGCCTCGTTTTCTTTGATAATAATCTCTCAGTTGTTGCTGCTTATGCATCGCTCTCCGCATGCGTGGCTGTAACTCTTGTTCCGAATCCAAGGAGGAGCTAGATAATTGATCTCCTTCTGAGCTGTCTGCCACACTCTCCTCCTCCCTGTCACTCATGTCTTCTTGGTCAGAGGAGCCTTCATCATCAGATTCCACCGGGAGCAAAACAGGCCTGCGGCATGTTGATATCTCCCCCACATCCACAGTCCTTGGGGCAGGAGCTGGCCCAGAGCTAACCACAACAATTTTATAGGAGCATTTTTCCTCTCAAGGATGATACTGATAGTGATCATAGCCCCTTGGGAACAGGTGGCATACAAATATAATTAATTAGTAAACTAATGCTTGCTTAAAGGAATAGGTAACTATTTTGAAGTCACTACACTATCTCCTAAAAGACTGCAATTCATTTATTTAGTTTACACTTCCAGGAAAGCTTGAAATAAACAGCAATTGGTAAATTAATTAAAATTTCATTAAACTGTAAGCGAATGTATAGCTAGCTAAATTTTATTAGATTTTAATTTAATTAAAATTACATTAAATTAGTACCATCCTATTTACAAGTGGCATTTTGGATGAGACAGAATGCGTGTAACATGATTTTTATTAGGGGAATATTTTATGCATTTGCAGGAAATGGATATTTATGGGGAGAAAGATGCTGAATCAGGAAAACTGGTTATTCCAACCAGCCATGACTCGCCAGAGTTTAAGCAGATTCTTTCTACTTGAATCTGGGTATAATAATCCAATATTAATAACATGTCCATAAATTATTAATGCAATTCAAAATTAATGCTTTCTCATCAAGCACTTTTATAGCTAATGGCCACAAAAGATGTCTGACTGCAATTCAGCACCTCTTACCTTATTTCTCACCTACAAAACAAAGATAGCTAGGAAAAAATAATAGCTATTTGTGAGCTTCTTTGGCGCATCACGGTGGCCATTACATGATAGAGATCGCTTGCCTAGATGGGCCATTAACTTTTTCTTATTTCTTATATTCCATTTTTGAGGAGTCTTGGTAACTTCATTTGACACAGCTGTGGCCTTCCTTAAGTGCCATGGTAGGACTTTGCTTAAGGCACCTTGGAAGTTATTTCAGGTGCGTTGTCTCTTTGTCATAACAAAAGAAAAATGCTTTCTCTGTTCTATCCAAGAAACTTGTGAATGAACTGGGAAGCTGGCTTCAAATCCATCAGAATTATGCTCTATATTCCATCAGCAGAAACACAATGGACCTTTCTGCATAACTGATTTTATGCTGGATATTAGCCCTTGCCTGGAGGAATCCAAGTTGCAGTTGTGGAGAAAATGGATATGATTTTATGTCATAGGATTATTCTTGTTCCTTCCAAGGAGCAATCATTTCCATAATATTTATTATTTATATGTTGAGTCACTCAAAACTCACTGAATTTCTCATACACCAAAAAGCTACAGTTTCTCAAAAAGTGCCACTTCTATGTAAAGTCACATAGTGTATAGCTTTGGTTTTTGTTTTGTTTTTTAAGTTTATTAATTTATAGAAAGGGGGAGGGGGAACAGGGAGTACCAAAGAATAAGAAAGATAAAAAGAGAGCACATATCCGAATAGCTTCGATAACACATATAGCTTGGTGTACATCAGTTCAGGGTATTAAACTATGCGTAATCATATTACATTCAAGAATTAAACTTGAAGTAGAAAAAAGAAAAATACATATCCAGATAAGGTCAATAGCATATATAGCTTAATGTATATCAGATTATATATAATCATATTACATTCAATACTTAAACTATATAAATTTTTACCTATTACATTTATTGATTTGGAAATGGAATTAATAAAGTAGTGTAAGGATTAGTAGATATGCGAAAAGGTAAGATGGGATTTGGGTGGGGGGGACGGAACGGGTGGGGAAGAATGGGGTAATACCTGCAGTTTAGCAGGCGTTAGTGGTTTGACGACTTGTTATTTTGTGATGTGTGATAAGTGTATAAGTTAAAAGTGAGTAAGAGTTAAGTTGTTAATGTTTATAGTTAAGTATCAGAGAGATTAGATTCAGATATTGAGTGTAATTCAATATTTTCTGTTGTATATTGGTATTATTGGTTTTCTTCTTTTAGGTTTATTTTGACATTTTGTTATCTAGTAAGGGATGGAAAGTTGTGTTTAGGTAGTTTGATCTTTATTTGTTTGCTTTGTTACTATACTGTTGAACATTTATAAATATTAATATTAAATATCCCACCAGACGGCACTGTTTTGTCGATGGGACCCGGAGAAGGTTGACTCTGTGGGACCTAATCGGCTGCTAGGATTCATGCGGTAGAAGGTGGTCTCATAGGTACTCTGGTCCGATGCCAGAGTATCTCTCATGGCCAATTCTAGATAATATCTCATTTAATCAATGGCCCCAGGCCTGCCGGAAGAGCCAGGTCTTTATAGCTTTCCAGAATGCCATAAGTTGGGGGCAGTATGGATCTCCAAGGGTAGCTGGTTCCAGAGAGTTGGAGCCACTACAGAGAAGGCCCTGCCATTTGACATTGTTTAGCTGATGGGACCCTTATTGGTAGCTGAAAGCTATGTGGCAGAAGGCAGTCCCAAAGATAGTGTGTCCCAAAGTGTAGTGTATGTGTATCTCTCTCTCCCTCTTCCTCTCCCTCTCCCTCTTCTGTGTGTGTGTGTGTGAGTGTGTGTGTATTCTTGTGAACATCTAGTACTGCTGGGAGACCATTTTAATTAAATCTATTGTGTTGGCAGACCTTATCCTTTAATATGTGGCTTAGGACTGGGTAACTTATTTAGGAGTTTGATGAAGTATGGAAAAAGAATTTTCCCCTCCCTCCTTTGTCATTTTTACTTGATTAATTTAGCTTCAGCTTATTAATCAATTATTTAGAGCAGATGCTGAATTTGTTAATGTTTTAAAAGAAGAGGGAAACTGTATAAAGAATATTGGGATATCAAACTTCTCACTGTACCAATTCTCAGATTTATGAATCAGCACCCTGTGAGTTGAACAAAACAGCCCATTTAAAAATATATACCAATGAATCTCACTTTTCAGTCTGTAATCTAGAATTAAAGAGAAATCTCTTAACGGTGTCCGCAATCAAACAATGGAACAACTTGCTTTCAGAAGATGTGAGCGCTCCATCACTGGAACCTTTCAAAAAGAGACAAGACAATCATATCCAAAAGGCCGTAAAAACATGGCTTTTCTGGCAGGCCTGGAACTGGTGAATGGTTCCATCTTGCCCCGGATGAATGGATGAATGTTTTAATATTAAGGGTTTCTAAAAATTGTTTTATTGTTTCTATATTGCTGTTTGCCGCCAAGAGTCCGTAAGGAGTTGGGCGGCCTATAAGTCCCAATAATAAATAATAATAGATAAATCAATATCTGAAAGGGTGTATGGTCTCCTGTCTGAGCAGGGAGGTGAACAAAAACACCTCCAAGTTCCCTTCCAACTGTATTATTCTATGCTCTGTGAAGCAGTTCGGCAAATGTTGACGTCCATATGCAGAAAAAACAATTGCTGTCAAGCTGCCTTCCATTGAGGACCTGTATACTGCACGAGTCAAAAAGAGGGCGGGGAAAATATTTACTGACCCTTCACATCCTGGACATAAACTGTTTCAACTCCTACCCTCAAAACGTGGCTACAGAGCACTGCACACCAAGACAACTAGACACAAGAACAGTTTTTTCCCGAACACCATCAGTCTACTAAACAGATAAATCCCTCAACACTGTCAGACTTTTTACTAAATCTGCACTTCTATTCTACTAGTTTTTCTCATCATTCCTATCATCCTTTTCCTCCCACTTAGAACTGTATGACTGTAACTTGTTGCTTGTATCCTAAGATTTTTATTAATATTGATTATTTCTTCATTGCTTATTTGACCCCTTTGACAATCATTAAGTGTTGTACCACATGATTCTTGACAAATGTATCTTTTTCTTTTATGTACGCTGAGAGCATATGCACCAAGACAAATTCTTTGTGTGTCCAGTCACACTTGACCAATAAAATTCTATTCTATTCTATTCTATGTGAAGCTTACTGTGATTATCAGATTTAGCCAGAATGCAGACAGCTAGAAATAGTTTGTTTGTTTGTTTGTTTGTTAAGCATGTATAAGATAACAGATATAAACGTAAACATGATTATGAACAGGGGTGGGTTCCACTTACCTTGCTTCATTGAGGCAAGCTGATCAGCTAATAACATAAGCAGTTATAATGTCTCCATAAGACTTATCAAAGCACATCAATGCTGCTTCTCAGCATCAGTCAACATATTTAGTGAAAGCGCAGTTAATAGCAAAGAAGGGAAACTGCATTTATTTATTAAGAAACATGCTCAGGATTAGATAAAGTGAAGAGTGTGATGGAAAGAACAATTATTTCTTGTTGTGTGAAAGAAAGTTTAGAAAAAATGATTTTAAGGAAGAAGGAATAAGAATCTTAGACAAGATCCTCAGAAGTAAGAATATTGTTATGACAGCATGTTCTGAATAGATAAAGGCATACTTTTTGTATAGTAATGCATGCCTGTTAAAATTAGATGCTATGAAAAAGTGAGAAAAACCTGATAGATTAAGAAAATTATTATTTGTACTACCATTGGCTGCAAGTATCATCAGTGAACCCTGAACCAAATAAAAGTTGACTTTCCCTTGAGGCAGTGCAACAAGCAGAAACTCACAAGCTTTGGGCATGTTATGTGAGTGGAAGATGGACTAGACAAAATGATCAGTCTTGGCAAGGCTGAAGGAAGTAAAAGAGAATGGATGACAAGAATGAACAGAATTTTTTTTAAATACTACAATAGCCAGTATCGAATAGCTAAGAGTTATTGCTGAGGATGGGTGAAGATGGCAAAGTTTTCCTGTAGAGTCACCAGTAGTTGAATTTGATTTAATGGCACTCAAGAATCCCAATCTAATTGGCAATGTACTTTAAAGGCTAGCTTGATCACTACAAGACTCCTGATCCTGTGAGTTAAGAATAAGTAATCACCCCAAAAGTAAATATAAGACAGCCATGCTTTTAAAATGATCCAAAGCATTGTGGCATTATATGATTGTTTCAAAACAAAAAAAAATAGGATGCCTTGTTCATTAAATATTTCCACTTCAATCAATTTAGGCTTTTTTTTAACCTTGCAACGCTCCATAACACCCATCACGTCTTTGAACAAATTCCATTCACTTCCAAATATCATCTTAGATATTGAGAGAATGATGGGTCTTGATTTGGTTCAGACTCTAAAGCTACCACAAACACCAATAATGGAAAAGCCTTTAGGTTGTGAAGTGGTCCAGAATGAATCTGACATCTTCACACACCACTTCTCCTGCTGAACAGTCAGATCAGCAACCTGTTCCAACTGAGCATAAGAGCCAATTGCTCTTTCTTTCTGCTTTATTGTTAGCCACTGAAATCTACTTCGGCAGGCTACTCAGTTCATGGCATATTAATTTAGCCAGCTAGCAGTTTATCTAAACATGTCTGGTTCTGGGTCTAGTGAAACAATCATTAGGCCCTGTCCTAAAGTGGCAGAATAAGCTGGAGGTTCTACAAACTAAGATGATTTTTGAATCAACCAACCATGACACTTTATCAAACCTTCCCTCTTTAATGTCATGGATAGTTACATTTCTTTATGGGTGATAAAATATGAGCATTTTGACTGTCTTCGCTGCCCTTGTGAAGCTCATGTTACTTCATTGTTTCAGTTGTCCCACTTTGGAAATGAAGAAGAAGTTACGATTTTACTATTAATCGGAAAGAGCTGTGTTCCAAAGGTACTTTCTCTTTTTTTTAATAAAGTTTTTATTTACAAATACAGTGATACCTTGTCTTACAAACTTAATTGGTTCCGGGACGAGGTTCTTAAGGTGAAAAGTTTGTAAGATGAAACAATGTTTCCCATAGGAATCAATGGAAAAGCAATTAATGCGTGCAAGCCCAAAATTCACCCCTTTTGCCAGCCAAAGCGCCTGTTTTTGCGCTCCTGGGATTCCCCCGAGGCTCCCCTCCATGGGAAACCCCACCTCTGGACTTCTGTTGCCAGCGAAGCACCCATTTTTGTGCTGCTGGGATTCCTCTGCTGGGATTCCCCTGCAACATCTTTTAAAACTTTTAAAACTTTTAAACTTTTTTAAATATTTAAATTTATTTGGATTTGTTACGATTTGTTTATGCCTTGTTGTGAGCCGCCCCGAGTCCGCGGAGAGGGGCGGCATACAAATCTAAATAATAAATAAATAATAAATAAATAAACATCACAAAAACATGGAAGTCCGGAGGTGGGGTTTCCCATGGAGGGGAGCCTCAGGGGAATCCCAGCAGCACAAAAATGGGTGCTTTGCTAGCAACGGAAGTCCAGAGGCGGGGCATCCGAGTGGCGGTGGTGGGTTTGTAAGGTGAAAATAGTTTGTAAGAAGAGGCAAAAAAATCTTAAACCCCAGGTTTGTATCTCGAAAAGTTTGTATGACGAGGCGTTTGTAAGACGAGGTATCACTGTATACAATAAATACATTTAATTACAATTGACAGTAGAAACATTTCAAATTACAGAAAACAATAATCATGTCGAATTATAGTCTAAACGAAATACATTTGACAATAGACCGAGACAAATAGAAAGAAAAAAGGTCGATAAACATACAAACATACAGAAAGAAACAAAAGAAACAAAAGGAAAGAGAAGAGTAGAGGGAAGTCCAGTTGCCTCTTGAAAAAAGCATCTTTGAAACAACCATGACTGAGAATCTCCACAGACATGTAAGAGTTTTAGAGTTTTTAATCTATTCAAGTGGCATGTGTTATGCTCCAGATCAACTCCAGGATATTTGTATCCATTTCCTGTATTCATAACACTGGGGAACAGCAATTTCATTGTCTTAAATTTGTGACTTGTTTTCAACTAGCTTTTGGCTTCTGGATCCATTTGAATGTCATGGGGACACAGTATCAAGGTAGATGGGATGTGCATATGATGGCTGATTATAGTTGGAGCATCAAGCGAGAATGTCCACAGATTAAATACTCCAGAAAAAGCTATAAGTGAAAAATGTTACTTTAATATGTATAATTACCATTCAATAACTATTTGTATGAACTACAATTTAACCTGCAGTAACTATTATAACTTGAATAAAATTATTCTTTGTAAACATATATTTGGTAAGTTTTTATTTTACTCTCTTTTATATGCACAATTTGTATGAGTTCTGAGGGTATCCTGTAGCTTTAAAAGTTGACATGATAAACAAAAACTGTGGTTGTTTTGGGATCCATAACACTCGACTCCATGTTGCTGCAGGAGAAAGCTGAGAGGAGTTTTTTTGTTGCAACACTGGCTCAAATGCTTTCAGGCTGCTCTGCTTCAGGATTTGCCTTCAGCAAATATCAAGTCTAGCTAGGCTGGAAGGCATTTAAAATACAAACTAAATGATCTGAAGAGCTGAAGGGGGTACCTCTTCTGCAGTATTCTGTAGAAAGAAAGTTGGAAAGACTAGGGGGCTAAAAAAAACACCTCTTAGGATTGCAAGGATAGCTAAAATAGTTATTTCAATGGAAAGGGGAAGGGGAAAAAAGTTTGATCCACTATTAGGATAAGATCAAGAGGATAGTATAAGGAAGAGTTGGAGACATGGGGTATGTTAGCTTGGAGAAGAGGAGATTGCATTATAGCTGGGTTCAAGTATATAAAAAACTTTCCTGTAGGGCTATTCTAGAAGACAGAACAAGAACCAATTTGATTTAATTACAAGGAAATAGATTCCAATGGAACATCCTAACAGTCAGAGCTGTTCAGGAAAAAAAAAACCTTGGAAACAATGGGTGGTCTTTCACTAGAGATATTTAAACAAAGGCTGGATGGCCATCTGTCAGAGATACCTTGGCAATGGATACCTGTCCTGAGAATAAGATTGGACTAAATGGCCTCCAGCATCCCTTCCAATCTTTACATGCTGTGATTCATTTTATGTAAGCTATTTGACTCTGATGTATTCATCCAATGATGTCCATGTGTGGTATCCACATTTTATTTGAAACAGACATTATGAGTAAAGAATTTTCTTAGCAAAACTTTATATACCTGTCTACCGTTTTGTTATTCCATCTCTTTTATTTTTCCAACTTTACGAATAGACTTTATTATATCCATCTTTGATATTTTATTTAGCATTTATCCTGGAATTTCTCTGAGTCTATCAGCATTGCATCAGTAGAAAGTATGTACATTTTTCTTTGGTGCTCTCTAATCATAATAGCTACGAGCCTATTGTTTATTGTATTGTAGCTGAGAAAGTATCCATTGATGTACATTTTGAGTACTGTTGCCAGTCTATTACTTCACAAAGCCACATGCCCTGAGGTGAATATAATGAATGAACCTGATTTAAAGTGTGCTATTCTGATTCATTTATGTTCACTTACTTCAAATGCTCTATGCTTCATTTCCATTTTGGCAATGTGTAAGTTCTTAATTCTTGCCTTTTGTATTCTGTATTTCAATTATAAATGTTCTTATGAGATAAATAACTCTATCAGCACTGTATTTCCTGGCAGCTTTGGCCTGACCATGTCAACAACTCCAGACCTACTAATGAAGATTTGATGTTCTTTCCCAGAAACTATAGCAGGGGTGAAATTCATCCAGCTCTATCAGGTTCGTGGGAGCTAGGAGAGCCAGTGGTGGGTTAGGTTAGGTCCCACAGAGTTGGCCTTCTCTGGGTCCCATTGTTTAAACAATGTCGTTTGGTGGGACCCGGTGAAGAGCCTTCTCTGTGACGGCCCCGACCCTCTGGAACCAGCTCCCTCCGGAGATTAGAATTGCCCCCACCCTCCTTGCCTTTCGTAAACTCCTTAAAACCCACCTCTGCCGTCAGGCATGAGGGAATTGAAACATCTCCCCCGGGCCTATACAGTTTATGCATGGTATGTTTGTGTGTATGTTTTTGCTTTTTAATAAGGGGTTTTTAGTGACTTTTAAATTATTAGATTTGTTGTCTATTGTTTTATTGTTGTTGTGAGCTGCCCCGAGTCTGCGGAGAGGGGCGGCATACAAATCTAAATAATAATAATAATAATAATAATAATAATAATAATAATAATAATAGTTCAGAAAGCTGGTAGTGCCGGCAGCTGGAGTTGTACTCTCCCACCAAACCAAGACATCATCATATCCCAGTTTTGACCCTCTGGGCATGGAAGTCAGTAGGACAGATATGTGTATTTTACCTCTGAACCAGTGGTGGGTTGCTACGAGTTCAGACTGGTTTGCACAAGCTGGTGGTGGAAACTCGGCTATGTATGTCGAAACAGTAGTAGTGATGGCCAGCTTGCCATACCCTTGAACCGGTTCCCCTGTCATTGCTACTTGAAAGAGGCTGGCAACGAACTGTCTGCACACACACAAACGTTTCTGCACATGTGCAGAAGATCAGATGTAACACAAACTGGTAAAGAAGGTAAGAGAAACCCACCCCAGCCATCATCTGCACATATGTAGAGCCTTCTGAGTATGTGCAGAGGGTCACAACCAGGTTATGACAACTTCCCAGTTTGGAGAGCACAAGCTCCCATCGCCATCGCTACCGGCTCTCCAAACTAGCCACCACCGGCCCTACCGGCTCTTGCGAGCCAGATAGAGCCAACTGAATTTCACCCCTGCACTATAGGGTGTATCTTTCAACTTGTTGTTTCATTTTCTGGCACTCAGGGTTGTTTAAATGTTTTCACCATACCCATATAATTTTCTTGATAAAATTATCATCTTCTGTATTTGATCTGGAGTTTCTTTCTACAGCTGGGTTGAATTTCCATCATTCTTGAAGATACTTTACTAATTTTGTTCCCTTTGAGAACTTGCTGCTTTCAATTCCCTTTCCCCCACTGCTTTCAGTCTTATGACATTATGAGAAAAAAGTCTGGCCAGAGGTGCTGAGAAGTACACAGCTGTACAGACACAGATATAATGATTTTAACATTTCATTTAACAACAAATGTACCTGTCATGTTATGCTACCAGTAATTTTTTGTCAAACATGGAAAATCTGCTGAATAATGAAAGAGATTTGAAGAAAACATTACAAGCTTGCATATACCATGCATGAATTGCTTCTGTTTGTATACAAAACTTAACATGAGCCAAATAAATGCTTGCTTGCCTAGGAAGTAAATATGTCAAGTTATGCCCTTAAAGATTGATTGAAGAAGGCCAGGTACCTTTTATTTCATGCCAAAATATTTAATGCCTATAACATTTTTGATTAAATGATTATGAAATGATGTTTGATGCCTGGATTAGCTTTGTCGAGGGCTAATTATGATTTGTTGACTTGAACATCATGAATAGATTTCTGAAATATACCAAATCATACCAACAATATCATTTGGGCTTGAATATGAATCAAGTAAAGTGCCTTATGGCTTAGTACAAAAATGAGATTTAGCTAGTCTGAGCTATTTACATACTATGATAATAAGATAGAAAAAATATCAAGGTGATGGTCATAAAGGTGAGATCGAAGTTCCATTTGTTTTGGATGTGTTTCATACATGCAACACACACAACAATCAGCCCAGCGTTCAATGCACTATCATTTATTTATTCATTTTTTTTTATTTATTGGATTTTTTAATGATGCCCTTCTTCTTAGACTCAGGGCGGCTTACAACATATTAGCAATAGCACTTTTTTAACAGAGCCAGCATATTGCTCCCACTATCCGGATCCTCATTTTACCCACCTCGAAAAGATGGAAGGCTGAGTCAACCTTGGACCGGTGATGAGATTTGAACTGTTGACCTGCAGATCTAGCAGTCAGCTTTTTAGTGGCCTGCAGTACTGCACTCTATCCACTGCGCCACCTCGGCTCCATATGGCCATCTTCTTTAGCCTATGGACACCCCTGCAGTTTATGATCAACAAAAGAAAATCCAAGTGGGGTAAAAAATTTCCTGAGCAAGATATAACACAAGTATTAGTTTTCTTGATATACTATTTGTAAAAAAAATAAATACAGAAATATTCACTTTAAACCATGAAAGGAAAGAACGAAGGGAGAAAAAATACAAAAAAGAGGGACAGCTCATTTTTATTATGTGTTGAAGTCCTTTCTGTGGAAATATATATTTTTAAAACTTCAAGTTACTCTTTGAAGAAGGAGGGAGTTTCCCTGGTTGTTAGATTTGCCTGTTTCTTTTTCCTCCCATCCATCTCAGGAAAACAACCACTAGTAGCTTCCCAGTCCTTGGCATCTCTCTTGAGGGCTGATGAAATAACCCAACACTGTCTCAAAGTTCTTCTGTGAATATAGCTACAGTGGGAAATCTTCTAAAGAAATGAAGGAAGAGGGAGGAAAGGAGGGAGGGAGGGAGGGAGGGAGGGAGGGAGGGAGGGAGGAAGGAAGGAAGGAAGGAAGGAAGGAAGTCAGATCTGCCATCACATCCATTCAGCCTTATTTGGCTTTGATGGCAGCCTGCCAAAAATATGGGAGGGGAGTGAGAATTCAGGGAGGGGAGATGACAGGAACCCTAGTACAAACTAGAGGCATTGGTTGAATGATCGAAGGACACAGGCATAGGAATGAAATCTCCGGGACCGCCTTCTGCCAAACAAATCCCAGGGACCGATTAGGTCCCACAGAGTTGGCCTTCTCTGGGTCCCGTCAACTAAACAATGCCGTTTGGCGGGACCCAGGGGAAGAGCCTTCTCTGTTGCGGCCCCGACCCTCTGGAACCAGCTCCCCCCAGAGATTGGAACTGCCCCCACCCTCCTCGCCTTTCGTAAACTCCTTAAAACCTACCTCTGCCGTCAGGCATGGAGGAATTGAAACATCTGCCCCGGGCCTATACAGTTTATGTATGGTATGTTTGTGTTTACGTTTGCTTTTAATAATGGGGTTTTTAGTGTTTCTCTTAAATTATTAGATTTGTTATATATTGTTTATTATTGCTGTGAGCCGACCCGAGTCTACGGAGAGGAGCGGCATACAAATCTAATAAATAAATAAATAAACATCTATCAAAGAGGTGTCAAATCTCAGAACTTTTACCAGAACAACTAGTTTGGACATTATTGGACATTAGCAAGATGATCAGGGCAGAGGACCTGGGAGAAGGAAAAAGTAATGGCTATATGCAAGAATTCCCAGATCTGACTTTTCCTATCCTGCAACTATTTGCTTTAATAAAAGTTTACTTGCAAATAGAATCAAGCATCTTTCTTTCCTAAGTTGGGGAGCCCTTGCAGAGTAGTGCCGAGGATTTTAACACGTTTTTCGAGCGGACCTCAACTCCAATTGTGAAACAGAGTCGACTGACAATGAGTCAGTCGAGGTGACTGGGGCTAAACATCTTTGCCCATCTGTCTGGGAGGAGTTTGACTTGGTGACACCTGATGAAGTGGACAAGGCCATTGGAGCTGTGAGTTCCGCCACCTGTTTACTGGATCCGTGTCCCTCTTGGCTGGTTTCGGCCAGTCGAGGGGTGACACGGAGCTGGGTCCAGGAGATTGTCAATGCCTCATTGGGGAGGGGGTCCTTTCCGCCCCTTTATAAGGAGGCGCTTGTGCGCCCCCTCCTCAAGAAGCCCTCCCTGGACCCAGCCATGCTTAATAACTACCGTCCAGTCTCCAACCTTCCCTTCATGGGGAAGGTTGTTGAGAAGGTGGTGGCACTTCAACTCCAGTGGTCCTTGGAAGAAGCCGATTATCTAGGTCCTCAGCAGTCTGGATTCAGGCCCGGCTACAGCATGGAAACTGCTTCGGTCGCGTTGATGGATGATCTCTGGCGGGCCCGGGACAGGGGCCTGTCCTCTGTCCTGGTGTTCCTTGACCTCTCAGCGGCTTTCGATACCATCGACCATGGTATCCTTCTGCGCTGGCTGGAGGGGTTGGGAGTGGGAGGCACTGTTCTCCAGTGGTTCTCCTCCTACCTCTCGGGTCGGTCGCAGTCGGTGTTAGTGGGGGGTCAGAGGTCAACCCCGAGGTTTCTCCCTTGTGGGGTGCCTCAGGGGTTGGTCCTCTCCCCCCTGCTATTTAATATCTACATGAAACCGCTGGGTGAGATCATCCAAGGGCATGGGGTGAGGTATCATCAATACCCAGCTGTACATCTCCACCCCATGTCCAGTCAACGAAGCAGTGGAAGTGATGTGCCGGTGCCTGGAGGGTGTTGGGGCCTGGATGGGTGTCAACAAACTCAAACTCAACCCAGACAAGACGGAGTGGCTGTGGGTTTTGCCTCCCAAGGACAATTCTATCTGTCCGTCCATCACCCGGGGGGGGAATTATTGACCCCCTCAGAGAGGGTCTGCAACTTGGGTGTCCTCCTCGATCCACAGCTCACATTAGAGAAACACCTTTCAGCTGTGGCGAGGGGGGCGTTTGCCCAGGTTCACCTGGTGTGCCAACTGTGGCCCTATTTGGACCGGGAGTCACTGCTCACAGTCACTCATGCCCTCATCACCTCGAGGCTCGACTACTGTAACGCTCTCTACATGGGGCTACCTTTGAAAAGTGTTCGGAAACTTCAGATCGTGCAGAATGCAGCTGCGAGAGCAATTATGGGCTTCTCTAAGTATGCCCATATTACTCCAACACTCCGCAGTCTGCATTGGTTGCCGATCAGTTTCTGGTCACAATTCAAAGTGTTGGTTATGACCTATAAAGCCCTTCATGGCACCGGACCAGAATATCTTCGGGACCGCCTCCTGCCGCACGAATCCCAGCGACCGGTTAGGTCCCACAGAGTCGGCCTTCTTCGGGTCCCGTCGACTAAACAATGTCATCTGGCGGGACCCAGGGGGAGAGCCTTCTCTGTGGGGGCCCCGACCCTCTGGAACCAGCTCCCCCCTGAGATTAGGATTGCCCCCACCCTCTCTGCCTTTCATAAACTCCTTACGACCCACCTCTGCCGTCAGGCATGGGGGAACTAAAACACCTCCCCCTTGCCCATGCTGTTTTGTTGATTGATTGACTGTGTGCCTGTTTTTTTTATATATATTGGGATTGTTTTATGAAATTAATAATTTTAATTGTAATTAGATTGGTGGGCATTGGATTTGTTATTGTGTACTGTTTTTTATTATTGTTGTGAGCCGCCCCGAGTTTTCGGAGAGGGGCGGCATATAAATCCAATAAATCTAATCTAATCTAATCTAAATGCCCAAGTTGATACAGGCCTGACAGAAGGATTTGAAACAATGAGAGCTGGACTACAGAATATATCAATAATTTTGCTTTATTTATTTTTCCTATGATGGATAGATATAGTTATACTGGTGATTAGTACCCTGTTGAAGATTTGAAAGACCACACTTTTGTTCATTAAAAGCTATATGGTTGTTAGGAATTAGAAATGGCTTGATGACACCAAATCAATCAATATTCTTCCTGAATATCGCTAAATGATTTGTTTGGGTAAAATTCACATTCCACAGTGGCAAGTTCATTGCAAGGAACATTACCTGAACTCTCATTTGCTCTGTTTTAGAGATGAATCAAATTTTATTTAATAACTGAAGAGCCAAGATCTCTTTTTAGATGATCATTGCACCTTGTCACCGGGACCGCCTTCTGCCGCACGAATCCCAGCGACCGGGTAGACATCTCCCCCGGGCCTATATAATTTATACATGATATGTTTGTGTGTATGCTTGCTTTTAATAATGGGGTTTTTAGTGTTTTTTAAATTATTAGATTTGTTCTTACATTGTCTTTGTTATTGTTGTGAGCCGCCCCGAGTCTACGGAGAGGAGTGGCATACAAATCTAATTATTATTATTAATAATAATATTATTAATAATAATAATAATATTATTAATAATAATAATAATAATAATATTAATATCCTCAGAAGGGACCTTCTATGTCTAGAATTGCATCCCTTCAAAGTTCTTGTTGAGCCAACCCTAGCATCCTGAAGACATGTCCCCATCTCTCTCTCTTTCTCTTTTTCTCTCTCTCTCTCCTCCCCCCTCATGCTATCTTATTGATATTGATAGGAGCCATGGTGGAGCAGTGGTTAGAATGCAGTATTGCAGGTTAATTCTGCCCAGTGTCAGGAGTTCGATCCTGACTGGCTCAAGGCTGACTCGGGTCAATAAGAGAAGGACACTAATTGTTTGGGGTAATATGCTGACTCTTTAAACCATTTACAGAAGACTGTAAAACACTATGAAGTGGTTTAAAAGTCTAAGTGCTATCGTTGTTATTTAGGATTTATTTATTGGTTGTTTTATTTATTTATTTATTTATTCAGCCCTGATGGGCTAATTTTTATTGCAAGCTGTCCTAAGTTGGTTGAGTTAGACAGCTTTATATGCATGATTAAATATATAGATAAATAAGTACCATGTTAAAAAACCAAAGTGTAAAACAGATTTTGTTTTTGTTTTAATGATACTAAATCCAATACAAGGGAAAACCTCTGGGAATCTAGGTACATCCGAATATGCTTTCCTGGAATTCCAGTTTAATGAAGTGCATTAAGTGCAGTTTATAATCATATTTATGCAGTCTCTTTTCTATGATTGAATATAATAAGATCAGATGCTGTGGTGGGACTGGAGAAAGATAATATCATGCAGGTCATGATCTTGCTGCCCCTTCTATTTGAATTTGCATAGGAAATATGTGAATATGATTGTAGTGGTAATATAAAGTTATTCAAAATCTTATGAAACTACACTTGCTTGATTGTAAGTAGCAGTGAAACTATATGCATTAATATTTTGAAATATGCACCACAAAGTTCAATATCACTTACCGGTATATCCAGGTAAGTATATTTAGGATTACTTTGCCAAATCAGCATAAGTTGCCCTCCAGAAGTATCTGCAGAGTGGGTAAAAAAAGACAAGATGGAGCCACAACCCACAGGATGGATTCAAATCCCACCTGTTTGAGGTATGATCACACCATACTGGTTGTTATCTGACCATTATGAATACACTTAGGTCTGTCTATTCCTAAACCATAAATGATGCAGCCTTGTAAAGTAAAGTATAGCCAGGGTTTTATCCTTTTGAACTGCAGTTGAGCCTTGATATCCTGCAATTACATGGGAAAAGGATTGCAACTGAAACCAGATTTTAAAAGGCTCTATCTAGAAGCCTTTCCAGAAGGTGTGCCACTGACATGGTGAGATAAATCATCAATAAATTAGTTGCTCTTTTATTTTTCTCCATAGGAGTGTATTCAAGAAGATAACAATTATATTAGATGAGTAGGACGATGTGCTGAGTTGGGTGATACAATAAACTTAGTAGAATACACAATGGTTGATGGCATTATATACTCATTTTCTGCCCTTTCCCTTGTCCTACTCCTACCTTTCTTTAGGAGCACTGAGAGAAGCTGCCTTCCAAAGATATATTTAGACCAATGGTTAATTCATTGCTGTCTTATACAGTGGAATTATTTTTCTTGAACATGTATTATTTAGACTGTTTGAGGGTTATTTGTTCTTTTTAATTAATGTTTTGGTTTTATTGTTTTTGGTTTATTTTTTGTTTGTTTGCTGCTTAGATCACTGTTGCGAAATGAATAAATGATTAGATAGAGAGATGACAGACAGGCAAACAAACAGATAATAGAGGGTAGATGGATGATAGATAGATAGATAGATGGATGGATGGATGGATGGATGGATGGATGGATGGATGGGTGGGTGGGTGGGTGGGTGGGTGGGTGGGTGGATATGAATGAACAGACAGACCGATCGATCAGACAAACTGTACTCAGAGAGTAGTCCTTAATGCTACTATATCTACATGGAAAGAAGTAAGCAATGTGGTACTACAAGGTTCAGTCTTAAGCCCATTATTCTTCAATATTTTTATACATGAGGAAACAGAAAGAGAACTCATCAAATCTTCAGAATACACTAAGCTGGCAGAAATAGCCAACACCCCAGAACACAAGCTCAGGATCCAAAAAGATCTTGACATACTTAAACAATTGGCTCTATCCAGTGATGGGCTCCTACGGTCAGGAACGCAGTTCCGGTAGCAAAATTTGGAGCTCCACCTCAGAGCACCCAATTTGCACTGAAAGATGTTGAAACAAAATGCATAAGCCACACTCACAGTGTGGTAGTAAAAATTTTGGTAGCCCATCACTGGCTCTATCTAACAACATGAAATTTAATGTAGAGAAAAACAAAGTTGGAAAAAGTGGAAAGAAGAGCAAGTGAGGTGATTTAAATGCCTGGAGACAAAAACATATGCAAAACAATTGCAGGAATTGGGTATGGCCAGTTTAGAGAAATGAAGGACTAAGGTGACATGATAGCAGTATTACAGTATTTGAGGAGCTGCCACAAATAAAAGGATGTGAACTTATTTTCCAAAGCACCAGAAGGCAAGACAAGAAACAATGGATGGAAATTAATCGAGGAGAGAAGCAACATAAAATTAAGGAGAAACTTCCTAACAGTGAGGGAAATTTACCAGTGGAATAGCCTGCTTTCAGAAGTTTTAGGTGCTTCATTACTAGAGGTTTTTGGAGCCATATCGGCCAGCATGTGAGCCATTGCCCTAGCTTAGCTCCAGTGCGCATGTGCACACCAGCTAACTGATTTTTGACTCACATGTGGGCATTCACGCATGTACGATGGCGCACTTGCACATGCTTTCAGCCCTTGAGGAAAAAAGGTTATCCATCACTGATATAGGCTCTCTTGCTTGAGTATAGGGCTGGACTAGAAGACCTCTAAGGTCGATCCTGTCTTATCCTATCCTATCCGATTCCTATCCAATACAAAATTCAGAATTATGCGAAATTATATCATTGTGCTTTGTGAGTATTCTTCTAATCCTCTATGATGAAATGTTTATATTTTGTCAGCTGTTATCATGTGCCTGTTCTGGATGCAATAGAAATTTCCCCAGATTAAATGAGTTCAGATGCTTTTTCCAGAAGACTTTCAAAGTTTTGAGTTCATGCCCAATGTTTTCATAACAGAACCTTAATTGTGAGATGCAGAAAAAAAATGGGAGAAAAAGTTTTCCTGTTTATTTTGGACCTCTTGAAAGCCTTTAATATGCTAGGAATGTGTCCTTTTTGGCTGTCTGATTAAAATGGAAAGTAAGTGAGGAAAGCCCAGTGCCTCCCATTTTCTTTGGTGAAAGGTTTCTTTCTCTCTTCCATAATTTTCAGCATCTACACAAAACCACTGAGGGGGAACCTGCTCCGTTATCTCTGTGGCTGTAATATAATATAATTTCCATTGCATGCTAATGAGGCAAGGAGGTCTTTCCTTGGTATGTAGTGTATCTTCAAAAATGAGTTTGACTGTATGGCCCTATTCATGCACTGTGAACATCACTTTCCGAAATAGAATAGGAAGCTCTCGTGGTAGTGGCAATTCAGTGAAAGCCTCATTGCCCGAGGGAGATCGTTTAACCAACTCACTTCTAAAATAGGTGCCCATCATTTTGTTCCACTTGCAGACATTAGAATCTGAGAAATAGCTTTCTGCCCAAGGAGAAATTGGCAGCTATAGAAGATTCCCATTCTTCTTTCTCCTGCCCTTCAAATGCACAAAGAGGGCAGCGTACAGGTTAGGAAAAGCTACTATAAATCCTATTTGGTTTTGTCTTACTATATTTTACTTTTATTTCCATGGCTTGTAGCCTGCATACATTTATTTCATGAACTCAGGGAAGCTCACATTATTATTATTATTATTATTATTATTATTATTATTATTATTATTATTATTTATTAGATTTGTATAGGCAAGCATAAGCAGCAATGTAAAGTTGCGGCCCTATTTGGACTGGGAGTCACTGCTCACAGTCACTCATACCCTCATCACCTCGAGGTTCGACTACTGTAACGCTCTCTATATGGGGCTACCTTTGGAGAGTGTTCGGAAACTTCAGATCGTGCAGAATGCAGCTGCGAGAGCAATCATGGGCTTCCCTAGGTATGCCCATGTTACTCCAACACTCCGCAGTCTGCATTGGTTGCTGATCAGTTTCCGGTCACAATTCAAAGTTTTGGTTATGACCTATAAAGCCCTTCATGGCACCGGACCAGGATATCTGCGAGACCGCCTTCTGCCGCACGAATCCCAGCGGCCGGTTAGGTCCCACAGAGTTGGCCTTCTCCGGGTCCCGTCGAAGAAACAATGTCGTCTGGCGGGACTCAGGGGAAAAGCCTTCTCCGTGGCGGCCCCAACCCTCTGGAACCAGCTCCCCCCAGGTATCAGGACTGCCCCCCCCTTGCCTTTGTAGCTGTATGTGTGATAAGTTTGCGTGTATGCTTTTTTATATATTGGGTTTTTTTAGGCTTTTTAATGTAAAATTGTTATTTTGAATTTTAATATTAGATTTGTTACTGTATATTGCTTTTATCATTGCTGTGAGCCGCCCCGAGTCTGCGGAGAGGGGCGGCATACAAATC
The DNA here is from genome assembly GCF_031021105.1 of Erythrolamprus reginae. Taxonomy (NCBI): domain Eukaryota; kingdom Metazoa; phylum Chordata; class Lepidosauria; order Squamata; family Dipsadidae; genus Erythrolamprus; species Erythrolamprus reginae. Next base: position 59,931,055 of record NC_091951.1, read on the forward strand.
TAAATAATAATAATAATAATAATAATAATAATAATAATAATAATAATAATAATAATAATAATAAAGAGCAGAATTAAAAATGGAATGAACACCTCACGGGTCAAATGTTTAGAGAAAGCAAGGAAGGAAACTACTTCACACACCCGGATTGTAACAGAGCCCCCAAATCTGCTATCCTCTGATTCCTAAAGAAATGAAACATATCTCTTCAATTAGAGGTTAAACAACAGGGAAACAGGTTCACCCTCTTCGGGGATGTCAAAAAGTCAAGATGGCAGCCGTAACCAAGATGGCACTGGGGGCAAAACCTGCAGGGTTTTAATAGCATGGCAGCAGCCATGATGTTGATTATTTTGGCATCCCTTTTCCAGGATGACTTTTCTAAAGGAAAAGAGAACCAATAAGATCAGAGTGTACAAAAACCACATGTAAAGTTTTAGGCTTAGCATTAAAAAAATATATGATTTCGCCACTTTTTCTGCAAGTTTAAATCAATGTTAACCTTAAATTTAGGATATTTCTGGAAATTTTCCCTCCCAAGCCTCTAGTTGTAAGAGATGTGAAATGTTAGTCTCAGGGCCCGAGCAGCTTGATCAGATTGGTAGGTACTCTTACAGCTGATCTTTATATCTCAAAAAAAACCCCAACCAGCTACTAAAAAATTAGCAACCAACTCTTCAGGAACCTCAGACCCAAGTTGAACTTCCCTAAAGCATTATAGGAGTAGACTGTTATATATTCATATCATTTTACAATGTTTAGAAGTTTTAGATAGTTGTTTTTTTTTTATTATTATTATTATTATTATTATTATTATTATTATTATTATTATTATTATTATTATTAATTATATTTATATGCCACTTTTCTCCGAAGTCTCAGTACGGCTCACAAGACACAATATAAACAATGCAACAACAAATCTAATTAATTAAAATAATTACAAACTAAGATTCCAATATATTAAAATCAGTCAACCAATTCATTCACAACCACTCATCAGATTAAGTAAACAGGGGGCAGGGGGATTGATCTAATCGCCCCATGCCTGGCGACATGAATGAGTCTTAAGACTCTTGCGAAAGGCGAGGAGGGTGGGGGCAGTGCAAATCTCTGGAGGAAGCTGATTCCAGAGGGCCGTGGCCACCACAGAGAAGGTTGTCTGGCCGATGGGACCTGGAGAAGGCCAACTGAAAATTGGCAAAAAGTTTCTGTACATGCACAGAAGCTAAATCTCACGCAGGCGCCCGCCCTTTGGTCATGCATAGCCACATGCGCAGCTCTATTTTTGCTACCACTCTATAGAGCGGCCCGTACTGGCGGGAACCTATTACTGCTACCTGTATTGTAGGAATAGTGGTTGCTAGCCTTGCCCTCCGGCATCTGCCACCAGAAGCACCAGAAAAGGTTACTTCCTTCAGCTGCCGAGGACAGGGTTGGCTTTCCTTTCTTGCAAAACCAAGGCAGAATAGAGCAACTTGTCTTGGCAAATCAGATAGTTCTCCCCTTATGACTACAATTGGAACCAGAACTTCCATCGCTAAATGATTCAGTCGTTAAATTAGTAATGCATGATTTCTATGTCCTTTTTTTACCTTGGTCCTTAAGTGGAACACTACAGTCCTTAAACAAACCTTGGAGGTTTTCTTGTCCAATCCCCCGCTTAATAGGAAACCTACACCACTTCAGACAAATGGTTATCTAATCTTTCCTTTAAAACTTTCAGTGTTGGGGCATTTACAATTTCTGGAGGCAAGCTGTTCCACGGATTAATTGTTCTGAGCTGTTTGGAAATTTCTTCTTAGTTCTAAGTTGCTTCTCTTCTTGATTAATTTCCATCCATTGCTTCTCTATTTCTTTCTTTATTTATTATTTAGATTTGTATGCCGCCCCTCTCCGCAGACTCAGACTTCTTGCCCTAACCTCAGATGCTTTGGGGAATAGGCTGACTCCCTCTTCTTTGTGGCAACCCCTGAACACTGTATCATGTCTCCCCTAGTCCTTCTTTTCATTAAACTGGACATACTGTACATACCCAGTTCCTGCAAGCATTCTTGATATGTTTTAGCCTCCAGTTCCCTAATCCTCTTTGTTGCTCTTCTCTGTACTCTTTCTAGAGTCTCAACAACTTTTTTGCATCGTGGCGACCAAAACTGAATGCAGTATTCCAAGTGTGGCCTTACTAAGGCATTATAAAATGGTATTAACACTTCACGTGATCTTGATTCTATCCCTCTGATAATACAACCTAGAATTGTGTTGGCTATTTTGGCAGCTGCTGCATACTGCTGGCTCATATTTAAATGGTTGTCCATCAGGACTACTCATATAGCAATATGTCATTTTCAATTGTTCTTGTCAGTAGCTTAATATTCTTTCTTTCCATATAGTTAGCCTTACATTGGATTTTATTGTTTTGGTCTTCTTTTGTTTTCAGCCTCCCTGAATTATGTGAGGCAAGGCAGGATACAAGCAATCAAAACCAATAAATAAATGATCACCTTGGTAAATCAATTTCGTGTGCTGTTTAAAAGTAGTGAAAATATGGCTGGGCTTCAGTGCAGCTACAGCTGAGAAAGCTGACTCCAGTCCTTCTACAGAACTCATGCTGCCTGAAGTGCTGTAATCATACCTGATAGGAGCAGAGAGCTTTCTTTACATTATTGACACAGTATGAAATATGTCCCATAGCAGATGAGCACTCAAGAGTCTCCCCCCTGGCTTGTCTTGGCATGCTCACTGTCTACCAGTCACTGCTGCACTTCAAAAAGAAAAGGGTTGAATTGTGCAGACCTTCCTTGCAACTTTCTCGGAATCATAAACTTTTCAAAGCTAGTTATATGTATGCATGAATTCTCACACACACACGAATAGACCTGATGCCATTGCAAGTCGTGGGTTTGTGTATTCTTTTGGTTGACTCTTATCTTGCCTCTTAATTTGATTTTCAAACTAGTCACTGCATTTGCTGCCAGCATACCTTTATGTAGAGGATTCAAAGAAGCTAACAACCTCTGAAATAGCATTATGGGAAAGAAGTCAGAGTTATTAGCAGAAAACAAACAGTTTCATACCAAACTGTATATATTTCTTAATTTATCCGACTGCAGTAGTGAAAAAAAATGTTAGAAAATGAAGCATTGCATGCAATTTCAAAGTCCATTTGCTTGCTTATCTGCTTGCTCATTAAGGTACTTAAACATAATTTATGCAAATTTCTCCAAAATCCATTCTAAACATTCTTGGCAAGTTATAATTTTAAGAGAGACGCTTAAGCTTAAATGATATTTTTAAGTGCTTCAAGTTGTCATAGGAACCTCTGACAATACCATTAGGTCACAACGCATCCATAATTGGTTTAGAGACCATTCCCTGAGACCATAGCTCCTGAAATAGGTGCATGGAAACTGGTTGGGCAGCTTCCTGGAAAACAACAACTCCCTTCTCCTTTTACCCTCTGCGCATGCATAGAACGCTTTGCACATGCCCAGAACATAAAAGAACCCAAATGGTGGCATCCGGGTGGGTGGGCGGAGCCTCACTCTCCCTACATGAATGACTCTCCGACAACCAATAGCAGGAGCAAATCGGGAACATTTCACCCCTGTGTTTGTTGACATATTTTGTTCTTTTGTGGAGAAGAGATGGACCTAAATCCCTTTTCTCTCTTTCTAAGGTGAAATCTTCTAGCATACAGAAAGAAATCTAACTTAGTTACAGCTGAGCAAAACATGGCCTGAGACTTCCATTTTATTTTGTATGTGCCAGTGCAAAATCTTAGCTGGTTTCCTTCAAAGCTAGTTTAATTTGACTGTTTTTTAAATCTTTATGGGGCTTTTCATTTTATAACGTTTTAGTTTAGAAATGTTCGACTTCTTTTATCTTTTGTATCTATTTTATTGTATTTTATCATTGTTGTAAGCCACCCTGAGTCCTTCAGGATTGGGCAGCATAGAAGTCGGATAGATAGACAGATAGGTAGGTAGGTAGATAGATAGATAGATAGATAGATAGATAGATAGATAGATAGATAGATAGATAGATAGATAGATAGATAGATTCTATCTTAGATGATCCTATCCATCATTTTTTTGTTCACATGTCCTCTTTGGAGGCCTGGTCCTTTTCTTTCCCAATCTCCCTGTTTGTTAGCAGTTGAGTGTTCTGAAGAAGGATTTGTAAATGGTGTGTGGGAAGGATTGTGAGAGACAGGGAAGAGCTGTAGACACAGCAACAGTTGGATAAGAGACAGTGTGGCCCACAAAAGAAATGGAGGTCTCAGTAGGTATCTAGGATGATCACTAGTTCATTGTGGTAATATTTTGGACTTAATGGGTCCATCAGATTCATATTTTTAGTTAACATATATAATTTGCCCATTTTTTTCCCTTAAAAGCACCATAAGAGAGACACCTCCTCAAAGATTTATGTGATAACATCAATAATCAAGTATAATATTTTAAAGATAAAGATTCACAGGAAGTTCATGACTAAGGGGACCAAGAAGTAAAAACTACTCAGACAAAACTAAAGTAGACTATTTGTGCTTAGTTAAGATGTTTGCTTTAACAAGAATGAGAGACACTTGAGAATTCCCTTTCACAACACAGCACACAGTGAGGGGAAATTTTACTTTTCTTTCTCCGGTACCTACACAACAAATACCATTGGGCAGCAGTTAACATAAGAGGAACCAAAAAAATATGTATCTGGTAAAATTTGATGCTCTCTGCCAGCTAAGAGTTAGGTGAAAAACAAAAAGACTGTATAGGTAATTCTCCACTTACAATGGTTCATTTAGTGACCGTTCAAAATTACAACAGCACTGAAAAAAGTGACTTTTGAACATTTTTTCACATGAAAACATTTTTTCACATACGTTTTATGCTTAAGACCTTCCACCATTCTTGTAGCCCGTCTTTGGACCTGTTCAATTTTGTCAATATCTTTTTGTAGGTGAGGTCTCCAGAACTGAACACAGTATTCCAAATGTGGTCTCACCAGCATTCTATATAGCGGGATCATAATCTCCCACTTCCTGCTTGTTATACCTCTAGCTATGCAGCCAAGCATCCTACTTGCTTTCCCTAGTAGGATGCTTGGCTGCATAGCTAGAGGTATAACAAGCAGGAAGTGGGAGATTATGATCCCGCTATATAGAATGCTGGTGAGACCACATTTGGAATACTGTGTTCAGTTCTGGAGACCTCACCTACAAAAAGATATTGACAAAATTGAACGGGTCCAAAGACGGGCTACAAGAATGGTGGAAGGTCTTAAGCATAAAACGTATCAGGAAAGACTTCATGAACTCAATCTGTATAGTCTGGAGGACAGAAGGAAAAGGGGGGACATGATCGAAACATTTAAATATATTAAAGGGTTAAATAAGGTCCAGGAGGGAAGTGTTTTTAATAGGAAAGTGAACACAAGAACAAGGGGACACAATCTGAAGTTAGTTGGGGGAAAGATCAAAAGCAACATGAGAAAATATTATTTCACTGAAAGAGTAGTAGATGCTTGGAACAAACTTCCAGCAGACATAGTAAATCTACAGTAACTGAATTTAAACATGCCTGGGATAAACATATATCCATCCTAAGATAAAATACAGAAAATAGTATAAGGGCAGACTAGATGGACCATGAGGTCTTTTTCTGCCGTCAGACTTCTATGTTTCTATAAAAGTTGCAGCATTGCCTAAGATCACATGATCAAAATTCAGATGCTTGGCAAAGAGTTCAAAGGATGATTATGGTATCCGGGAGTCATGTGATCAGCTTTTGTGACCTCCTGACAAGCAAAGTCAAAGGGGAATCCAGATTCACTTAACCACCATGTTACTAATTTAACAAAAACATTGGTTCCCTGAACAACTGTGGCAAGAAAAGTCATAAAAATGGGACAAACTCCACTTAAATGTTTCATTCAGAAATGTAAATATTAGACTCAATTGTGGTCCTAATTTGGAGACTACCTTTAGTATTTAGCTAACCATGCAATTAAAGATTTGTATAATTTGGATGTTATTAAAGCAATTTAGAGAGCCTTCTCTGTGGCGGCCCCGACCCTCTGGAACCAATTCCCCCAGAGATTAGAATAGCCCCCACCCTCCTTTCCTTTTGTAAGCTCCTCAAAACCCACCTCTGCCATCAGGCATGGGGGAACTAAGATTATCTTTCCCCCTAGGCTTCTACAATTTATGCATGGTATGTTTGTATGTATGATTGGTTTTATAACAAGGGTTTTTAGCTGTTTTAGTATTGGATTTTTACATTCTGTTTTTGTCACTGTTGTTAGCCGCCCCGAGTCCACGGAGAGGGATGGCATACAAATCCAATAAATAAATAAATAAATTGCTCCATGGTAGGAATAAAATATCTCATTTTAATGGTCTTAAAAGGAGGAGGAGGGGGGGGGAGACTTTGCCAGTCATAGGCAAAGGCAAAGTTGACTGAAATAAGTTTAATTTGGTATTGTCCATTACATTGACAGGCAGCAGGTTCTTTCCATCTGGAAATCTGAGGACGAAAACTGGGAGTTTTCAGCATGCAAAGCATGTGTTGAGCCACTGAGCTACTGCCATTCCCAATAGGATTATATTAACACAATAAAGAAGAAAGGCATATTATGCAGTGTACTCCTAATGCTTTTCAGCATGCAGGATTAATTTCCTGGCAGAGCAGACTTTGCAACAATAGGTATTAGGCAGGTAATTGGGGAATCTAGATGATGGTATCCCATTGCCATTATTTGATCTTCAACTAAACCAAATAAATAAAGCAACCTGGTGGATTTGTCTCTGTTAGCAATTCCAACTATTTCTCAAAAGCCGTATCAAGTATGTAATTGATGCTTGCACCTTAAGGCAATAACATGGAAGAGAGAGACCAGAATCCCGTCCCAAGAAATGCTGCCTATTCAAATGCTGCCTCTTAACAATATACAAATACTATAATAAACCCCGTTAAATAACCACAATAATGGATTAATGAATGGCTAGATTGTTTCCAATTTAGAGCTATGAATATGAAAAGAAGAGAGGGCTTCCACGGATGACAAGCAATAAGAACTTGGTTCCTCAAAAAGAAATGTCCCTTAGGGAATAATATTTATAACAATTATTATTGTTGTTGTTGTTAATAGTAGTAGTATCATTAATAATGCCAAATTCACTTTTAATAAAATAAAACAATTCTGCATACAAGCAAAGAGACACGTAGTGGGGAGAAATTAAAAAAATATATTTTAAATATTTTTTTAAAGATTGCCATAATATTGTTGTTGGAAAAATTGTCAGAGATAAGATACACTACTATTAATCTTCTCATTGTTCCTAACGCCCATCTCTTTCCACTTATGACTGCATGACTGTAACTTTGTTGCTTGTAGCCTTTCAGTTTATACTGACTGTTTCCTAATGTTATTTGATTGCTTTTTGTACCCTATGACTATCATTAACTGTTGTACCTATGATTTTTGATGAGTCTATATTGTCTTTTATGTACACTGAAAGCATGTGCACCAAGAAAAATTCCTTGTGTGTCCAATCACACTCGGCCAATAAAGAATTCTATTCTATTCCATTCCATTCCATTCTATTCTATTCTTAAAAAGATCATTATACATACACTCTCACACACAATACTCATGGAACATATTACCTTTCCTAACATGTGTATATCCCAGTTCTGTGGGATTCCAGTCCCAGAATTGGGGGAGAATTTGGCTCTAAATTGGAAGTAACTTAATTGCTGAAAATCTTATAAACTCATCCGTTCCATCTCAATAAATCCTGCTAAAGAAGATTCAGAGAGAATCTTGCTTCGAATAATTACTTTTCATTGAGCTAACTGTCAAGGGCCAGATAGTTAGACCATATCTCTTGAATATAGAGCACATTCTTATTTCTACATTGCTAAACTATGCTTGTTTGTTACAATATTTTATACCACCAATTATAGTAGAATTGGAGGCCATTTACAGAAACAAAGAGGGAGATGAGTGGTTAAGAAATATGAAATATAAATAAATAAAATACATTAAGTAGAGCCAGAAGATGTCAGAAACTATTTAAAGGCAGCCTGCACACAATTAGTCTGCAAATCTTCAGCAGAACTGCCAGGTTTTAAAAGATTTCCATGAGTTAAGGAGTTTGGAGTCACAACTATGAGATGGGCAGCTATGTAAATTGACTAGATAGATAAATAAACCCAACATTTTAAATTGGAATCAGCGGTAAATTCACAGTGGTATCATACGTATTATGTGGTGAAATTATTTATTTCTAGTTAACAGATGGAGTACTATACTTTGAACCAATCCAAACTTCCAAATCATCTCCACATACCCATTGTAATAATCCAACCATGAGTTAACAAGTCAACAACTCACTGAAGCCAGGATTTTCTCAGGAAGATATACATCTACAATTGGCATGCAACAGACCTGCTCGTAAGATGTGAATATAACTCCAAATGTTGCTTTTTGAGTGAGAGTTCTGTTATGTTTGCAAGTTGTTAAAATAAATGTGATCGCTGATTGGAGCAGGTGCGACCAATGAGAAGCCCGCAAGCGCAACCAATGGGAAGCCGAGGCGCGACCAATAAGGAACCTCCGGGCACAACCAATAGAAAGCCTCGGCGCAAAGCCTGAAATATTGTCACCAATCCCCAGCGGTGGTAACAAAGTATAAAAGGTGCGGCTTTGGCCGCTTTTCCTTTAAGTCACTACCTGCCTGCGAGCTGGTCACTTTTAATGTTCCTGATTGCTAAATAAAGAGCTGTTACCCTCTTCCTTGGCCTCCAGCCTCTGATTTAACAAGTACAGTCTTATCAAGAATGAAAACTGAAGTTAGAATAGAGTCATATCTATTACCAACAGGGACTAATTCCATCTTGCAGGGATTTAATCTGAGCCAGTACATACATAAGATCCATGGATATATATGGACAATGAAAATTGGCTATTAATCTTACTCTAGTGCCATCATCTTGTGTACCAGCTCTTCAGAAGAAAGTAAAAATGTTAGCAACTAAAGCTCAAAACAGAAGTTATGAACAACATTCTGGCTACACTCTCCAAACATGTTGCCAGTTTCTAGCTGTCTTTCAGGCTGCAAACAGCCCGTTCGTTTTGCTAGTTTAACAACCTACCATATTTAACTTGAATTGGGTTAACATCTCAGCTTGCCTGCCAACATTTATGATAACTAAAGAGGTTTTGAAATGTTCCTCCAGGTCCAAATTTTCTTCAGTGCCAAAGGAGCATGAAGTATACTTACATAGTAAGTTTCCCTTTATCCAGACAGCAAGTTTTCAATTGTATTTCCATGTATTCTGTCATGTATACAGAAGCTGATAGCACAGAACTCAGCACTCATCTGCAACATTTACCAGCACTGAGATAAAACTTATATTCAATTCCTTTAAAAGTCCTTTGTCCTTGGTGACCTTCAGTAGCTGTACTACTTTTGAACCTAAGGGTGGGATGGGGGTGGGTGGGGGTGGGGGAAAGGCCAGGGAATGCTCAAATTTGACAAGACAATTAAGTCCACTAAAAATTTATAGCATAAAATTATCTCTCTCAGATACTTGGCAGATTTTACATGCCAGTGAAAATAACATCATATTTTATTCCCCAATCTATACATCTTATTCCCGCTTAGAGTGCTTTCTTAATTATCTTTCCAACCTTCTGCCACATGATTTCCTTAAGTATGAAGTGGAAATATTTCCATTTCATTCTGTGCCATTTTACTAGCTGCAGACTCTTTTAATTGGTAACTTAGCTCCTTCTATTTAAAGAACAATTATTTCCTGTATTTCTGGAAGAAAAGCAGAAAGCCTTTACATCATATAACCCTATTTTGCACCATAATTCCATATTGTCCTGCAATTTGGCCTACTGTATCCAAGGCATGAGCATTATTTTTTCAGCTTGGAGAGCTATTTCAGATTCTTAAACTTAAAATTCCTTATTGTTACAATGATGTCATGCATTGTTTTCCATACTACCCCAGAAACAAATTAAAAGCTGTTGGAAAGTCTTACAACTTTTTTTCTTCCTCTCAAGGCCTGTGTCATCTCCTATTTTTCTGAGCACCAATTTTATTCACTTGGTAAAAAGCCAAAACAAATACTGGCTCAGTATATTAGATTTCCGCAGATGTCCAAAGGTCAATTCCCAAGCATAAGTAATGGGGAGTAGGAGATAGGGTGTCAAACATGGCTAAAGCCAAGACCTGGAGTTTTCTTGCCTAAACGTTACCTGGGTGGAAAAGGCAGGAGCAGGACACAGAGATGCTCAAGGCAATTGAGGTATGTCTCTGTGCAGTGCTGACTGACATCACCCTGGGCTACTGCTTCTCAATTACAGTGTTCCCTCGATTTTCGTGGGGGATGCGTTCCAAGACTGTCCGCGAAAGTCGAATTTCCGCAAAGTAGAGATGCGGAAGTAAAGACACCATTTTTGGCTATGGACAGTATCACAAGCCTTCCCTTAACACTTTAAACCCCTAAATTACCATTTCCCATTCCCTTAACAATACTTTACTCACCATTATTACTGGTACTCACCATTGAATAAGATCCTGATATTTATAAACATAATTATTTATTAACAATAATTATTTTTTTTGTTATTTATTTGGAAAAATTATTAGTTTAGCGATGACATATGACATCATCAGGCGGGAAAAACTGTGGTATAGAAAAAAACTACAAAGTATTTTTAAATGAATATTTTTTTAAAAATCGTGGTATAGGCTATTCGCAAAGTTCGAACCCGCGAAAATTGAGGGAACACTGTATTTTCTGTTACACCCCCACTAGGAAGAAGTAAACACATACACACACACCGAAACTCTCTGATCTGGGCCCCAATAGAATTTTAGTGTTAATATTTATTATTTTACTTATTATAAGCTGCAAGCAAACTATTGGCTGGGAAAGGCTGCTCTACCTACTTACCTGGCAGTAAGTCATACTGAACTCAATGGAGCTTGTTTTTGGTTAGGCAGGCATAGGCTACCGTGGTTAGGGCCCTCTATTGACATGGGCCAGCTTAATCAAGCCCAGGTTTTGGGGTCACCGGCCTGACCCATAAGCATTGTGTTTGCTGGGCACTCACAGAAAATGGTGTGGAAGGATGGTTTAGGGTGCCATTTGAAGCTTTTGCCCAGCTGCAGAGGATGCTTCTCCTTGTCTATCAGCAGGTTCACCACACCATTCATGGCTACTGTAGTGCCCGCCAAGAACAAGAATCCATGCAGCTGCCCTGGGAAAATACTCCCCGTCTGGGGGAATCAAATCAAGAAGGACCATACATGTTCACCAGGGTCACAGGCACTCTCCTGGCATCGCTCCACACCCTACTATTTGAGAAGGACTGCCCTAGGCTGAGGTGAACAATTTTAATGAGGAGCTGCATGAGAAATTAGAACTGTCATGGAGGGCTGACATCCCACTGCCAATGTTGCCAAAGCACCACCCCCACCCCACCACTGCTGACACTGTGGGCTAGATTGGGAACTCCTGCATATTCTGCCAGCATGTCTCAACCACCTGTAATTACAGGGTAATTAGTCCAGGAAGACACACACCACATGATAAAAGGAAAACCCAAAAGTTTTTATTAACAGAAAAACAGAAACAGCTCCCTTTTTAAATGTCAAAGGGATTTTCTAGTACACACAAGGCACAGGTTAAATGCAGTCTAATTTCTCACCCAATAACTGGGAAATTGAGTCCAATTCTAAAGTCCAGAGAGTCCACACAAACAATCCTGAACAGCAAAAACCACGATCTTGACGAAACAATGAATCAGATAAACTGCCATGAGGCTAAAACTCCAGGCTGCACTTTTATCTGTAGCACTAATTACAGCAGCCCCACCCAACCACAGGTGGCCTCATTTTCTCTTGTAATAATCCTTCAGTTGTTGTCTCCTATGCATCACTCTACGCATGCGTGGATGTGTCATTAATTCTTGTTCAGAATCCAGGGATGATACAGATGACTGATCTCCTCCTGGGCTGTCTGTCAAACTCCCCTCTTCCCTGTCACTCACGCCTCCTTGGTCAGAGGAGACTTCATCGGCAGATTCTACTGGGAGCAAAACAGGCCTGCGGCATATGGATGTCTCCCCCACATCCACCTCCACATTCCTTGGGGCAGGAGCTGGGCCAGAGCTAACCACAACACTGCAGGGCAGATGTGGGCACATGGGCTGTAAAACACCCAAGTCTGCTGCTAGAATTGATATTCTCAGCTAGGTCAAGACCTCTTAAATCACTCTTAAGCAGTTTTCATTTTAAAGAGATACATTTATTTTATGGGAATGTTCCATTCTTGTATTGAAATGATTTTGAGTTGTTTACATTTTCATTATATTGCCCCCGACAATCTGGGTCCATATTTTACCAGCCTCAGAAGGATGGAAGACTGAATCAACCTTCATCCCATCTATTAAAGTTTGTTGCAAAATCAAAACCAGAAGCACACATAGGTGACTGATACAGCTGGATTCATAAATGTCTTTATAAACATAGTAACAGATGAATTTACAATACCATTACCAGAGTTCTTCTTCAACCAGTTACAGAAAGCAGAGAACAGTTAATTTCATTTCAGCAGAGTTCGGAGTGAGAGAGAACAGAGTGAGCAGAGAGTGCAGGGTGACTGGAGTCTTAAGCTTAAATTTCAATTTTGATTCTCAGCACAGACTCAGAAGTGTTTAGTTCTCATTGGCTGACTTAGTTGCCATGCCTATTCATTGGCTAACTTTATTAACATGGTTCTCCCAGTTCATAATATCTTAACCTTTGGGACCGCCTTCTGCTGCACGAATCCCAGCAACCGATTAGGTCCCACAGAGTTGGCCTTCTCCAGGTCCTGTCGACAAAACACTGCTGTTTGGCGGGACCCAAGGGAAGAGCCTTCTTTGTTGTGGCCCTGACCCTCTGGAATCAACTCCCCCCAGAGATCAGAACTGCCCCCATCCTCCTTGCCTTTCGAAAACTCCTGAAAACCCACCTTTGTCGCCAGGCATGGGGAAATTGATTCCCCTCGGCTGCTCCGTTTTATGTGTGGTTTGTTTGGGTTGTATGATTGCTTTTAATTAAGGGTTTTAAAACTGTTTTTGCTTTTAACATTGGATTTGTATATTGTATTACTATTGTGAGCTGCTCCAAGTCCTCGGAGAGGGGCGGCATACAAATATTATTATTATTATTATTATTATTATTATTATTATTATTATTATTATTAACACCATCAGGATTGTTTTCCAGACTGTGGATAGAGCTAGTCTGAAATCATATGCTTTTTTAAAAAAATGAATTTATAAATTTTAAGAAACATAAAAGAAAAAACAAACAAATAAAACAAGAGATTCGTACTGCCCCCACTCTCCCCACCTTCTGCAAAAGCCTAAAGATCCACCTTTGCCGACAGGCCTGGGGTCATTAGACATTAGCCCCCAGACAATGAATGGAGTGTATATCTGACTATCTGAATGAGAAGTTATTGGTTTTTAAGGATTTGGGATTTTAGGTTAGTTAGATTAATTTTAAATTTGGATTTAGGATGTTTTTTATTGTTGTATTATATGTTGTAAGCTACCCTGAGTCTTCGGAGAGAGGCAGCATATAAGACGAATGAATGAATGAATGAATGAATGAATGAATGAATGAATGAATGAATGAGTAAGTTATTCTCTAATTTTGTGGTTTATAAAATATATATGTGTTTTATGTTTTTCATCCTAAAGAAATGCATGCCATCCAACCTGCAGATCATATCCCTCAAGCAATAATATTCTTTTGTTTTCTAATTGTATCCAATCTTTGATCCATTGCAATTCACAAGCCTGATGATAAAGTTCCTAGTCGGGCAGTCCAAATCCCTCTTGTTTCCTATTGTCCGAATCAGAGCCAGAATGAGCAGAGAAGGAAGTCTCCGAGAGGAATAAGCAGCGTCTGAGTAGTGAGGAGTAAGCAGAGGTTTCAGAAAGGACAGTAAAGATTAAAGAGACTGGGAATTTATTATAGTAACTGTGAGAGTGATGTGCAATACAATAGAAATAATGAGAAGAATGAGAATTGAAGAAAGGGACTGAAATCATATGTTTTAACCAGTGCGCCATCATGGCTCCTACAGGGCAAGATTGGGAAATCCAAGCACAACTTAAAAAGCAGGAGTGGTGAACCACTCCAGTACTTTTGCCAAGAAAACTGCATAAACATTCCAATAAATCTCTAGGATTCATATTTGGCTCAGAGACTTGGCTAATATATGCACCCCCAAGTCCAGACAGACAAGTAATGGTAAGTTCTCTACGGGTTGCCTTAGAATAAATAAAATTCAGTCAATCACTAAGGTTAGCATTTTTTAAAAAATCAAGCAGTCTTGGCTTACATGTTTTGATTTTGTATCATTTTCTTCATCTCGTTTCTTAATGCATTTCTCTTCTTTCAAAACATTTCGGGGAGGAATTGTCAAGAGGAATCTTTTCAAATGCAGGAAAGGAGGCCTTATTTTAAAGTCAAGCTCCTTGGATTTGAAAGAACAAAGGGCAATTTTTAGTGAAGATACACTAAACCTGAAGATAGATGGCAGAGGATTCCCAGTCCTATCCAGGAACCTGAAAATAAGATGAAAAATCCAGACCAGGAACTAGCCATTGACTCTTAAACCTTGTTTTGAACCCACTTTAAACCAGATCACCAGATTTAATTCAGTGGGTAGACAAACAACCAGTATTCCTGTTTTGAGACTCCTGTAGCTTAATCAATAGAGGAGCAATTGTGAAGTTACCCAGTTAATCTGAAGACGCTCTTTTGATCTGTTGGATTTCATTTCCACTTCTAGGTTTCATTGAAACAGATATAATACCCACTCAACCATCCACATTTTGGGGAAGGAAGAAGTGGTAGTCGGTGTAGCAAGATAAATATCCTTTCTGCTCCAGGCAGGCAGGCAGCCTCAAGTCCTGTGATTCTGCAATGATTGAACTCATTTAGCTTTCAAAAATCTTCTATCAAGATTTTCTGCTCGGTAAATAAATAAGAGATATGTAATCTCTGGAGCAAAAGATCTGTTCTGCTGCGGCTCTTGAATTCTCAAACACTATGATTACTTATTTCTTAACTTTGGGTATATCCCAGTCAGACAGCATCGAAATATCAACATCCTTGCAAATATTCATATTGAGGACAATATGAAATATACAAACAAGAAATATTTGCATAGGCTAAATTTTGTGTGGGAATGTAGTCAAATGAAGCCTTTTAATTTGCTGTGACTTTAGTTTCCTGTTATTATTTTCTGCTAGACTGAAAATGTTTTGTTTTATACTGTGCTTTTTTTTTAGGATGGCTTAATGCATTTTAGCATTTAATTGAGTTTTTTTATACTGTCTAGAGCAAGGGGAAGGAAGAAAGAGAGAAAATATGTGGCATTCCACAAAACAGAAGATAATTATTTTCAATGTACACACCTAATTTTAATGAGGAGCAACCTAGAACGAAGGAGAAATTTCTTAACAGGGAGGAAAATTAACCAGTGTAATTCAGAAGTTGTGGGTGCTCCATCACTAGAGACTTTTAAGAAGAGATTGGTCAACTGTCTAACATGGTAGGGGATCTCCTGCTTGAGCAGAAGGTTGGACTAGAAGACTTCCAAGATTCCTTCCAACTCTTGTATTCTATTTTGGGGGGTTGGTTTTTGGGATGCCTGAAATAAATGCACAGAAAGCAAAAACAGTTCACATTCAACCCATAAGCTCAGAGATCGAACCTCCACTCTCATCTTACCACCAAGCTACAGATATTCGCCATATCGCAGATTGGTTTCAGCCCATGTTTCGAAAAGCCAGTGAATCAGCCTTTGGAGTAGGCCCCCTTCATCATGTCTGAATTAGTTGCTATGACAAATATAGATTCATCCTGTCTTGGCGGTATTGTCTATTCTACAGCGATAACAAAACTCTTGTACTATCAACATTTTTTCATTAACCTTCTTGCTGGTGTCATTGTAGCTACTCCTTCAGTTATTCTTCCAAGATGACCTCTTTCTTGTCTTTTTTCCTTCTCTCTCTCTCTCTCTCTGTGTCTCTGACTTTCTCCTCCCTCCCCTGCCTGTCATCCTCCTTCCAATAAGGAACATGCCCAGATCTAGAGATGCTTTATTTCCGATGGAGGCATCACATTGCATCACATGACGTTGGGAAAGGAAAAATCAGAACAGCCACAAACTTTATTGGAAGCCTGTTTCTAATACTCTCCCTGCCTCATAGAAATATGGTTATGTTTTCATCGAAGAGGAGATGTCATTTTCCTTTAACTTCAGCTACAAGTGTTGGAGTGATTACAGAAGCCCAGGACAGAGGTGATAGGATTCATGGTGATGAGGTCTCTGGCAGGAGGCTATGAAATACAGACAAATAATCTATGCATTGATTTGGGGGGGGGGAGGAGCGTAGATAATGAGTGGCACCAACTAACAGCTAGTGCTGGACATTGAGCTTAAGTACAGAGAACCTAGATGCAAACACTGATCACAGTGGAAATGCCATTAATTTACTCTGGACAAATGGACCCGCTCGATCATTTTATACATTATGCTAACAGTGTTGTAACTGCTTGAAAATATAACCATAAAGGCAGTATTTCATCTAAGAAACTCCCTACACATTGGAGGCTGAAATCTGTTTTCCATTTACAAGCGACTAATCTACAGATTGCTTGAAACTTCCCATAGTCCACCTTAAATTTATTACCAGCTGCAGAATTTTGCGTTCCAATGTAATGTTCATGTTTTTCCTTCTCCCACTTTTATATGCACAGAAATTCAGACAAATGGCATTCTTTGGGATAAATGATGCAATGCATCTAAAAAATCCAATTAATATGATTAAAAAGACTTTTAAAAATGTTACAAATACACACAATGCATCTATAATTGTATGTATTTTTCCAATCCATGTGTCAGATGTAGGCGCTATGGAAGTATGCATATAAATATTTTGTGTGCATTTTTCCCTTATGTATAATTTTGTGCATATCTCTCCTCATCATGCATATCGGTGAGAAGTGTCCCCTAATGCATGTGTGCTTCAATGATTTTTAATACAGAATTGCATTTAGAAATTCAAAGAATTTTTTAAAAAGTCTGTGCATGATACCAAGAAGCAGGGGATCACTTAATTCTTGTACAACTATGAGCCATGTGGATTTCTCCTCCTCACTAATCATTTAGTCTAAATCAGATTGCTAGATTCCATGATGCAGATATAGATTGGTGCTTATGTAATCAGGTCACTCCTCAATTGACTAAGGGCTTAGGTTGAATAAGCAACTGGCTCAGTCAGTGGAATTGCTATTTGGCCTCTGAGTCCAGCTGGTGGAGCTTGAGATTCTGTGAAAAGAAAAATCAACCAAAAGCCTGTCCTTTCCTAAACTAGTCCATCTTCCTGTATTCATTTGTTGTTGAGGAATCCAAAGTGTTTGTTTTTGAATACCATGTGACCACAGTGGTTAGAATGCAGTATTGCAGGCTAATTCTGCCGACTGCTAGCAGTTCACTTGTCATTGGCTCAAGGTTGACGTAGCTTTCCCTCGTTTGGTAAAATGAGTACCAGATTGTTGGGGATGATATGCTGACTCTGTAAAGCACTCTGAGAGGGCAGTAAAGCACTGTGAAGCAGTATATAAGTCTAGGTACAATTGCTATTGCTATATTGGCACCTCGGAGACTTAATCCCTTAAATCAGGGCAGTGGGAGAGATGTCCAGATTTAGAAGAGAAAGAAGCATTGGGAAACAAGCAGGGCATGGAAAAACTCTTACATTACAGAAGTCTCTCTGCTGCTTTCCTTGCTCAGAAGATACTGTATGTCATTTAATCTGACCATGCTATTCTGGGAAGACTACTCCAATATTTTCAGTGCTTTCTGAGAAGGATTAGGGTTGGGGAATTACTCCGAGAACGTCAGCGTACTAAATGCACAAATTAACATAGACTTTATATCCCCCAACCCTTCATTTGAATCCTCCGACCCTTCATTGTACAGTATTACTAAATGTTGCTAAACGTTGGCATCAGAATTTTGTGGAGTTCTTAGAAATCCCACATTATTTCAGAATCTTGGATCTATTCCATGGCCCCTAGATTGCCGATCTTGCACGATGCTTGTTCAATATGTTCCTCTTGCATGTTTTAAATAACCCAACTATACTTTTGTCCTTCCTTCTAGTACTTCTTGTACTAAACAAATATTCAGTAATAATATCAGAAATAACATCTTACACATCAAATCAATTTATTTTACTAATTACATTTTATTTTAAACTGTCCTTCCAGATTGGTGTACATAACATAGTCTTTCCTTTTCCTAATTTATTTTTAAAACACACACACACATGTAATATGAGCTATACTCAGGGGTGGGCTACCAATTTCAGCCCTACCGGAACATGCCAGGAGGGTGCGTACCCATTCCTGGTGTGTGATTCGGCTTCTGCACATGCGCAGAAGCCAAATCTCGCGCAAAGATGCACAAGAGAGATTTACGGGGTTTTTTTTTGCTTCCACGCATGCTACATTGTGATGGCGATGATAGGTCAGCTAGATTATAACTGGGGGAGGAGTTGATTGATTCAATCTTTCCTAGTAGTATGCTACTATCCCAATGGAAACTAGGGGAGGGTTGCTCTGACTTCTTTTTATTTAGCTAATCTTCCAAAGTTGTATTTCTGTAAGGTGGAGGGGAAAAAAAATAAAAAAGGAAATGTTTTGACAGGGATTCCACCCCCTTTGTCTTTTACCTCTGCAGGTCTTTCACAGAATTTTATTAATTTATATCAATAAAGTAACCCATTTTAACTCCAGTCTTGTGTCCATGCATTATTTGGCTTCCAAGGCAACTTGTCTTTTTTACAAAAAGACACAAATGTGTTATCATACCTCCCAAGCAAAACAGAGAAGAAACACCACAAGATAAATGAATTCTACTATATTGTAAGGCAATGTGAACAGAACTTTTCAAATCTGAAGACACAAATTTTCTGCTGCCACTTTTAACTGCTTAATCTATTGTCCTTCCTAAACCTCTCCCTCTGACTTAAGCCACTGGAGCTCCTTTCTCTCTTGTCTGATTATTTTCTAGGCAGCATCTCTTCCCTTCATCCCCCAAGGTCACCCACACATTCCATTACACATATACAGTAGTACACTCATATAGAAAACAGCTTTTTGTGTTGATCTATTTAAATTACTACTAACCTATAGTATATCTTGGGGATATCTTGGGGATATATACATAAATTGTATCAACTTCTACCTTCAAAAGTTGTTCTACCTAGAACAACTAGAAACAATGCCATCACTCTGCTAAACAATTCTCACAACAATGTCAAACTATTTACCAAGACTATTACATTTATTATTCCCATCCTTCCTATTACCTATCTCTTCCCACTTATGACAATAACCATGTTGCTTATATTTTTATGATTTATATTGTTCTGTTTCCTAGTATGATTTGATTGCTTATTAGTAACCTATGACTATCACTAAGTGTTTTATGATCGGAAACTTCAGATCGTGCAGAATGCAGCTGCTAGAGCAATCATGGGCTTCCCTAGGTATGCCCATGTTACACCAACACTCCGCAGGCTGCATTGGTTGCCGATCAGTTTCCGGTCAGAATTCAAAGTGTTGGTTATGACCTATAAAGCCCTTCATGGCACTGGACCAGAATATCTCCGGGACCGCCTTCTGCCGCACGAATCCCAGCGACCGATTAGGTCCCACAGAGTTGGCATTCTCCAGGTCTCGTCGACTAAACAATGCCATTTGGCGGGACCTGGAGAATGCCAGGGGGGCGGGTGGGTGCATCCAGCGACTATGCAGAAAAGAGGGCCATCTAAGGTCAGGGCGGTATTTCCCGGATTGCCCCGCTCCACCTCCCTGCTTGAGCCTGCACAATAAGTTGGGAGGCCAATCAGCTGTTTGGCGGTGATTTCATGCTTTCACACGAGATCACCCACTTCCTGTACAGAGACTTGATGGAGCCTGTGCTTTCGGCTCCGTCGGCAAATTTGGCAGCAGGTAAGCCCGCTTGCCTTCAATTGTGTGAAATGATAAAGAAGTACCAAATGATTCACAGTGTGTATGCGGCGGGTGGGGATCACACTTTCTCTCAAACATAGTGGAATCTTCAGGACAGTTAAAATGATATTCTTGTTCGTGAAGTACAAAGTTAATCTGTGGAACGTTTCCCATCATGACATGGGAAAGGTTGGAAAAGGAATAGGCATAAATAATCTCTGAGTAGAGGTGGAAGATGTTCAGAGTATATTTTATGAATGACAATTTAGCCAAGATGGAATGAATACTGAGAAGAAATCATTCCAGTCATTCAAAGAAATTCGCCTTAATTAACATATGATAAATGAAGATAGGAAAATTCTCCAAAATTCTGAGTGGGAAGGTGTTAATATGTTCTGCATCTTGCTTCTAGATATGTGTTAAGCCTTCTGATAGTCAGTAGGACACAGTAGGAATGAAATGGTGAGTTAAATGAGTCTTTAGGTCAACATGCCATTATGCACTCATTTTTTCTTTTCAAACACTTCTCTTGATGTTTTCAAAGTAATAGGTAGAACACACAATAATACTGTTGTGATTAGTTAGGCCATAGATTGTGACACAGGATCTTTCACATATTCAGCCAATCTAGAAATATTATACTTACCGTATATTGGATGTTTTCCACCACTCATTGTCCATCACTCAAAATGAAGCGTGGCATATGAAATGGTAGTCTCTACCACATGATTGGTCTGCCAGATTAAAAGAACATTCCTTTAAAATGGAATCTATTACATCTATTTCAGAAAACCACCAAGAACTAAACATAAACACAATCTGTAGGTGATTTCTTTTTTCCCCATGCAATTGTGTCTTTCTTGGAGACTGCTTGGACTAGTCCCTGCAGTTTTCTTGGCAAGGTTTTTTAGAAGTGGTTTGCCATTACCTCTTTCCTAGTATTGAGAAAAGTTGACTGGCTCATATTCATTCAGCTGGTTTTGTGCCTAATATAGGACTAGAACTCACAGTCACCTGGTTTTTAGCCTTTGCCTTAATACCTATCCCAAACTGACTCCCTTCTTAAAATTTTATTCTTAAGAATACATTTCAGTTATTAAAGAAAATGTTGGCAATAAGCAAACCGGTAGCGTATTAGCATATTTTGTGACAATGCCCAATTAGTACTTTAAATCATATGTCCATGAAGAAACTGGAATATCAGCCAACCAACCTGAAAATGATTTATTGTCAGTGTTTCATAATAAACATAAATGAATCTGGGAGAAAACATAGTTCCATCTTCATAGTTAACAATTAGATTTGGTTATATTAAAAAATTGTGGAACTGGTGTGTGTGTGTGTATGTGTTGGGGGAGGGGGATCTTGGCATTAGGAGCAGTTGAAAAGTGGAATCAATTACTCAGAGAGATGGTAGGCTCATCTTTACTGAGAAGCTGCTCCGCCATCTGTCATCAATACTTTAATTTAAATGCTTGCACTGAGCAAAGGGTTAGACTTGACCTAAATGTCCCCTCCCAACCCAATGATTCTGGGAAAACAGGTTGAGTTAACAATGAGAATAGCAGTAGGTTGAGAAAGAGTGGAAACACTTCCCACTCATTCCTTCTCAATGATAAATCCCACTCCCCAAAGTAGCCTTTAGCGTTCATGAGTCTTCCTTTACTTTCTGTCTGCAAAGCTCTGATCTATGACCAATGAATTTAATGCAGCTGATCTGCTTTAGAAAAAATATATTTTGTATGGAATTTCAAATTCTCTTACAAGGACTACCCTGTCTTTAAGCTGCCTCTGAATTAATGGAGAAAGCACTTCAGGCAACAACAACTAGCTGCCCTGAGTCCCAGGAGAAGGACAGCATTAAAATCTGATCAAATAAATAAATAAATAAACTTTTTTAAAAAGCCTTTTTTTAATAAAGGCATCTGTCTGACTAAATGGGAGGTGAAATCTTGGATCCTGATGGCACCATGCAATGTAAACAGACTTTAGATTTCTTTACAAGCCCCTTTACATGAATGAATGCCTTGGCATCTGCTCCCAAAATGTTCCCAGCCTGTTTAAGAAAAAAAACTGACCTGCATATAGATTGGCCTTAATGACCAAATGTTTTAGAAATTCATTGCAGGAGAACAGCTGAAAGCAGTTGATTGGTTTGAACTTTATTGTGTGTACCTTGATTCCCAGACCAGCAGTAAAGAGGAAGGTCAGCTGGCAAACATTTGGGTATTTAAATAAAAATAAAAATAAAAGAGAGATTTGTTTCCATTTATTCCATCTGTACATGGGTGGAAAGGACAGACAGAGATGTCTTCTAAATTTTGAGTTTAGTGGTGTAATAGACATTCAGAATTATAATAATATGGTTATTAAAATAACAAGCACCATTTTATCCAGGACACCCTTAAACTATTTCAGGAATTTAGTAAAATGGAGATTGGAAAGAGTGCTGAACTTTCCCTATTGGTGAATTGGACCTGCTTGAATTGAGATTCAGATATCTCCTATTATCCACTGATTCAGCTCTTGAGTTCCCATTTTAATTAGTAAAAGGTAAATTAAAACATAAAATGAAGTAGAAGTTACTTTCACCTTCTTTTATTTTCATATATATTAATTTAAAAAGGCAAGAAATGCACAATACTTGAACATCAAACTGACTGCTTGTGACATAGGCAGGGGTGGGCTACTGCCCGGATGGGGGGACGAAACAGTGGGGTAGCAAAAATGGAGCTCCACCCCAGAGCACCCAATTTGCATTGAAAAATATTGAAAGAAAATGCAGAGCGTCCTGCAAAAGCCACGCCCACAGTGTAGTAGTAAAAAATTCACTGGACATAGGTACAGTATGAATGCTAAAATTTAGAACATAGAAGATAGAATATCAAGGTTGGAAAAAATCTTGGAGAACTTTTAAACCTTTGCTCGAGCTGGAAATTTTATACCATTCTTGTTGAATATCATCTTGAAAACCTCCAGTGATGTAGCATCCATAATTTGTGACAAGCCATGCCACTGATTAATTGTTCTCAATGTCAGGAAATTTCTCCTCCATTTTAAGTTTGATCTTTGTTCTTCCACCCAATATTTCTTGTCCTGCCCTCAGATTCTTTGAAGAGTAGGCCCTCTCTACTCTGTGAGAGCTCCTTATCATGCTATCCCTAGTCCTTCTCCTCATTAGGCTAGGCATACCTAGCTTTTCTCAACCATTCATGATATTCCTTCCTTCCTTCCTTCCTTCCTTCATTCATTCATTCATTCAGATTTCTATGCCGCCCTTCTCAACTGACTCAGGGCGGTTTACATCAAAATAAATACAAAGCACAAAATATGTGAGAAATCTAATGTTAAAAAAGATCTAAAAATTCTAAAACCCCATTTTTCCTAAATGAATACAATCATCCACATTCGGATTAGCCATTCATGATATGGGCCAGAATCAGTTCTTAATGCTCACAGCCCCCATGCCTGCCAGCAAAGATGGGTCTTCAGGGCCTTACGAAAGGCCAGCAAGGTGGGGGTCAGTACGAATCTCCAGAGGGAGTTGGTTTCAAAGGCTCTTCCCCTAGGCCCTGCCAGATGGCATTGCCTGGCTGACAGGACCTGGAGAAGGCCGACTCTGTGGGACCTGACCGATCACAGGGATACTTTAGGCAGAAGATGGTCCTGTAGGTAATCTGATCCTAAGCCATGTAGGGTTTTATAGGTCATAACCAACACTTGGGTTATGGTTTATCCCGCAGTTGATACAACCAATAACTACATTGGCTTTTGCGGCAGCTGAAGCCCAGAGATGTCTTATATAAGTATGGTGGTCCACCAGAATACCTAGTCCCTCTCACAATTGCTACATTTAATTTGCGGAAATTTTGTTCCTTGTATAAGTGAATTTGCTAAAAATTATGCTTCTGCATAGGTTTGTCCCATTTTTAGTATGCTATGAGGTAATGATTATTTTGAGTCTTGATTTCAACCATAGATGGATGGGAAGTACTCTGATATTTATTTATTTATTTATTTTATTAGATTTGTATGCCGCCCCTCTCCGTAGACTCGGCACTACTCCAATTTTTGAATTACATAACTAAGTTGCAGCCTTTTTTGTTGCCTTTATTCAAAATGTTTATGTGTAAAAACTGAAAGCATCACACTCTACAGTGGTACTGTACCTCTACTTAAGAACTTAATTCGTTTCGTGACAAGATCCTTAAATAGAAAAGTTTGTAAGTAGAAGCAATTTTTCCCATAGGAATCAATGTAAATGCAACTAATGCATGCAAACCCATTAGGAAAGAAATAAAAGCTGGGAGGAAAAGGAAGAAGAAGAGAAGGATAGTTGCTGCCGAAGGAAGAAGGTGAGGAGAATTTAAAAATCCAAAACTTTAAGGCTTAAAAAAAAAGGAGGGACTCTGAGGCGGTGAGGAGGAGCATGCGCCTCCCCTACACCCGGCACGAGGCTGCTCCCATACACTGCGCCAGAGAGAGAAACCCAGGTAGGCAAGAGGGGGAGTGCCACCGAAAGGCTCCTCTGGCAGCCCAGAAAAGCCCAAGCTGGCCGGGATTAAAGGGGGAATGGTAGGAAACTGGCTGGGCCTTCATGCCGCTCTCAAATTTCCTGGGAAATTTTTCCAGGCTCGGGTTCTTAAGTAGAAAATGATTCTTAAGAAGAGGCAAAAAAATCTTGAACACCCGGTTCTTATCTAGAAAAGTTCTTAAGTAGAGGCGTTCTTAAGTAGAGATACCACTGTATCTGAAATATCGGAGTCGGTTTAGCATTAAATTGTAACTTACTGATGCAATATAGAAGAAAGGATGCAGCACAAGAAAGGTGAAGTTCCCAAATCTTTTATTTTAAATTAAAATCAGCAGGAAATTCTGGATGTAGTTTCTTGAAAAAATAAAGTGTTGAATTCTCTTTTGCTGTCTTCCAAACAAATGTGTGGAGCTCTCTATATCTCATCCTACCAGGCATCCCAGTGCTAATAATGATGTTTTAATAGTGTCTAGTATGCTTAAGTTTCTTGAAATCTGATATGCAACACTAGCTAATATGAACAGCATCACCCTTTTTAATAAATCCATTTACTTTAATGAAGAACTCGGTTTTATTTTACTGATAAAGACTAATGGCATTATAGGCCTTGTGTTTATAATTTAAATTGCAACCAGGTTTCTCCTCCTTGATTTATTTTTAGATTGCAATAATACATTTTATTCACCTTGAGAATTTAGTTAATCAACTAACTAAAGGTTTCTGGTTGCTTCTCTTGCAGCATAGATTTATATGCTTCCTATTGGAGAAGGAAACAAGCAGAAGGTTTTTCTGGCATCTTTTATCTTAAAAGAAACCCTTACCCTTATTTTTCTGCCTATTTTGAGGTCATAACTTAGCTGGGTCTGGTTAACAAGTTCTCATTGTTGAGAGGGAAAGAAAGAATGTGGGATAAAATTCAAACATAAGCCTTACATAGTTTTTTTTTTTTTTTTAAATGAAATCAAGGCCCAATGAAGCTTCATAAATGAATGACAATGTTTGGAAAATATAGGAACTCATTTCCTTTGATAGGTTAGAGGCAATTTAACCAATCTGTGTTTATAATTACTGTCTAGTTTATTTAGCGTGAAAGAATCTACTTGTTACCCATTTATAAATAAACAAGCTGGAATTGCTTGCTTATACCACAGCAGTCCTGTTATGATTTATTTTCTTTTTCTTTTTTTCCCATTACACAAGCCTGCCTGTACTCTTAATGCTTAAATGGTGTTTTTGTCCAATTACAACAAATTCTAGTACTTTGATTGAGGGGGGGGGGGGGTTGACTATTTTGCAACGTTTGCACCTTGTCCTATACATGTGTATGTGCGAGCAGACGACCATTTCAGCTCTTTTAAGAACCTCAATGCTTTTTGTTAGTTAAAAATAGTTTTGTGCAGGAGAGGATAATATCTATTGCCTATATTTTGGTACTTGGTAAGTCACCAAGGATATTATTTTTCTTGGCCCAAACTTCATGGCAAAATTGCTACTGCTAGTTCATTGGAAACTTAGATCAAATTAAGAGACTTTACAGGGCCTGGCTGCTACAAATAGTGTCTTTTTAATAAATTGTAAACAAGTCTTTAGACCACCTAAACAGACTTCAGCTAGCTACCACAAACAGCTGATCTTAATTTGAGCACAAGGGAAGCTTCTCACTTTCTAAAACATAGTCATATTTGTGAGTTTGAAGTCATGCCACAAATCTTGTTCCCTCTTGCAAATGGAAGATAAATCATGTAATTTTGCTGATGAACAAACGAATGTCAGAAAGATCCAATCTTATATACAGTATTAAATATGCGGTGTGGCATAAAGGTTTTATAGAACAGGAAGAGGCTCATTAAGTCAGGTTATATAAGTCAGGGTATATAGAGGGATCAATTTGTCTATGCATCTGTTAGTAGCCACAATAACATAAAAATGAGATCATCATCATTGTTCTATCATTGAACAAGCGATGCAATTGTGTCCTTTGCTTTAGTTTCATTATGTCATAGCACAAACATGAATTTCTACATGTTTTTTACTACCATAAATGTACCGCACTGAATAAGCCATCCCCACACAGCTAGTTCAATGCCCCATATTTGTGATAGGGAGATGTATTTGCTGAATGGCATTTAATCACATATGGCAGAGGTGACCATTATTTTGCTATAGGTATCAGAGATTGCAGAAGAGGCGGAGTAACGACACGGACACAAGAGCTGGATTTAAAACTGGGTCATTTTATTAATTAAATTTGCATAATTTATTCAAATAAATTAGCATAAATTAGCATGATTAACTATAACCCTAACAAGGACCCGCAGGGTCAAACAATTGCTTCCAGTCTTCGGAGAGGGGCGGCATACAAATCTAAGTAATAAATAATAATAAATAAATAAATAAAATGATGTCAGAAAAACCTCCGGGGCAACTTATGGGCGTAGCTCCATGCTGATCCAGGTGAGGGGCCATGCCCTCACCTGAGTCACTGCCATGCACCTGCATGTGGGAGGTCCTGCCTTCTAACCCCTACAAGGGGAAGGAAATGGGCGGGGCCCAAAGACGGGTTCCCCCCAATTGCTCAGGTCGCTCAAACCATGAGCCTTTGGAGAGAACCTGTCAATCATCCCCAAAGATGCCCAACGGAGAACACGCAGTTGCTAAACCACCACCCAGTTTTCCGCCCCTAACCTGCCTACCCAAATGACCAAAGGTAAGCCAATTAGCCTAACAGGGGCGAAGCACCCCCTAACCGCCTATCCGTTGCCGCAGTGTAGAATAGGTGAAAAAACGGTTGCAGAAAATGCCAAGACCGCCAAAAATTCCTATTCGTCCCCCTAAGGGCGACCCTCGTTAGCACACTGAAAGATAGGGAGGGCGGGTGGGTGTTCGCTTTGGAAGTTGTCCAGGGCGAAAAGGAGGCCCTGGAGCCTGCTCAGCCCTTTTGCAAAACGGGCCGGGGATGAAGTCACCAGCCAGGTATTCTTTCAGGTTTTAATCACACAAGTGACAAGTGCCATTTTCAAAGGAAGAAAGAGAGAAAAAAATATAAGATACCACTTTATATCCAATTACTGTTATATTTATATATAAGATCCATTAGATCAATCACATTAATCCATAGCAATCAAAAGAAACCTGAAGATGACTGCACAATGGGTCAGAGATACATGAAAAGGAACCTCATGAGGTTGAAAAAGCAGAAATCTGTGGCCCTGCCAATGTCTTTCTTCATTCCTTTCTTTATTCATGTCAGAAGCACCTACAAATTATGGATATGTAACATTCAACACTGAGTAAATAAAACAGGCCACAGAAATATAGCATATATAGAATAAATTAAATTAAATTTCATTCTCCCAGGATCAGGCCACGTCAACAGCATTTCTCTCACCAGCCTGAGGTGTTCCTTTGTACATGTTGAAGGATATTGTACGCACCATAACATATGTGAGATGGATTGTTCTTCACCACATTCACACACAGTATCTTGCATGGTAGGGGTGTCAAACTGATGGGCCCACAGGTCAGATGTGTCACATGCAGGCCATGCCCTCCCAAACTCCATGAAAGAAAAAAAATCATGATGCGTCACATGATGCAATGTGCTGCCACGAGTTTCACAGCCCTGTTTTTTGGGGGAAGCCTATATTCTTTATTTCTGATATTTACGTACTACCACCAGAATTCCATTTCCCACTGTTCCTAACCAAAATGAACTGTGGTATGAATTTCACAGTAGGAGCATTTGGACTCATTAGTGGCCTCCTACCGGTACACCTAATTGCATGGAGCTCCGCGGCTCTGGCACATGAGGTGCATTCGAGGGATTTTTTTTTCCGTGGAAGCAAAAATCCTCACCAAAACATGCACACGCATGCATCCCCCGTGCGAGATTTTGCTACCTGCACAGCTGCAGGAAGTAAAATTTCACTCAAAGCCGCCTCGTGCACCAGAGCCGCAGAGTTGTGTGCAATTAGGTGTACCGTTGGAGCCCACTGCTGTTTGGAGTGTTAATGAGTTTCTGCCTCATTGAATAAAAAGTTGGAAGAATTGATGTGGGGAGGTAGTGTGGGTAATGCCTCTTGAGTGTGAAGGATGCAGCATCAGCAGAGATGGTCTAAGAAGGTAATTAGGTAAAAGTAAAGTAAAGGTAAAGATTTTCCATGTCCGGTCATATCTGACTCTGGAGTAGGGTGTGTTTGCTCCTTAGCTGAGGGAGCCAGCATTGTTTGAAAACACTTCTATGGTCATACAGCCAACATGACTATACACTGAAGCTCATGAAACACTGTTATCTTCTCACTGAAGTGGTACCTATTTATCTACTTACATTTTCATGCTTTTGAACTGCTAGATGGGCAGGAGCTGAGACAAGAATGGGAGCTGACCTTGTTGCATGGAGCTCAGGTCTCGAACCCAGGCTGTCAGCTTTCCAGCTGATGAGCTCAGCATCTTTAACAGCTAATTACATAGAGAAGGCAATACAGTGGTACCTCTACCTAAGAACACCTCTACTTCCGAACTTTATTGGATAAGAACCGGGTGTTCAAGATTTTTTTTGCCTCTTCTCAAGAACCAGTTTCCACTTACAAACCCAAGCCTCTGAAACTATAACCAGAAAAGGCAGGAAGAAGCCTCCATGGGGCCTCTCTAGGAATCTCCTGGGAGGAAACAGGGCCAGAAAAGGCAGGGAGAAGCCTCCATGGGACCTTTCTAGGAATGTCCTGGGAGGAAACAGGGCTGCCACCCTTCCGTGGTTTCCCCAATCACAAACATTATTTGCTTCTACATTGATTCCTATAGGAAAAAATGCTTCTTCTTACAAAATTTTCTACTTAAGACCTGGTCACGGAATGAATTAAGTTCATAAGTAGAGGTACCACTGTATAATAAAATAT
The DNA here is from genome assembly GCF_031021105.1 of Erythrolamprus reginae. Lineage (NCBI taxonomy): Eukaryota > Metazoa > Chordata > Lepidosauria > Squamata > Dipsadidae > Erythrolamprus > Erythrolamprus reginae. The sequence goes on from NC_091951.1 coordinate 59,960,594, forward strand.
TGTGGTTGTGTGGAAGACAACCAAAAAGAGGTCTATGAGGGAATTCTGATACATCGACCTTACCCTTTTGACATACTCCCCAAAGTGATTGTTTCTGGATATCTTGACTTCATTCACTTCCTTCTTTCCCTTTCTTTCAGGGCCATCTCTTTTTATGAGACAACATAATGCTTTCTGTACCAGATTATAGAAACCCAGATAATCTCACTTTGCACATTATCATCAAGAGTGTGTAACTGTGGACAAAGTCAATAGCGATTGTTAGAGTGAGTTCTGAGAAAATGAAAAGGGTTGCATGTGTGTCTGTATGTGTGCATATACATACGTTATGATGAAGTTTAAAAATAGGATTTCTGTGTTCTACAAGATTAACTTTGAAGGTAAAAATTACTACATAAAATTGCAGAGGTTGTGAGAGCTCCAACAAGAAGAGATTGGACTGCCATTTGTCTAAAATGTTGTAGGGATTCCTGATTGAGGGTGGGTTGGACTAGATGACCTACAAGATCCCTTCCACCTCTAGTTATCTAATTTAATATGTAATCTATTGGGTAAAGATTCCTGACAGTTTTATCTAAAACTTAATACTCAGCAACATGGTAAAGTGGTGTTGGTAATGGCAAATTGAGAATAATAAGTAATCCTAAAATAAATAATCCTAAAATCTTTAAGATTTTAGCTGAGGTTTCAAAATAATTCTTATTCTTTAATTTAGCCTTGTTCCTCCCATCCTTTTGCTAAAGCAGACAACATTTTTTGAGATAGTGATATACCAAACGGCTTGCACGGGACATAATAAATATGCTTCACAAAGTTCAGAGGAAATAACAGGTATTTCAGAAACCTCACTTTAAAAATATGCATCCAACTTCTGGAAGCTATTAAAAAGCCAAATAAACAAAAAAGATTAAACTTCAAAGAAATGTCAACAGCTTTTCCTCTCCTATAACAGACCAACTTTCTCTACTTTTGTCTGTAGCCACATCTGGAAGGTGCTTCGTACATTTCTAAACATAAAGCTGTATTTATTGTCTTTATGGAAAATAAATAACTGATAAATTTTATGAGAGGTTTGAAAAGGTGAAATTCACTTCCTGGTTTTATATATACTTTTCTAATAACAGCAACAATGGGTTGTGAGTGGAAATGTTTTTAAAATGTTTTAAATTATATATATATATATATATATATATATATATATATATATATATATATATATATATATATTGGATACTGTAGCCTAGAGGATAATTCTCTGCCTTACAAGGCAAAGGTTGCAGGTTCAAGTCCCAGTGGGTATGGCTAGCTGATGAGGCCAAAATAAGGCCGAAATAGATCTATCTTAGTCTCCCTTAATTTTCAAATTCAGCTTAAACATGTGACATATATATATATATATATATATATATATATTTTTTTTTTTTTTTTTTTCTTAAGTCGGATCACCCTGGTATATTTAAGGAACGTCACAGCTCCTTTTTGCCTCTAGGCCCAACCCAGGACCACTACAAGGCAGTTAATATATTTATAGCCGACAACTATATTCTGTATGTGTTAAAATGTTTTCAGCTGGAATTTTAAAATTAAGGGAGACTAGGATGGTCCCATTTCGGCCTTATTAGGCCTCATCAGCTAGCCACACCCCTTTCTTTTACTGGGATTCGATCTGGTGAACTCTGCATTGTAAAGCAGAGAACTAGCAGTTAGAGCTATTCGATCTGAATCCTTCCAGCTCTGTACCAGGGAGGGGCTATATGTTTTTCTTAAGTCGGATCACCCTGGTATATTTAAGGAACGTCACAGCTCCTTTTTGCCTCTAGGCCCAACCCAGGACCACTACAAGGCAGTTAATATATTTATAGCCGACAACTATATTCTGTATGTGTTAAAATGTTTTCAGCTGGAATTTTAAAATTAAGGGAGACTAGGATGGTCCCATTTCGGCCTTATTAGGCCTCATCAGCTAGCCACACCCCTTTCTTTTACTGGGATTCGATCTGGTGAACTCTGCATTGTAAAGCAGAGAACTAGCAGTTAGAGCTATTCGATCTGAATCCTTCCAGCTCTGTACCAGGGAGGGGCTATATGTTTTTCTTAAGTCGGATCACCCTGGTATATTTAAGGAACGTCACAGCTCCTTTTTGCCTCTAGGCCCAACCCAGGACCACTACAAGGCAGTTAATATATTTATAGCCGACAACTATATTCTGTATGTGTTAAAATGTTTTCAGCTGGAATTTTAAAATTAAGGGAGACTAGGATGGTCCCATTTCGGCCTTATTAGGCCTCATCAGCTAGCCACACCCCTTTCTTTTACTGGGATTCGATCTGGTGAACTCTGCATTGTAAAGCAGAGAACTAGCAGTTAGAGCTATTCGATCTGAATCCTTCCAGCTCTGTACCAGGGAGGGGCTATATGTTTTTCTTAAGTCGGATCACCCTGGTATATTTAAGGAACGTCACAGCTCCTTTTTGCCTCTAGGCCCAACCCAGGACCACTACAAGGCAGTTAATATATTTATAGCCGACAACTATATTCTGTATGTGTTAAAATGTTTTCAGCTGGAATTTTAAAATTAAGGGAGACTAGGATGGTCCCATTTCGGCCTTATTAGGCCTCATCAGCTAGCCACACCCCTTTCTTTTACTGGGATTCGATCTGGTGAACTCTGCATTGTAAAGCAGAGAACTAGCAGTTAGAGCTATTCGATCTGAATCCTTCCAGCTCTGTACCAGGGAGGGGCTATATGTTTTTCTTAAGTCGGATCACCCTGGTATATTTAAGGAACGTCACAGCTCCTTTTTGCCTCTAGGCCCAACCCAGGACCACTACAAGGCAGTTAATATATTTATAGCCGACAACTATATTCTGTATGTGTTAAAATGTTTTCAGCTGGAATTTTAAAATTAAGGGAGACTAGGATGGTCCCATTTCGGCCTTATTAGGCCTCATCAGCTAGCCACACCCCTTTCTTTTACTGGGATTCGATCTGGTGAACTCTGCATTGTAAAGCAGAGAACTAGCAGTTAGAGCTATTCGATCTGAATCCTTCCAGCTCTGTACCAGGGAGGGGCTATATGTTTTTCTTAAGTCGGATCACCCTGGTATATTTAAGGAACGTCACAGCTCCTTTTTGCCTCTAGGCCCAACCCAGGACCACTACAAGGCAGTTAATATATTTATAGCCGACAACTATATTCTGTATGTGTTAAAATGTTTTCAGCTGGAATTTTAAAATTAAGGGAGACTAGGATGGTCCCATTTCGGCCTTATTAGGCCTCATCAGCTAGCCACACCCCTTTCTTTTACTGGGATTCGATCTGGTGAACTCTGCATTGTAAAGCAGAGAACTAGCAGTTAGAGCTATTCGATCTGAATCCTTCCAGCTGAAATTCCAGCTGAAAACATTTTAACACATACAGAATATAGTTGTCGGCTATAAATATATTAACTGCCTTGTAGTGGTCCTGGGTTGGGCCTAGAGGCAAAAAGGAGCTGTGACGTTCCTTAAATATACCAGGGTGATCCGACTTAAGAAAAACATATAGCCCCTCCCTGGTACAGAGCTGGAAGGATTCAGATCGAATAGCTCTAACTGCTAGTTCTCTGCTTTACAATGCAGAGTTCACCAGATCGAATCCCAGTAAAAGAAAGGGGTGTGGCTAGCTGATGAGGCCTAATAAGGCCGAAATGGGACCATCCTAGTCTCCCTTAATTTTAAAATTCCAGCTGAAAACATTTTAACACATACAGAATATAGTTGTCGGCTATAAATATATTAACTGCCTTGTAGTGGTCCTGGGTTGGGCCTAGAGGCAAAAAGGAGCTGTGACGTTCCTTAAATATACCAGGGTGATCCGACTTAAGAAAAACATATAGCCCCTCCCTGGTACAGAGCTGGAAGGATTCAGATCGAATAGCTCTAACTGCTAGTTCTCTGCTTTACAATGCAGAGTTCACCAGATCGAATCCCAGTAAAAGAAAGGGGTGTGGCTAGCTGATGAGGCCTAATAAGGCCGAAATGGGACCATCCTAGTCTCCCTTAATTTTAAAATTCCAGCTGAAAACATTTTAACACATACAGAATATAGTTGTCGGCTATAAATATATTAACTGCCTTGTAGTGGTCCTGGGTTGGGCCTAGAGGCAAAAAGGAGCTGTGACGTTCCTTAAATATACCAGGGTGATCCGACTTAAGAAAAACATATAGCCCCTCCCTGGTACAGAGCTGGAAGGATTCAGATCGAATAGCTCTAACTGCTAGTTCTCTGCTTTACAATGCAGAGTTCACCAGATCGAATCCCAGTAAAAGAAAGGGGTGTGGCTAGCTGATGAGGCCTAATAAGGCCGAAATGGGACCATCCTAGTCTCCCTTAATTTTAAAATTCCAGCTGAAAACATTTTAACACATACAGAATATAGTTGTCGGCTATAAATATATTAACTGCCTTGTAGTGGTCCTGGGTTGGGCCTAGAGGCAAAAAGGAGCTGTGACGTTCCTTAAATATACCAGGGTGATCCGACTTAAGAAAAACATATAGCCCCTCCCTGGTACAGAGCTGGAAGGATTCAGATCGAATAGCTCTAACTGCTAGTTCTCTGCTTTACAATGCAGAGTTCACCAGATCGAATCCCAGTAAAAGAAAGGGGTGTGGCTAGCTGATGAGGCCTAATAAGGCCGAAATGGGACCATCCTAGTCTCCCTTAATTTTAAAATTCCAGCTGAAAACATTTTAACACATACAGAATATAGTTGTCGGCTATAAATATATTAACTGCCTTGTAGTGGTCCTGGGTTGGGCCTAGAGGCAAAAAGGAGCTGTGACGTTCCTTAAATATACCAGGGTGATCCGACTTAAGAAAAACATATAGCCCCTCCCTGGTACAGAGCTGGAAGGATTCAGATCGAATAGCTCTAACTGCTAGTTCTCTGCTTTACAATGCAGAGTTCACCAGATCGAATCCCAGTAAAAGAAAGGGGTGTGGCTAGCTGATGAGGCCTAATAAGGCCGAAATGGGACCATCCTAGTCTCCCTTAATTTTAAAATTCCAGCTGAAAACATTTTAACACATACAGAATATAGTTGTCGGCTATAAATATATTAACTGCCTTGTAGTGGTCCTGGGTTGGGCCTAGAGGCAAAAAGGAGCTGTGACGTTCCTTAAATATACCAGGGTGATCCGACTTAAGAAAAACATATAGCCCCTCCCTGGTACAGAGCTGGAAGGATTCAGATCGAATAGCTCTAACTGCTAGTTCTCTGCTTTACAATGCAGAGTTCACCAGATCGAATCCCAGTAAAAGAAAGGGGTGTGGCTAGCTGATGAGGCCTAATAAGGCCGAAATGGGACCATCCTAGTCTCCCTTAATTTTAAAATTCCAGCTGAAAACATTTTAACATATATATATATATATATATATATATATATATATAATTTAAAAGAAGGGAGGGAGACAGAGAAAGAGAAAAGCTGAATTGGAAGATGACAAGCATGTTTTAAAATTGCAGGAAAAACTATCAGCCCGTGCATTGCTGATGTCATTACTCTGAAGGCTGAAAACACAAAGGTTCCACAAACTTTAATAATAATAATACATAAGAAGCAGAGTGAAAAAAATGGGACAGAAATTAAAATAAAGAAGGTCAAACCTATGACAATAGGCAAATAACCAAAATTAAAATTGACAATGAATATATCAAAGGGGTAGATAGCTTCTGCCTTTTAGAATAAACCATGAACAATAAAGGAACGGATGATCAGGATTTAGGGGTAGTGATTTCTTACAGTCTCAAAATGGGTGAACAGTGCAGTCAGGCGGTAGGGAAAGCGAGTAGAATGCTTGGCTGCATAGCTAGAGGTATAACAAGCAGGAAGAGGGTGATTGTGATCCCGCTGGTGAGACCACATTTGTAATACTGTGTTCCGTCCTGGAGACATTGATATTGTTAAAATTGAACAGCTCCAAAGACGGGCTACAAATATGGTGGAAGGTCTTAAGCATAAAACTTATCAGGAAAGACTTAATGAACTCAATCTGTATAGTCTGGAGGACAGAAGGAAAAGGGGGGACATGATCGAAACATTTAAATATGTTTAAAGGGTTAAATAAGGTTCAGGAGAGAAGTGTTTTTAATAGGAAAGTGAACATAAGAACAAGGGGGCACAATCTGAGGTTAGTTGGGGGAAAGATCAGAAGCAACGTGAGAAAATATTGTTTTACTGAAAGAGTAGTAGATGCTTGGAACAAACTTCCGGCAGACGTGGTTGGTAAATCCACAGTAACTGAATTTAAACATGCCTGGGATAAACATCCACCCTAAGATAAAATACAGGAAATAGTATAAGGGCAGACTAGATGGAATATGAGGTCTTTTTCTGCCGTCAATCTTCTATGTTTCTATCATGATGTAAAAAGAGAGACCAGCACTTGGGGTAGAACAGCCCTGAAGTGAAATTCAAATGCTATAGTGCCGTGATGGTGAACCTGTGGCCTGCGACGCCATATCTGCTGGCAAGCGAGCCGTTGCCCTAGCTCAGCTCCAGCGCACATGTGAGTGTCGGCCAGCTGATTTTCAGCTTGCGTGGAGGTTGTGGGAGGGCATTTTCGGCCTCTAGGGAGGTGGGGGAAAGAATTTCACCCTCCCCAAACTCCAATAGAGCCTCTGGAGCCTGGGGAAGGCAAAAAAAAGGCCCAACTGAAGTTAGGAAATGGAGTGGGAGGGGTCATGCACACATGCACTGGAGGACGGGACAGCACAGGGAGCACTGGAAGGGCATTAAATTATGGGTGTGGATACATGCTCTCGTGTAATAGCGCATGAACACACGCTTTTGGCACCTGAGGAAAAAAAGTTTCACCATCATTTCTATAGTGTGCTTATACCTACAAAGGTCAGAATTATGCAAGACATGGTATTTAGTCTGATTGGGTTGTATGATTATTTTATTATAGAAACATAGAAACATAGAAGACTGATGGCAGAAAAAGACCTCATGATCCATCTAGTCTGCCTTTATACTATTTTCGGTATTTTATCTTAGGATGGATATATGTTTATCCCAGGCATGTTTAAATTCAGTTATTGTGGATTTACCAACCATGTCTGCTGGAAGTTTGTTCCAAGGATTATAAGGGTTTTTAAATTATGTTTTAAAATATTGGATTTGTACATTGTTTATGTGAGTCGCCCGAGTTTTCGGAGAAGGGCAGCATACAAATCTAATAAATTATTATTATTATTATTATTATTATTATTATTATTATTATTATTATTATTATTATTTAGATCAGGACAGTCTAGAGGACAGAAGGGAAAGGGGAGACATAATTAAAATGCTGTATATTAAGGGTGTGAATAAGGTCTCTTTCTCTTTAGTTAAAGGTAATTATATAATACAATTTAAACAATTAAGAAATGATTGGACAACCCTTTGTCTGAAAAGATATAGGACAGTGATGGCGAACTTTTGTTTCCTCGGGTGCCGAAAGAGCATGTGTGTACACTATCGCACATACACGAATGTCCACACCCATAATTCCATGCCTGGGAAGGGCAAAAAAAGCTTCCCCCACCCCCAGGAGGCCCTCTGGAAATGGCTTGTTTCCCAATTTTTGGTTGGCCCAATAGGCGTGTGTTTCACCATCCCAGGCTCCAAAGGATTCCCTGGAGCCGGGGGAGGGGGAAATGTCCTCCACCATCCCCCAGAGGATCTCTAGAAGCCAAAAATGCCTTCCCAGGGTCTTTGTGTGAGCCAAAAATCAATGGAGCTGAGCTAGGGCAATGGCTCGCGTGCCAGCAGATATGGCTCCGCATGCCATCTGTGGCACCCATGCCATTGATTGGCCATCACAGATATAGGATTTTCTGCCTGAGCAGACAGTTAAACTAGATGACCTCCAAGGTCCATTCTGACTCTGTTAAGGTTATAGAAGGCAGGTTTTTCAATACTAAGCAAACATCAAGACCATTGGGACATAACCTCAAACTGACAGGAGGGAAGTTCAAAAGTAAGTCTTCGGAGAGGGGCGGCATACAAATCTAAGTAATAAATAAATAAAAATAATAAATAATAAATAATATTAGAAAGGGGTTACATAAAATACACATGGCATGGAACTTTTCAAAAGAACATGGAAACAAACCATCAATGAGAGAGTTATAACCAGGATCAACAAATTGTGTTCCAACCATTTTATAGAAACATATATATTGCTTTAGATACTACCATTAACTAAAAGATGTCTTTGACACTGTAGTTTGAATTCTGCTTGTGCGTATCCTTTGATTTACAAGCTAGGTTTCATTTTCTTCACAAACTTTGGTAACAGCCCTTATATTTTAGCTCATGATATTGTCTCCAAGAGGCAGTCTGTAACTGGTTAGCTGCAGTTAGGAAAAGCTGGGTTGATATTTTAATAATTATTATAAGTAGCATTAATGTACTGAAGTTGCTTTAAAATAAAAACCTGTTAGAGTAAAAGTTTAAAATAAAAATCATGAACAATGTGGCTACTAGATGGTTGACATTGAAAAATGAAGCTTAGTTTGGAAAATGAATGGATATTTTTAGATAAATACATATACATAAGTTATACACACAGATTAGCAACATGAAAGCTTATGTTTCATTATGATTTATAAAACATATTGCAGAAGAATGCAATTTAATTTGATTTCAGATGTTAAGAATGTTGTTATAGGATGCAATTGTTTTCTCCTACAGAAATAATTTCAAGGAACAAATTTCTCATTCAATGGGATCAATAGCTTTCACCACGGTTCATAATGTGCCTAATAATATATTTGTCAAATGGAACAATAGAATATGCATCTATTAGGGGTTTAAAGATTTTTTATTTAACTTTTAAGGTGATCATTTAAAATAGCATCCAATTATAATAGTTTTAAAAATTATTAATAGATTATTGGATGGCTCATTGGCATATTGGAAATCTACAGCAAGATGTGGAGAAGTGTCCTCTCTATATTTTCACCTTTTTAAAAAAAAATTTTTTTTTAATTGATTTTTATAAAATAGTTACATAAAACAAACATATAACAGTGCACAGTGCGTGTGCCCGTCACCTAACAAACAAGACACCCCCCTTCACCACCACCACCCATACAAGAGGATTCAAAGATTTTGATTTGTTTATCTATAATTCCTTGGCTCTATCTTGCATTGAATATTACTAAAAGAGTGATTGCAGTTTATTTTTCACATTTACATCACAGATTCTACTCAACATATAATCTTTCACCTTATTCCATCGTACCATCAGCTTCTCCAATTTGTTCTCATCAAAATTGTTTAATCTTATTTCCATAATTTCAAAGTGTATGTGGTCCACCATGTACCAGTACCAATTTTGTAATGTCCATTTTGTGGAATCTTTCCAACCCAATACCACTACCGTTTGAGCACTTTCCAATGCTGCAGATTTTATTTCCTTGAATTCTCCTAGTTTTCTTTGTTTAATTAAAATCGCTATTTCTTTTGTAATTGTCCAGTTAATATTTAACATTTTGTTAATTTCGTTCTGTACTTCATTCCAGAATGTCTGAATTTCTGCACACTCCCAGAACATATGCATAAAGATTCCCTTTTTTTGGCAACCATGCCAACAATTACCCTTCTCTTTCCCCTGGAAGTGTGCAAGTTGTGCTGGTGTATAGTACCATTTATGTAAAATTTTCCTTCTCATCTCTTTAACTCTCGTATTTTTGATCTTATATATATTTTCTACTATTTCTTTCATTTCACTTTCATCTATTTGTAAATCATTTTGCCAGCATCTTGTCAAACTTTTTGTTACTTCCTCTTCCACCTGCAGTAACATTCTATATATATTACCGGCTTGTGCTTTACTCTCATTAATCTTTTCTCTTATTATTTTTTCTAAACAATTTTCTTCTCGTAAAAAAGCTTCTTTATTCTCACTTTTATTTAAATATGTGCTTATTGCATTAATCTGCAGCCATTTCTGTTGACCAATCCACCATTCCAATCGAGTTCTGCTAACTCTTCCATCCTTCTCATATAGTTGTTCAATTCTCGTTATCCCTTTGCTATTTAATACTTTAATAATTCTGCTTAAGTTAACATCATCCCCTGTATTCAATACGTATAACGTTGATAGCTTGGAATTCCTAGTTCCACATTTTCTCTGCCATTTAGACCATATTTCTAAACATGCTTTGAGAGGGTCGATTAAATTACTGATTTCTATTCTACTCCAATTTTTAAATAATAACTCTTTATTATTTATATTATTAATTTCCTTTTCTAAATTTACCCATTTCTTTTCCCCCCATAACTGTAATTCCATTAGTCTTTCTGTTTGAAATGCTTCTCTATATAGTACTAAGCACGGGCTCCCCCACCCCCCCTCTTTCTCTTGTGCAAACTGCCATTGTTTTCTTATTCTAGGCTTTTTGTTTCCTTCAATCCAAAAGTTTAATTTACTATCCCATTCTCTCAGTTTTGCCCCAGGGAAGGTACCCGGTAGAACCTGAAATAAATACATCATTTTTGGTATTATCATCATTTTAAGGGCCCTAATCTTGGCAATTCTTCCCAACTTTTTCCCCTTCCAATTTTTTATCTGCTTCTGAATTTTTTTCCATATTAAATTATAGTTGGCCGTCACAATTTTTATCGGATTCTTAAACAACCAAATTCCTAGATATTTCATTTTTTTACAACCTAATTTCAATCCTGATATTTTTTGTATCTCAATTTGCTCTTTAGGGCCAGTGTTTAAACAAATTATGTCAGATTTCTCTATATTAACCATAAGTCCCGATTGGTCTTTAAATTCCTGGAGCAATATCATTATTCTTTTCATCATTTCAATTGGGGTTTTAGACATCACTATAGCATCATCTGCAAACAAATTTAATTTCAATTCGAATTTTCCTATTTGATAACCTCTCCATTCCTTATCATTTCTAATTTTATTTGCTAAAGTCTCAATTGCCAGTGCAAATAACATTGGGGATAGTGGACAACCCTGCTTAGTTCCATTCTGAATTTTAATCGTTTCTGTTCTGTTACCATTTACTCTGATATGGGCTATATTATCCTTATAAATTGTTTCTATAGTTCTACAGAATGAATCTCCCATATTTAACTCTTTACATAATTGAAATAGGTAATCATGATTAACTTTATCAAAGGCTTTATACACATCTAACTTTAATATACTTAGTTTTCTTTTGGTATTGGTAGCATGGTGTATAACATTGACCACGTTTCTAATTGGTTCATAAATCTTTCTTCCTTTAACAAATCCATATTGGTCTTCTCCAATTACTTTTGGTAAAATATTCTCCACCCTGTTTGCCAATATTTTGATAAATATTTTATAATCCTGATTTAATAAGCTGATAGGGCGATAAGAACTTGGATCCATTAAATCACGATCCGGCTTTGGGATAGTTATAATTTCTGAGATTTTCCATGTCTGTGGAGTTTCAGAAGTCTTAATTACATTATTAAACAATTTTTCCATATGCGGTAATAGTTCATTCATATAAGTCTTATAATATTCAGCAGTAAAACCATCTGGACCTGGGGCTTTAGCAGGTTTCAACCCTTTAATAACTCTAGATATCTCATCATTTGTAATTTTTGCATTTAGCATTTGTCTATCTTCTTCCGTTAATTTCTCATTAACCTCTATGGTTTGCAATGTAATATGTTCTTTTTTATATAAATTCCCATAAAAGTCACTCATTATTTTTTCCATTTCTGCATTACTACGTTTAATTACACCTTCCTTATCCTTTAAAGTAGAGATACGGGATTTCTCTTTTCTTTTTTTCAAATAATGTACCATTTGTTTCATTGATTTGTTCCCCCATCCCCTAATTCTCTGTTTTATAATCATCTTCATTTTATTCCATCTTTCTTCATCAAGTGATTGTAATTTCTTTTTCTTAAATAATAATAGTGTATTCCAAGCTCTATTTCTTGTAATTTTTAAAGTTTCTTGGATTAAATCTATTTCTTTTAATAGGTTTTCTCTTTCAACTTCCCAGGATTTCCTAATAAAAGCTTCAGTACTAATACAATTACCCCTCATGACAGCCTTATGTGTATCCCAAACTATTGTTTGCTTAATTTCGCCTGTTGCGTTAATACAAAAAAATCCACTCAATTCCTTTTGTAATTTAATTCTATTTTTCTCATTAGCTGAAACCACAGGGTTATATCTCCAAATCCTTTGTTGCCTGCCAGCCTCTAACTCAATCACTGCTAATAATGGAGCATGGTCTGATAACCAAATGCTTTTCACTTCCACTTTCTTGAGCTGTGCCTCAGCTGTTTTATTAATTAACATATAATCAATGCAACTAAATTTATTATGTCTTGCTGAATAAAATGTGTCCCTGTTTACTATATTTTCATGTAAATCCATCATATCAATTTTATTTAAATGTAATTTTTTCTTTTCACCCCTCCCTGCTGTTAATTCCAAGTTGAAATCGCCTGCTAAAATCACTGTGCCTTCCGCAAAATTATCTAATTTACGCTTTACATTCATTATGAATTGTTTTGCATTTACATTGGGGGCATAAATTACTGCTAAGGTTACTAGCTTATTATTTATTTTCCCCTTAATAAATAGCATTCTACCGTCTTTGTCTCTTTTAATATTAGTTAATTGAAATAACAATCTTCGGTTAATCAAGATGGCGACTCCTCTGGATTTTGCCGTCCCTCTCGATTCATAAACCTGTTGCCACTCGCCATTTGTAACTAATTTATCTGTTTTTTCCCTTCCTTTATGAGTTTCTGATAAAAATAAAATATCAGCTTTACTGTCCCCAGCTAGCTTCATGATTCTATAACGTTTTTTCTGTGATGAGAGACCATTTACATTTAACGACAATAACACTGTCTCACCCATTTACATAATTTTAAATACATTTCCCCCTCCTGCAAAACAGAGCCTGCTGGAAAAATGCTTATTAATTACCATGAATCCCCACCCTAGTGCCTCTTCCCTAGCACCCCCCCCCAAGGGGAGGCAACGAAAAAACCTTTCGTTATCCAAGAGGCACTCCTGGATTTGCGTTCCACTAGAAAGCTCCCCCATCTCTCCCCATTTAATACCATATAGAAAGATTCCCCCCTCCTTCCCTCTTTTCCCCTTATTGGTTAGCAAGAAAAAAAAGAAAAATACACAAAGAAGAGATTAATTAGTTGAGAACCATAATACCATATTACCAAATCAGCTCAGTTCAGTTCATTATTTCTTCTTCTGGCGCGTAACTCTTGGCTCTTCTCTTTTCTCTTTCTCCTGAAGAAATTCCAGTTCCTTTTGCAGAGCTGCAATTTTTTCCTCCTTATTTTGTTCTGCTGCACGAATCGGTTGAAGCATAAACAAATCATCCTCCCTTCTTCCATGTCTCGCATCCCCGTCTCCTGCTTCTGGCTGGCTCTTCGATGTCGATGCCTGGGAAATTTCCTTCAAATCAATCCCCAGCTGTTGAAGCAGTTTCTTCCCCTCCTTCAGAGATCTCGCCTGGAAAACTTTGGAGTCTTTAAAAACAATTACTGTAGCAGGATAACGCCATGAGAACCGGATTCCATTTTCGTATAGTTGGGAGGTGACTTCTCTCATCTGATTTCTCATCTTGAGGGTTTCTGCAGACAAATCTTTTAAGATGCGTATTGGAATGGCTTTGTAGCGTAAGTTTGAAATCTGCTTTAATTCTCTGAATATTTCTGCTGCCCTCCTTTCCGAGTTAAACCTTACAATAATATCTTTTTGATCTCCTTGATTCCGAGATCCAAAAGCCCAGTGCGCTCTTTCAAATTCACTTGGGTCACATTTAACATTATTTTCACTGAACCATGGGTAAATTGCTTGAATAAGATGTTTACTCTCCGCAAAATCTTTTGGGAATCCCCTCAGGCGGAGATTAGCTCTTCTTTGTCTGTCCTCTAAGTTAATTATGCGAAGTTCCTGGCAACTCTTTCCCTCCTCCAGTTTCCCAATTCTTTGATCTTGTGTTTTCGACTGTTCTTTCAAATCAGCCACGCCAGCTCCAACAGCTGCTATCTCCTTTTTCATATCTTGGAGTAACTGTCCCATATTGGCAAATGCCGTTAACAATTAATCCATCTTTCCTTCCAGCTCCGTAGTAGACGCCATCTTTTTCTTTGTTCTCACTTTTTCCCCCTACTCACGTTTAGAACTGTGAGTTACTTCTTCTTTTAACTCTTTTTTATAAAGTTTTCAAAAACTCCTTTCAATCCGCTTCCTCTCAATCCGCTCTTCACCAAGCTAGAGAGGGTTGTCGGGGGTTAACTTTCACTTTTCCTACTTCACATGAGGGAGCGTTTTGTTTCGGTGCGTCTATCTGGATCGACGCATGCGCAAATCCTCTATATTTTCACCTAATCTTGAAGAATGATGAAGAAACTGAAAGAATTTTCAGAAACAAAAATGCTTTTGCTTTTTATGATATGATTTTCCATCCTCATCATCTATTTTATCTTAGCGTTATTGTTAAAATATTCATAAACTGGGAGAGAACAAGGTCAGCCAATGAATAGGCATAGCAACTATGTCAGCCAATGGGAGCTTAAACACATTTGAGTCTGTGCAGAGAATCGAAACTGAAACTGAACATAGAAGGCTGGGCGTGGCTCAGTCCACTCTGTACACTGTCTGCTCTGAACTATGAACTAGAAATTGCTTGTAATTGCTGCTATCTTAAAAAAGAATTCTGCTACTTAAATTGTAAATACTCATCCATTATTATGTAAATAAAGAAGTTAAATGAATCCTGTTGCATCAGTTATCTGTTTGTGCTTCTGCAATTGTTTTTTCTGCAACAAACTCTCAATAAATGTAAGAAAAAGAGTCTGAACATAGAGCCTTTTCTTTTGGGTGTGTTCAGCCAGTATTAAAGAAACATATTTGCATGGTATCTTATAAATTCTATTTTACATATAATATATCAAGCATGGGATGACTTTTGCTATTACATTAACAGAATAACATGTCAAGGATTATCTTGTCATATCCTGCTGCACAGCTCTGTATATCCAGACATAACAATGTAACAGAGTTGGAAGAGACATTGGAAGTCTTCTAGACAACTCTCTGCTCAAGCAGGACATCCTAGACCTTGATCCTCAAACTCAATTTCATTGAGAGTTGTGTTTGACCTCAGGGGGCCAAGGTGGGCATGGGTACCAGTGGTTGCCTGAGTGCTCTGCCAGCAAAAAACAGCTCCCAAGGGCCATTTTTGACTGTGATGGCCTCCTGCAACCCTCTGCCAGCAAAAATGGAGCTCGGGCATGTCGCATTTTGCTGGCAGAGGCACCCCTGCCCTTGACCACTCCAGACAAATGTCTCTCTATTCTTTTGTTAAATGCCTTCTATGTTGAAGCACCCAGGACAAGCAGTTCTACTGGTTAATTATTCTCACTGTGAATAAATTTATCCTATGTTTTGGGTTGCTTCTCTCCTTGCATAGTTTCCATCCATTGCTTCTTGTCTTGCCTTCTGGTTCTTTGGAAAATAGACTTTCTTTGTGACAAACTTAGATAACCGTCTATTTATTTTGTTACACTGAGATCTATAGCTAATCTTTATTCTTAACAGGAATTTTACCATGTTATCTTACTTTTGACTTTTCATTTAAGCAGCCTTGATTTTTAAATAACAGCATCCAAGTAGCTACAAAAATAGAATGGCACATGAAGCTTCAGTATAAAATTTAAATCATCCAAGCTATTTCCAATATTGAATCTGAAAACCACATAAATGCCTGCAGACCAGTCCAGAGTTTTGTTATTTAACCTTTCAGCCAGCTCTACCTTTTTGGAAATGAAGTGAAAGAAAAGGAAAATGGTCTGACAATAGACTGTGAAAACCAGGAAACGAAAATATCAGGTTTTAGGATGGGTGGGTGTAGGTTCGAAGCAACTATTCAAAACAAAGTCTAAACAGATGCTTCTAAAACAATGAGGGACGACTTTGAAAATACTATGTCTCTGCATATAGATAAACCAACAAAAGATAGATAAAAAAAGATTTACGGAGATGGAAAACAACTTGCAGACAATGGTCATTGCATGCTATTGATCCAAGCATAATTTGAAATATTTTAAAAGCTACGTTCTTGCTGGCTCCTTTACTGATTTCCATAAAGAGTGCCAGTACATGCATAATTGGCACAGCCTTGAGCATATAATTTGGGAAATCTATCAAGTCTTCTGTGAATATATATGTCATCTACAAGCATTTTCCAGGAGAAATGACACTGTCTCAATGTATGTTCCACTGACTGACATTTACCCTAACAACTGAAAGAAATAAGGTTCCAGTAACACCACCAATGATGATGCTTCAATCTCATGTGTTATGGCTACTATATTTGATGGGATCCCTTCTTTTTTTTTTCTCCCTTTTAATGACTGCATTTATCTCAGTACTTTTTTGTCTTCTATAACTTCAATCTGCCATCGTCTGCTTTTTGTTGTTTGTATTCGTATGCAATAAATACTAGCCTTTTGCTTCCATTGTCCAACATGTTGGTGCAAAAGAGTTAGATATATGACCCTCCCAATATGCTTGGAGTGATTTCATCGCTAACTGAAATTAATAATGCTTTCTCCTTGAGTCTCTAAAACATAAACATGGGTGTCTTTTGGCTGCCTGCCTTACACAGAGTGAAGAGGAATTGTATTGGGCTGCCTATAAAATGTAGACATATAGTTAATGTAAATAAATGTTGCTAAAATGACATAATGACAGAGCCATGGTGGCATAGTGGTTAGAGTGCAGCACTGCAGGCAACTCCAGCTACTGCTAGCTGTAGTTCAGCAGTTAAAATCTCACCACGGGCTCAATCATTCCAAGGTGGGTAAACCAAGGACCCAGATTGTTGGGGACAATATACTGATATATTATAATATTATAATATTATATATATATATATATATATATATATATATATATATATATATATATATATATATATATATATATATATATAAAAATATACCAGGGTGATCCGACATAAGAAAAACATATACCCCCTCCCTGGTACAGAGCTGGGAGGATTCAGATCTGATGGGTCTAATTGCTAGCTCTCTGCTTTACAATGCAGAAGCTTCCCAGATCGAATCCCAGTAAAGAAAGGGTGTGGCTAGCTGATGAGGCCTAATAAGGCCGAAATGGATCTATACTAGTCTCCCTTAATTTTAAAATTCCAGCTAAAAAACATTTAACACATACAAAATATAGTTTGTCGGCTATAAATATATTACTGCCTTGCAGTGGCCCGGGTTGGGCCTAGAGGCAAAAAAGGAGCTGTGACGTTCCTTAAAAATATACCAGGGTGATCCGACATAAGAAAAACATATACCCCCTCCCTGGTACAGAGCTGGGAGGATTCAGATCTGATGGGTCTAATTGCTAGCTCTCTGCTTTACAATGCAGAAGCTTCCCAGATCGAATCCCAGTAAAGAAAGGGTGTGGCTAGCTGATGAGGCCTAATAAGGCCGAAATGGATCTATACTAGTCTCCCTTAATTTTAAAATTCCAGCTAAAAAACATTTAACACATACAAAATATAGTTTGTCGGCTATAAATATATTACTGCCTTGCAGTGGCCCGGGTTGGGCCTAGAGGCAAAAAAGGAGCTGTGACGTTCCTTAAAAATATACCAGGGTGATCCGACATAAGAAAAACATATATATATATATATATATATATATATATATATATATATATATATATATATATATATATATATATATATATGTGAATGATGAGGCAGCAGCCATCTCGATCACCGGAACATAAAAACTTTAATAAAACAACTTAGCTTTCGTTAGCGTGCTGCTAACTTCGTCAGAGTATTAAAATGCCATGGGAGACAATCACATTTATAAAGCCTTACTCAGTCTGCTCATAGCCCGCGTCACTGGGCCACACCCTTCCCTCCCCTCTGCAGCAAGCCTAATTGCAGGCTTAATCATGCTGGTTAAAGGGGGAACTACCGCTTTTACTCGTGTCTGTTGCCTATTTCCCTCCCCAAGGGAGGAGGTGGTGTTACGAGGCAATGCTTTAGAGGTATTTGATATTACTTCCTTCCACCCATTACCGTTGTTGCTTTCTATGGTGGTACATGTCTGCTCTTGCAATTTTTTTGCCCATGCCCTCGTCCTAGGTCTGCACTGTTCTAATCCCCCCTTATCCCCTGCATTAAACCTGCATTGTGCCCCTCCCCCTCTACCTCCGTGTTGCTCCAGTATGTTCCCTTGTTTCCCACTAGGGGTTGCTCCACCCTCATTTAGCTGGTTTCTATGCCTGACCTGGAGAATTCTGTTAGGGGCTTTATCCAATCCTAATGACCTATCTCCTTTAAGTCGTTGTTGGTGCCTTAAAGCCTGGTATGCTGATGGCATATCAATATGTCTATTTAAAGAATTTTCGTTGGAGAACCAGGCTTCTTTTAGGAGGCGACCTCCCTTGGTTTCATCTCGCGCCTGGTTCTCCAACGAAAATTCTTTAAATAGACATATTGATATGCCATCAGCATACCAGGCTTTAAGGCACCAACAACGACTTAAAGGAGATAGGTCATTAGGATTGGATAAAGCCCCTAACAGAATTCTCCAGGTCAGGCATAGAAACCAGCTAAATGAGGGTGGAGCAACCCCTAGTGGGAAACAAGGGAACATACTGGAGCAACACGGAGGTAGAGGGGGAGGGGCACAATGCAGGTTTAATGCAGGGGATAAGGGGGGATTAGAACAGTGCAGACCTAGGACGAGGGCATGGGCAAAAAAATTGCAAGAGCAGACATGTACCACCATAGAAAGCAACAACGGTAATGGGTGGAAGGAAGTAATATCAAATACCTCTAAAGCATTGCCTCGTAACACCACCTCCTCCCTTGGGGAGGGAAATAGGCAACAGACACGAGTAAAAGCGGTAGTTCCCCCTTTAACCAGCATGATTAAGCCTGCAATTAGGCTTGCTGCAGAGGGGAGGGAAGGGTGTGGCCCAGTGACGCGGGCTATGAGCAGACTGAGTAAGGCTTTATAAATGTGATTGTCTCCCATGGCATTTTAATACTCTGACGAAGTTAGCAGCACGCTAACGAAAGCTAAGTTGTTTTATTAAAGTTTTTATGTTCCGGTGATCGAGATGGCTGCTGCCTCATCATTCACACATATACCTGGAACTCGCATTTTTAGGACTATTCTTGATATATATATATATATATATATATATATATATATATATATATATATATATATATATATATATATATATAAAGAATAGTCCTAAAAATGCGAGTTCCAGGTACATACGTGAATGATGAGGCAGCAGCCATCTCGATCACCGGAACATAGAAACTTTAATAAAACCACTTAGCTTTCGTTAGCGTGCTGCTAACTTCGTCAGAGTTTTAAAATGCCATGGGAGACAAACATCTTTATAAAGCATTACTCAGTCTGCTCATTGCCCGCGTCACGGGGCCACACGAAGGAAACCCTAGTGAAGGAGGAGTCTTCCTCGGTAATTTACCGTATAAACTGCAGTAATTGTACACACTATTATGTGGGTGAAACAGCTAAAAGGTTGAGAACCCGTGTACACGAACACAAACTAGCGGTCCGGCGTCAGGAACAGCGCTCCCAGATTTGGATACACATGGAGGAGCAAGGTCACGGCTTCGATTTCCAGGGAACTGAGATTCTGGCACGGGATGAAACCAAGGGAGGTCGCCTCCTAAAAGAAGCCTGGTTCTCGAATGAAAATTCTTTAAATAGACACATCGATATGCCATCGGCATACCAGGCTTTAAGGCACCAACAACGACTTAAAGGAGATGGATCATTAAGATTGGACACAGCCCCCAGCAGAATTCCCCAGGCCAGACATAGAAACCAGCCAAATGAGGGTGGGATAACCCCCGAGAAACAAGGGAACATACTGGAGCAATACGGAGGTAGAGGTGGAGGGGCACAATTTAAGTCTAACATAGAGGACAAGGGGGGATTAGAACAGTGTAGACCTAGGACGAGGACATGGGTAAAAAAATTGCAAGAGCAGACATGTACCATTATAAACAGTAACAACGACAATGGGGGGAAGAAAGGAATACCAAACACCTCCGAAGCATTGCCTCGCAACTCCACCCCCTCCCTTGGGGAGGGAAAAAGGCAACAGACACGAGTAAAAGCGGCAGGTCTCCCTACAGCCAGCAGGATTAAGCCTCACAATTCCACCCCCTCCCTTGGGGAGGGAAAAAGGCAACAAACACGAGCAAAAGAGGTAGATCTCCCTTCAGCCAGCATGATTAAGCCCACAATTAGGCTTACCGCAGGGGGGAGGGAAGGGTGTGGCCCCGTGACGCGGGCAATGAGCAGACTGAGTAATGCTTTATAAAGATGTTTGTCTCCCACGGCATTTTAAAACTTTGACGAAGTTAGCAGCACGCTAACGAAAGCTAAGTGGTTTTATTAAAGTTTCTATGTTCCGGTGATCGAGATGGCTGCTGCCTCATCATTCATATATATATATATATATATATTATAATATACTGATATATTATGTAAGTGCACTTTTGTGCCTACCGTTCCTGTCCTAATGTCTTATATTATGTTAAACATACTACAATACAATGCTATATTTGTATAGAAACATAGAAACATAGAAGACTGACGCCAGAAAAAGACCTCATGATCCATCTAGTCTGCCCTTATATTATTTCCTGTATTTTATCTTAAGATAGATATATGTTTATCCCAGGCATGTTTAAATTCAGTTACTGTGGATTTACCAACCACATCTGCTAGAAGTTTGTTCCAAGGATCTACTACTCTTTCAGAGTATGACAAAATAAATAAATAAAAAATAAATAAATAAACTGTAAAAGCACTATGAAGCAGCATATAAGTCTAAATGCTATTGCTATAATAATGTTAAAAGTTTACAATCTTGTGAGATGCATTACTAGCTGTCCAAGGCTGCATGAGAGCCATGGATTGCAGATTGGACATATCTTCTCTAACACATCTAGAAGGAAAATAGTAGGTTTTTTTCTTAATTTGTTACAAGGACATGGTTTCTAAGAGTTTAAAGTTTTACAGGTATATATCCATGTGCATATCCCTGCCATCCAGAGTTGCAAAGGAGGAAGACGTTTTTTTTTTTAAATGAAGAAGAAAATGAAATATATAAGTGGGGGGAAAATACTTTCTTGACAATCTCCATTTATGGTTTGGTACCAATTCTGCATATTGGTTCAATTCTCATTTGAATCTATTGATGAACTCAAGCCGTAAGTGGAATAGACTTTATTTCAAGAAATTTTATCATTAATTTTCTTCTGGATGATCAGGTTGTATACTTCTGTTTCTTCAAATAAAAACCAATCAGTTTGTCTGGAAAAGATAATACTTCATTGCCAATATATAACGCATAACATTTAGAATGTATCTCAAAATAAATAAGAAGCCTTGACGTTGTTTCAAAAGCTGTGATTTCCCAGTGTACATGTCACTGAAAGCAAAAGAACCATGAACTAGATCCAGCTTATTCTTATTGATAACCTGTTGGCGAATGTGATTTTAATGAGTCTAAGATATGGCTATTTATTTATTTATAAGTTTGTCAAACATGTACAAAATAACCATGTACATATTCATAGTTATGAATATGAACCTGGACATGAACAAATGAAATGAATACAAATAAATGAGGACAGCAGGACAGGGACGGTAGGCACACTGGTGCGCTTATGCACTCTCCCTTTACAAACCTGTTAGGAATGGAGTGAGGTCCATGGAAGGCTGAAGTTGTGAGGGTTTGAGGGTGTTACAATGAGGTCAGTTAGAGCATTCCAGGCATTGACTACTCTGTTGCTGAAGTCATAATTTCTGCAATTGAGTTTGGAGCAGTTTACCTTGAGTTGTGTATCAATTTTTTGCCTGTGTATTATTGAGATCGAAGCTGAAGAAGTGGTTGACAAGTAAGATGTTGTAGTGGATAATTTTGTGTACTATGTTTAGATCAGACCGCAGGAGGAGGTACAGTTCCAGATTGTCCAAGCCCAAAATTTCAAGCCTGGTGGCAAAAGGGATTCTAGTGTGAGTAGAGGAGTGGAGTGGAGTGGAGTGGAATGGAGTGGAGTGAAGATTAGGCTACATGCAAGACATAAAATATATTGACTGAAGCATGTATGTTTCTATATCACATGGAAGTTGCCTACCTATACAAATGAACATTCAGGCCATGAGCTATGCTAATGTGGAATAGAGTTCATACCACAAACCAATTTTAAAAATCCACATAAGCCCACACATTCCATGCAAATAGGTACACAGTATGTTGGTTAATGCTGTAGGTATATCAAAAGGTTCCTTGGAACAAAATCAGCTCCTTTCAGACTTCAACTGAAGGTTTTTTTAAATGATTTGTATGCAAACATACCACCATAAAAAAAAAGAAAAAAGAAAAACAGGATTCTGGCTCCTGCAGATGATGGGACATGTCAACCATTATACTGAGACTATAAGTCTCCAAGGAACTCTCAGTGTAAAAATCCATGATATATGATAAAGAGTGTTGACTTTTAGGTCGGACGCATGACCAAACCATTCCCTTTACCTTTTAGAGAAAAATTATTTGAATGATGTTTCTTGATGAGTTACTCGAGGTAGCTTATTCCAAATCAGAACTAGTATTCATGTGTTTTCCATCAAGGAAGTCTGTGGTTACCTTCCTTATTCTGCTGGACTGGAAAAACATAGCTAATATGGTGTGATCTGGAGGAAGCTTTGATGCAAGAGCTTTACAAATAAACCTCCAGATGCCATATGGTTTACATCCACCTCTCAATTTATTTCCTATAAATGTATATTGAATATTCCATTGAGCCAACACATGTGAAACTAAAGCTGGAAAAAGAAAGCGAGGTATACAGAAATGCTTTGTGGCAGCATGTGATTATCGTATTTCTTTTCCAATATTGCTACCAGCCTTAAACACACAGTAAATTAGTCAAATGCCAGAGTTCTTCAGAGTCAGAGGGAAAAATAAAGAAACAATATTTTAAACCTTTCAAAAAAACAAATAGTCGGCGTTCTCACGTGTCATGAAGTAAGTCTCACAATCGGTGCCCCCACCACCTCTATAGTGGCTGCTCTTTTTTCAACAGCAAAGCTGCCTTGGATATTCCACTCTGGCCATTAGAAAAATAAGATTCTGGAGAACTCATTTGAGAGAAGATGAATGCTATTAAAACTTTATGGGGAGGGGGGATAAATAATAGAATGGGAGAGGCTCGTAGGTATATTTTTCACTTGATTGACGAATAGCTTATATTATCATTTCTTGCCTTTCTTCAGTTTCACTTCTCTTTCCAACTGAACTATAAACATATCAGCAGGGTTTAGTCAATGGCCCTTTCTTCTGGGAAGCTCACTTTTCCAAATATAACTTACTTCACCAGTAGGCCTTCTGAAGGCCCATTGAAAGACTCAGTTCCATATTAAGTCTTTGTGCACTTTCCTCCTTTATGGCTATTGCTTTATTCGTTTCATGCTTCATACCAAACTGATGTTGTATGCATGGGAGATGAAATAAACACAATATTATAAAGGTGGGGAGA
This sequence comes from Erythrolamprus reginae, assembly GCF_031021105.1. Taxonomy (NCBI): domain Eukaryota; kingdom Metazoa; phylum Chordata; class Lepidosauria; order Squamata; family Dipsadidae; genus Erythrolamprus; species Erythrolamprus reginae. The sequence goes on from NC_091951.1 coordinate 59,984,258, forward strand.
TAATAATGACATGTTGCTGAGAAAAGACCCTCTCTCCTAGAAGATTGAAATATTTTGAGAAATATTAAAAAGGTAGAATATTATATTTCCCTAAAGGAGGAATGGAGAAACATGCTCTTGGAGACAGAAAGAGACAAATCCCCACCCTCTTAATAGCCCCCAGCAGATTTTTTTTGCCCATTAAGGCATTTCTACAAAACGAAAGACCTTCAGCTCCAGGATGATGGGATTAAAACATGACCCTCGACAACATAACATCAATATCATTTAGACTTATATACTGCTTCACAGTGGTATGCACAATATATAAGATAGTTTGATTTTGAAATAGATCTCTCCTTAATATAATATGTAGATTTTAAAAATAAATAGTGGCACGCAAAGAGCACATTCCTGAGATGTTTGGAGAAAATAAGCCTTCTTTTTCAATGAAGATTTCTAATAAAACTTAATTTAGCCCAAAACAATATTAATAGATTCAAGGTCTGCATAAGCCAACATGATTATATCTGACATCTAGCAAAACAAAGGGCAAAAATATTTCCCCAATAATCAAGGCATTCAAAGCAAATAATTTTTAGCAGATGATCAGTATTATAACTATTTTCACAAAAGTGAAGTTATCTTTCAATCTTTGGCCCAGGGCCATGAAGGCAAAATATTATTGTTGGAATAATACTTTTTTTTACCTTTATCAGTTTGCTTGAATAAACAAATTTCTATCTCTATACTGCTAAAACTCTTGTGCTTCTTTGATACTTTGTAGCTTTCAATTTGGCAAAGTGCATTATAGAGCAATAGTTTTTGAATTAAAATATCTTAATTGGGCTAATTTACAGAATAAGTATACTGCGTCTCTAGGCTCAAAATCTACCTAGCAGCTAAGAGCTATTTTCCTATTGGTTGTCCATTGACAGCTCAGTCAGTGGGGCAATTACAGCCCCGCTATTGGCTATCAGTTTTGACAACCACCATATAAATAGCAGCCTGACAGAGGCTTGCCTGTGCCAGTTACTACTTTATCCTTTTGACAGCTGTTCCAATAAAGGGGTTCCATTCCAATCACCATCTTACTTCAGTTCCTGACCCTGTCGTTCCACCCAAGCTAGAACAGAGTATAAAATAAAGTTTAATTGTTTTTACATTGTTTTTACTTGTTGTACGCCACCCAGAGTCTGGAAGGAGTTGGGCGGTTTATAAATTTAATAAATTTAATTTAATACATTAAATTCAGAGCCCAGGACTCCCGTGCAATTGAAATTCGGCAAAGTTCTGACCACATCAGCACTAATACACCTTCTTAGTACATTTTCTATAGGCAGTATGACACAAGGGAAGAAGGCAGGAGCATATTTCCACCCTCTTCCTCTCATCCCATTGGACCTTATGCCCAATCAGCTGGCAGGAAGGCCTGAAGGGTGAGGGGCCATTGGCTGCTTTGGGATGAGAGCCAAAATTTGAAATCTCTTCCTTCCTTGGTAAGGAAGAACAAAGGCATGAAGATATGGTTGGCTGGGGGTTCTGGCAGTTGATGTTTGAGGCTTTGTTCCCCTTGGAGGACAGTGACCCATGGGGACATTATGCAATGGAGATCTGGAGTGCAATTTTCTTCATGGCCTGTGGCTCCTTTTACTCCTGAATCCTTCGGGATTGGGTGGCATAGAAGTTGAATGAATGAATGAATGAATGAATGAATGAATGAATGAATGAATGAATGAATGAATGAATGAATAAACAAACAAACAAACAAACAAACAAACAAATAATAAAATAAAATAAATAAATAAATAAATAAAATGAATAATGAAATAAATAATAAATAAATAATTCCCTCTTTCCCACAACAAAAAATGTGGTCCATGGGTTAACTGTGGGGAGGAGAGGAAGGATGAGGACACTAATGCACAATGGCTCTTCCGAGAGTTATGAGGAGAGGGGCAATATTTATTTGATTGATTGATTGATTGATTGATTGATTGATTTTGTCCAATACACAATGAGAGCTTTAGTAAAATACACAATGAAGGTTATAGAGGATATACTCATAGTAAAATATATCGAAGAAAGAATAAAATAGAAGATATAGGAATAAAACATATCAATGAAAGAATAGAAGAAGAGATATAGGAATAGAAGAAAGGTATAGGGATATAGGAGAGCAATAGGACAGGGGATGGAAGGCACTCTAGTGCACTTGTACTCGCCCCTTACTGACCTCTTAGGAATCTGGATAGGTCAACCATGGATAATCTAAGGGTAAAGTGTTGGGGTTTGGGGATGACACTATGGAGTCTGGTAATGAGTTCCATGCTTCGACAACTTGGTTACTGAAGTCATATTTTTCACAGTCAAGTTTGGAGTGGTTAATATTAAGTTTAAATCTGTTGTGTGCTCTTGTGTTGTTATGGTTGAAGCAGAAGTAGTCGCCGACAGGCAGGACTTTGCAGCATATGATCTTGTGGGCAATACTTAGATCTTGTTTAAGGTGTCTTAGTTCTAAGCTTTCTAGCACAAGTCTATATCAAGTGTGGAAAGAGAAGAATGATGGAACATCTTGGATGCCTGCTACTAAGGTAGATATGGCTGGGATTGTCATCAGTTGAAAATTGAATTATCTTCCTCTCTAGTGGGAGCTATTGGAATGCATTGGAATGGGGAGCAGGGATACAATTTGCCTCATGGCCTGCCACTTGTTTGTTTCCCCCTTCCCCAGAAAAATAGGACAGAGTTCAGGAGGTCAACGGAGGAGGAGAAAGAGAAAGAGGAGATTTACTGTGGCTCCTGATGTTGTGAAGGGAAGGGAAATGGTACAAGCGTTTATTAATACTGTATGTGGAAAGAAGAATGACCCAATAGATCACAGGTTATCCAGTTAATTTTCAATGTGATAGGGAAAAGATGCATACTGTATATGCACACCAGAGAAGGAAAGCAATACTGTATAACATGGACATTCCTAAAAAAATGATTATCTTATCATGTGTTCTGGCTGCTTTCCAAAACCTTGAAAAGATCTTCATGTTTGAGCTAGTTCTGAACTGTAGGCTTTAAATTTAGATCACAGGATTTGTTATCTTTTGCCACCAAATATAGTACATACTGATTTATAAATCATTTCAGCAGGGATGGGGGGGTTCTACCATGTACAAGCTACATGCAGTCCTCAAATAAGCATAAGTGCACTATTGTGCCTACCATGCCTGTCCTTCTGTCCTATAAATAATATAAATATAAATATAAATATAAATATAAATATAAATATAAATATAAATATAAATATAAATATAAATATAAATATAAATATAAATATAAATATAAATATAAATATAAATATAAATATAAATATAAATATAAATATAAATATAAATATAAATATAAATATAAATATAAATATAAATATAAATATAAATATAAATATAAATATAAATATAAATATAAATATAAATATAAATATAAATCTCAGGGGGTGAGGGAGAAGGGGGAAATGATATGAGCAACGGACTACAAAATACCATAAAGGAATGGCACAAAATATGTACTTTCATTTACCAACAAAGAAGAAGAATCAACAACAGATTTAGGACTCCTATTTAGTTTTTAAAAATAAATCTCAAAACATTTTAGGAAACAGAGAATTTGCCATGCCTTTCAGTGACCTTATTATGGCATTCATACATTTTCTGCAATTATCAATAATTCCACCCACCAAAAACACCAGACATTCCTGAAGCCACCAAAAGGTTGCCCAGCCCAATCTTAAAAATGTTCTGCTTCCATTTTCATAATTCACAAGCCTCCAACATCTGGCAACTCAGGACTAGATGAACCATAATGCAAATAGTGGTTAGCTGCAATCCATCAGAACTGTGTAATACCATTTCCCTTTGGAGAAACTGGATTTTCTCATAGATCAGGATATTTGGCTGATCCCTTCTTTGAAACGGGTGATATTTTGGGGTTCAAATGCCACATAGGCTGTTGAACAAAGGACCTGCAAACACATACATGTAAATTCATCTGCACATCTCTTTCCCTTTATTCATTTTCTTCTCTCAGACCTATTTCTTTTTTCTTTTCTCCTCATAGACTGGCTACCAAGTTCTGGCTCTTTTTATAGTTGCTCAAATCTTCCCTGTTTATGTTAAATTAGTGGCCACCCTGGGCAGCTGTTAGGAATTCAGGAGTCCTGCCAAAGAATTTCACTTTTATTACCTGCTGCATTGCTATGATTTACTTGGTTTTTTTTATAAAGAATTGTATCATGTAGCTGGATTTAGCTGTCCTTTTCGTTCTTTCACTGTCTCTGATTAGTATCACTTTAGAAATGAAATGTGAGACAGTATAACCTTCAAATAAATCCTCAGCAAATAAATCCTATCAGGGAGACTGTCTTTCTTCCATCTGCATCATGGTTTTTCATTTTCAGAAATTTGTTTGTTTATAAGAGGGGTGAGTTTCTCCCATTTTGGATCGGTTCAGTAGCAACCTGCTGATAACATCACAATGATGTCACCGATCCAGTTCAGTTAGTGCTAGTCTGTGGACGTTGCCATCTTTAAAAAAATAATAAAAAAAATTAAATTCTTTTTCTTCTGAGCATGGGCAGAAGCTGAGTTTTCAGCACTGGGCAAGCAGTCACCATCTTGTTTATGGCTCTCCCCCCCCCCCCCGTATTTTTTGCCACTGTGCATGTAAGCATCCACAAGATGTACCCACATGGCATGGGAGGAAGCAAACCGGCACGAGGTACTAGGAGCCCACCCCTAGTTTATAATATCTGTATACTGCCACATTCTCCAAAGACTCCCAGGCATAACAGCAATAAAGAGCTAGTGGAGTGACTTCGGGCCTATCACTATTTCTCAGCCTAACTCACTTCACTGTTGTGGTGAAAATAGGAGGACAAATATGGCACACATATTAAGTATGTATAAAAATAATAAGGGTAGCATAAAATAATGCTAAGATATAGAACCACAGATTAAAATGTTCACAATAAGAATAACAATGGTGAAAAATAATGAAGCAGTATAAACTACAGATGGCTTAATATCAAATGCTCCCTACAAACGTTCTACCTTAATTATCCTGAGGAATGCTAAAATAGAAGATGAGAAAAAGTAGAGAAAATCTGTTCCACCACATAAGAACCATTGCTTGGGAAAAGTGCCTCCAAAATCCAGATTCACCTCACCAAATTGGTAACCCACAGTTTTTCCCAAAAAGCCTTTATGGGCTAAGTCTCTTCCAGCTGGAAACAGCAGCCTTACGAGACCCTGGTGCCAAGCCACTGAGCGCTGTATTGGTTTAAAACCAGCCATTTGAATTTTACTCAGAAACCTTTTGGGAGCCAAGACCAGGCCTCTCAAACTAGCATCAGATGTTTCTATGCTCCACTCTTGTCAGCAGCTGGGCTGCTACATTCTATAAAACTGCAGCAGAAAATTCCTGTAATTTGTGGAACTAGCAGTGCCTTCCACAGACATGACAATAAGATGACGTTTCAATGAAAGGAATACACCCCAACCTTTGATTCACAAATATAAAAACTTTTTACAGTAACTCCAATGTAAAATAGAGTAGGGTAGACTACAGTATAATAAGACTGGTTGTTGCGCTTTGGGCCCACCAGATCAGAACCAAGAAGCCTCCATGAAACAAGTATTTAATTCAAACACTTTTTATATATTTAAAGGTACTTTGTACAGACAAAAGCAGACTTTTCAGCTCATGTTGGCAGAGGCCCCGCTCGAACTGGCCAGGAGATAACACACCACCGGCAGCCAAGAGGCAGCCAATTAGCACATAGACCTTTTAGATAAGGTCCGTAAATCACTCACATAACCTCACAGATCTCCAGATTTATTTTCATTCCCCTTCATCGGCAACTTTGCATAACTTTTAAAGGATCCACGGCAGTTTCTCAGCACGGCACCTCTGGAACTCCATGACAAACATTGAAGATCCACAACTCTTTACCCAGAAACCCTCCCTTATATACAGACTGGGCATGATCAACTGTGACTGACTAGACTTTTTCCCATAGACTATTTTCTAAAACTTTTCCCATAAAGCTGTTTTTGTCTGCTTCTAAACCTTCTAACACAGGCATCTAATAGGGGCTCCTGATCCTCAATGTCCTCCTCCTCCTCTGAGTCAGACATTACCATACTGGAGGTTCCTCACTCTCACTCTTTGATTCAGCTGGCAAGAATGCTTGCCTAGGGTACCAAGACGGGCCCGGTTCATCCTCCTCAGAATCTGTCTCTAACAGCCCCAGGCATCGACCACTCACAACAGTTTTATTTTTCTATTCTAAACAGCTCAATATCAGTATCAGCAGTATTAGCTAATACTGTTATTGAGTATTAGCAGCTGAACAGCGTGTTTATCAGAGAAGTGTTCCAACAATTTCATGTCATGTAAACATTTGTTGCTACATCTGATTCAGAATACAGGGGCATGCAATGACAGGTACGTCTAGGTTCCTCCATCTTACCTGTTGCTTGAGCTGCACTGGTTCCCAGTTCCCTTTGGGACACAATTAAAGATGACTTGTAAAGATGACCTTGAAAGCCCCATATGACTTGAGACCAACTTTTTCCCGGGACTAGCTCTCTCTAAGGACATGTGCCTTCCCTACTAAATTGGACAGGGTGGGCACACTCCTAATCTAGTGGTGGGATTCAAAAACTTTTTGCTGGAGGTTCTGTGGGCATGGTTTGTGGGTGTGGCTTGGCTTGGTGGGTGTGGCTTATTAGGCATGACAGAGGAAGGATACTGTAAAAATCTCCCTTCCCACCCCACTCCCAGGGAAATGGGGGTTACTGCAAAATCCCCATTTCCTCCCAATCAGTTGGGACTTGGGAAGTAGAAAATAGATGGGGGGTGGGGCCAGTCAGTTCTCCGAACTACTCAAAATTTCCACTACTGGTTCTCCAGAACTGGTCAGAACCTGCTGAAACCCACCTCTGAGACCCAATCTCTTCCTTTAAAAGTGCCATCTTACTGGACCCAGCAAATGTGCCTGTTCTTTGGGAGCCTCTTCCCTATTGAACAGACTTCCCCTTGAAGTCCAGCAGGCCTTCACCCTTTTAACTTTCCAGAAAGAATTGAAGACCCAACTCTTCTCCCAAACTCAAGGTTAGGGTAAGCTATGATTGGGTTATGTTGCTGTTGTTTTAACATCATTCAGTTTTAATGTCTTGCATTTCATATTTGTATGCTACATAGATGTTATTTTAACTGCTGCCCAGAATTTGGTACAAGATGCGCAGCTATATAAATATTACAAACGGACAAACAAACAAATAATTTTTCATTTAAAAAAAACACTGCGAATTTGTAGCTTGGACACACATTGAGAAAGCCTTTTTCCAACCCCCGTTTTCCATTTCTAACTACAGAACATGACGGGGAGAGGCATAGCTACTCTCAAACAACTTGCAGGTGCAGCCTGGAAAAGACAAGGGTTGTAACCACACTTCCCATTGAGGGAATCTGGTAGGAAGTTCAAAAACCTCCTTTCCCTTTACCAGGCAGGTAAAGAAATTGTGAAGCTGTCTGGGTAACTGTCACAGAACGTTGAAAATTAGGATGACACAACCACAGCAGCAGCTAATAGCGCTGAAGCAACCACAACTTTCCCAAATTTGATTCTCTCAGTCATGGATACCAGATTTTGGATGCCTTCTGTAAGTTAAGTCATTTGAAGTATCTTGATTCAAAAAATGTTGCCCTATTATGCGTCGTTTTGCCCAGGTAAATGTCATGACAGTGAGAGTTTTAGTAGTATATACATCCCCAGCTTGAGCCTCATGTGGACTAGAAAACACTACTTTTGCTAAAGATATTGGAAGGGAAAAGGAGAGGGGAGAACAAACCTTAGCAATATATGTTTCTATGTTTTTTTCAAGCAGCTATTGCCACCTTCCTATGTGTCCTTTCTTTTGTTATGTTTAGATTTTTTTTGATCCAACCTTTATTATTTTTTATAAATAACTCAGGATGGTGAACACATATAATACTTCTTCTGCCTTCTATTTTTTCCTGTAAGAGCAACCCTGTGAGTTGGGCTGGAGAAAGCGACTGGCCCAAAGTGACCCATTGGCTTTCATGCCTAAGGCAGGACTAGAACTCAAGAATGTCTTTATTTTTAGTCTGGCACTTTCACCACTATGCCAGATTTGGTCTTTATACAGTGCAGGTGTATAGAGCAGAATATTCCAAAGGTTCTGTCTTACTCCTCTGTGAATTCCAAAGGCAAATGTATTGATGTTCTTGTTTTGTCTTGGGGGTTGGCATATAATTAGTTCATTCGTGAGTTTCTGGGCTGCTTTGTAGTGATAAGTGCCTTGGGGCAGAGGTATCATTTTGATACCTCTCGTTTATTCTAAGAAATGTACACTTTTACAACAAAAGGAACTGCATGCTACTTCCTTTTAAAGACCTATATTATAAATCAACCAGTAAGATGCTTTGTTTGACTGGGAATTTATTTTGTGCCCATATGTATCTAGAGGTATGATTATATGTGTGTGTAAATTCTCAGTGGTGTTTCTGATGCTTATGTCCAAGAGCTCACACCGAGTCAACTGTCTAAATTAGATTGAAAACCAATAGTTAGCATTAAAGGACATGGCTTTATTAGAATTATTTCTCCAGATACAATGAGCTACATAACCAAACTGTTAAAAAGGCAAGATGAAGGAGACAGTCATCCTGCTTTGGATTAAAACTCACTCTAGTGACTGAATAGCAAAACATCTGATTTTGAGGCAGGGTGGGATGCAGGGGTGGGTTCCGGACTGTATTACTGCCAATTCGCTCAGGGAATGCGACCTGTGCACACGTGCCCATGTGCAGTTCTAAAAAAGGCATGTGCGGAAGCAAAAAACAAGATGGCAGCACCTATGGTGGCACTGAGAGAAGTGACTTGGGGGCATGGCAGGCCGGGGTCATTGCCAGTTCCAGCAACCCAGACCACCAAGTTACTACCTATTCTATAGAACCAGTCTGAACCGGTAGGGCTTCTGGTTGGGTGTGATGGGAAGGGAATGGAAAGGAAAAGGGAAAGGGAAAATAAAATTATCTGAGAGGAAGAACTGTTAATTTTTAAGCATTGCAATTTTTAAGGACTGCAGTTTTGTTATTTTCCACTATTTATGAATTAACATATAAACAAAGCTAAATTAAATCTCTTAAGAATAGGATGGCTACACGATGATTGATTGATTGATTGATTGATTGATTGATTGACATGATAGATAGAAAGATGGATGGACGGATGGATGGATAGATAGATAGATAGATGATGGATAGATAATGGACAGGCAAACAGACAGATAACGTAGATCATTGGGTTCTTGTTATTAAGGAACATGACATACCAAATGAACAATCCTGTAATAAAAAATGAAAATGCATATATTATGTAAAGTTTCATCATGATGGTATGAACTTCTAAGGACCATAGTTTTCTTAATACTGATAACTTCAGAGAGAAGCCTGAAAAGAGTGATAGAAAAACATTAAAAGTTTTGAGGACTAAAGTTATTCTTAATTAGGAGTGTGGGAGCATATAGTATGTGTGTGGTTGCATCTCCATGTCATTTCCAGTTCCCCGTGGTTTCTATTACCAAAATCTTTGATTTGCACATTTGAAAGCTTTGTGTTATTCACTTTAGTCATAAGTACATGGTTTGGCAACTGTTTCCTATGAATTTTTCCCTAAAGCCAGTAGTTTTCTTGGCCAAAAGATGAATATAGTTAGCTCATCCCATTTGTGTTCAGGTCTTGGCTGTAGTAGGAAGGAGCTACATATGAAGACAATGGTGAATAGTCAGTGAGAATGTTCATTCAACACGCATATTACATCTTTTAACAAATATGGGAACAAATCAGTAGCAGCTGATCTTTAGGTCTGCAAGTGGCCTATGTTTATGCTCACATTTATTTTTGTTCTGCAAAAAAGAATGTCACAAATGAGTAAACAAAAAACAGGGAATAAACAGGATCCATCACTTGACCAAGATCACAAGATTAAAAGAAGGATAACAACAACAAACATCTCAGCAACAAACCCACACTTAAAAAGGAAGCTGAATTAAGAAGCAGAAATCAAATGTTTTCATAGACATTCTTCAATTTCCAGCAGAACATTGAGACATAACTTAGCTGCTTGTATTGGAGCAGAAAGTTCAATATACAGGGGACCTCCATAAACAGAACATGCTTGCTTGTTCCCATGGGTTTGTCCAGATGTAAGTTAGCAATCTATCTTTCAACAAATAGGCCTCTACTATTTATATTGTGTCTTCTTCTAGGATCTGTGTACCAGGTGTCCATTTAATGGTAGTGTTTCTGTTTGTTTATCGAGCATTCCATAACCTATCCCATACTTCCCAAAACTAATATTCTTAACAATCCCAGAAATTTGGAATGTAATCCAGTATATACAAAGAGATCAAAAACTTCCCTAACCAATGGGGCTTTCTTCTTGATGATTCCAGTTACTAACTTATCCTACAAATTATCAGCCAAATATTCAGCATTTGAGACGACTAATTCTGAATAAAACATGAATTCTATCCTTTTGAAACAGTTTAATCTAAAAGACTTCCTTAATTTTAATCTTGGTCATATGGAAGTCCCTTGCAAAGTTCTTATTTTGAACAATTCTTCCAGATATTTTTGTTGTGTTTTAATATTTTTATCTAGCAGCATCACAGTTTGTTTGTTTGTCAATTTAATTTGATTTATATAGCTGCCTATCACATAATAGTGGCATTCTTATGGATTGTAGGCTGCCTTTTTAACTCATAGGCAATATAAACAATAAATCAATGAATAAAATAAAGCCAAGAAATGTTACTTCAAAAACAAAATATACAATGGGAAAGCGAGAGCAGAATATATATTTTTTAGAATCCTTGCCTACAGTCCACCTTACTCTGAATGTATAGCAATGCTGGATCCTACAATTCTTCGAAGGCTTAGGAACCCTATTTTGTCTTTCCAATGGACTATAAAACATTGGAAACTAGGCTCTTAGAGAGTCCCAAACTCTCTAAGCCTAAGAAACTAGGCTCTTAGAGAGTCCTAAAGTCCAAGTATACCTGACATTCACTGCATAGCATTTCAGGAGGGTATTTCTGTTCTTCCACCTGACAGCTGGGACATTCTAGGAATGTGGCTACAATCCAGATAGTGAGCATAAAACAGCTGCTGTTGGGCAAATACAATCCCTTTGAAAATAGATAAAATAAAATCTGTTATTTCATATGCAAGTGGTGAGGGGGAGAATATCACATGATCCCTCCAAAAATTGATTAAGATGTTCATCCTTAAAAAAAAAGAAGAAGCAATGCCAGTCTTTAAAAAGGAGAAAATGTGTATCCCTCAACCAGCATTACTGGGGGAAAACTAGAAGAAAAATTGTTTCCTATTTTATACTCTCATTCAATGACCTACTAAGATTCTAGTATATTCTGGTAATTTACCTTTACTGTACTGTGTATTGCTTTATGGAAATTAAAACAGAATGGCATATAATTTCTCCACTGCTGTGTCCTCTCATAAAGAACTGCATACATATTTAATATACTGTACAAGTATTAATATACAAGTATAAACTACAAATAACATTTAAACAAGTAAATAAATAGTTTGCCCATTATCCCATCTGGACAGAAATTATTTCTAATGTATTTATAACCCAAATTGCTCTGGGCAGATTACAAAGTTATTGAATATATTAAATACCACTAAAAACATTTTTTTCACCTAGGAAAAAATACTGAAAGCAATAAAATGCTTTAAATCCATTTGATGAATTGCCCCTATATAAAATTGGAAATGAATACATAAAAGGTGTTTCATGGGCAATATTGCCAGATTGCTAGGATTAAAAGTAGGAAAAGACCCCTTTTTGTGCAAAGAGACCATGTTCTTACAGTTTGTTGCAACCATTTTGTTAACTCCCTACATCAGGGGTGTCAGACTCATGGGCTGTGGGCCAAATGTGTCGCATGCTGGCCATGCCCAAGACCATTTAGCAAAGGGGTGGGTGGGAAATCCCAATGTATCTTGTGACAAAAACATGACAACATGAGTTTGACACCCCTGCTCCACATTAACTAGCAAAAACTGGGGGCAATAGTTGTTTGGTGATGCCATCTTTACATTACGTGGATCTCCTTTTTGGAAGATAGGGATGACTGTAGCTAGTGACCAAAAATTATGCTTAGAGGTTCAGCTATGAAGGAGGAGAGCTTTTTTTAGAAGTAAGCACAAAGTCCATCGGATCCAATAGATAGGGATGATTTTAGATTGCGAAAAATCTTTCTAACATTATCTTCTGTAAAATTGATCTGTATTGGATTGTTGTAGTTATTTGTGGTAGAGTGATCAATGCCTGGAATGCACTACCTGACTCTGTGGTTTCCTCCCCAAACCCCAAAAACTTTAACCTTAGACTATCTACAGTCAACCTCACCCCATTCCTAAGAGGTCTATAAGGGGCGTGCATAAGCGCACTATTGTGCCTACCATTCCTATTCTACTGTCCTATTGCCTAATTTACTTGTATCTACTTTGAGGAGCCAGGGTGGTGCAGCAGGTAGAGTGCTATATTGCAGGCCACTGAAGCTAACTGTAGATTTGTATGTCAGTGGTTCAAATCTCATCACCGGCTCAAGGTTGACTCGGCCTTCCATCCTTCCGAGGTGGGTAAAATGAGGACTCGGATTGTGGGGGCAATATGCTGGCTCTGTTAAAAAGTGCTATTGCCAACATGTTGTAAGCCGCCCTGAGTCTAAGGAGAAGGGCAACATAAAAATCAAATAAATAAATAAATAAGCTGCTTCTGCTGACTGCTGGCTGTAGTTCACCAGTTCAAATTTCAACAGGCTCAAGGTTGATTCAGCCTTCCATCCTTCCAAGGTGGGTAAAATGAAAACCCAGATTGTTGGAGGCAATATGCTGACTCTGTAAACCACTTAGAGAGGGCTATAAAGCACTGTGAAGTGGTTTATAAATCTAAGTGCTATTGCTATTGATCATCATGGGGAAAATCTATGTGGTCACTAGAAGTTGAAAATGAATTGATGATAGCACATAATCAATCACTCAATAGTTGTGTTTGCTTTGATTCATGACTAGTCAAGTTCCAAGCCTAAGTTTATACCAATACCTACTATCTTGTATTTACTTGACAAAATAGAAGGCGGGCACTAGGGCACACTGGAACTGTTGAAGACAGGAACTGCAGTCTTGGTCAGGAAACTTTTTTTTCTTGGGTCCTGGCTTTTCCCACAAAATCAAATCAAAACGCTTTAGAACTGGAACTGGAGGAGAGAGAAACTGCCCCCCTTGCTCCCCCCGTCTTTATCTTCTTGTGCCCTGGCTGGATTGCTAGGCTGGTACGCCCCCCTGCCCACACAACTTTTCTTCTTTCTTTACCTTGAATGAAGACAATATCACAGTTTAGAAATATCAATTTCAGTGAAGCAGCAAGCAGATGAAGCCTAATTGCTCTTGGAAATCTCCCCAACCTATCTCTCCCTCTCAGCAACCGCAACAGGACTGTCCCTAACTAGCTACTAATCTCTTGCAATGGTGATGGACCTCATGTTGCTGCCTTTTATAGGGGCAGGTCAGGTGTCCCTCGGGACCAATCTAAGCCATGCATCCAGCTGGCCAATCACTGGCCAGCAGAACTCATGGCCAATCACAGCCTTTTCTTGCATTTTATGTCCGGAGACCGCATGGCTTCAGCTAAGAAGAACGCTGTTGATTGGTGCGTTGCGGAGTTCGTGCCAAACACTGAACTTTTGCATGGATTTTCAAAAAAGTTCAGGTTCGGGTTCGGCATGCCAAACACTGCAAAGTTCGGCACGAACCCGAACTGTGCAAGTTCGGTTCAGCCAACACTAAAAATAAATAAATAAAATAAATACATAAATAAATAAATTAGCAAAAAGCAGAATAAAAAAATAACAGACTTGAAAGGGGCCTTGGAGATTTTCTGGTCCAATCTTCTGCTCAAGCAGGAGACCCAATACCAGTGATGGCGAACCTTTTTTTCCTCGGGTGCCAAAAAAGCGTGGGTGTATGCTATTGTGCATGTGTGTGCCCACACCCATAATTCAATGCCTTGGGAGGGCGGAAACATCTCCCCCTGCCCCCTGGAGGCCTTCTGGAGGCCTGTTTCCCAACTACTGGTGGACCCAGTAGGCTCATGTTTTGTCCTCCCCAGGCTCCAAATTTTCCCTGGAGCAGGGAGAGGGTAAAAACTCCCTCCCCAATCCCCTTGGAGGCTCTCAGGAAGCCAAAAAAGCCATGTGAGCCAAAAATCAGTGGACCAGCACACATATGCAAGTTGGAGCTAATCTAGGGCAACAGCTTGCGTGCGAGCAGATATGTCTTTGTGTGCCACCTGTGGCACCCATGCCATAGGTTCGCCATCACTGCCCTTTACCATTTCAGAGAATGCCCATCCGGCGACTTAACGCCGGCCAGGATTTGCGGCAGGGCCAGGGAAACGCAGCCCTCAGCCTCTGAGGCTATTTTGAATGGCCGGGATCTCACGAGATTTCACGAGATCCTGGCCATGCCTTCTCATCGGCACTTGCCGATGACGTTGCCAGAGCGGAGCCTCCCAGCCCTATAAGAGGGGTTGCGCAGGCTTGGGGCCTCCTTTTCGCCCCGGACAACGAGCAGGTTTTGGCGGTCTCGGTATTTTCTGCGACCGTTTTTTCACCTATTCCACACTGCGGTGTGGGATGTCCGGTTAGGGGGTGCTTCGCTCCCCGATTAGTTCTAATTGGCTTACCTCTGTCATTGGGTTGACAGGTTAGGGGCGGAAATTGGGAGGTGTTTAGCAACTGCGTGTTCTCCGTTGGGCATCTTTGAGGATGATTGGCAGACTCTCTCCAAGGGCTCATGGTGCCTTTTACATCGACCAGAGCAATTGGGGAGAACCTGCCTCTGGGTCTCGCCCATTTTAATTCCCTTTCAGGGATTGGACGGCGAGACCTCCCACATGCATGGCATGGCTGGGATCCAGGTGAGGGCACGGCCCCTTCACCTGGATCTGCATGGAGCTACGCCCTAAGTTGCCCCAGAAGTTTTTATGACGTCGTTTCCACCCCGGAAGTATTTCCGTTGACCTCTGTGGGTCCATGTTAGGTTGAATTAAATTAATTTTAATTTAATTAATAAAAATGACCCAGTTTTAAATCCAGCTCTATGTCCGCGTTGTTATTCCGCCTCTGCTGCAAATAGTTGTCCAGTCTCCTATTAAATTCTTTCTTGTTAAATCCTTTCTGTTTGGAAACTGGAGTCCAGAAACTGTTTGTCTCATGTGTTTTTATACTTGAAGTTATTGCAAAAAAAGAACTGGTGATATTAATTTAAAAGGGAAAAACTACACTTCTGGAAAAACACAGCCACCTAAACTCTCCATAGAAAAGTTCAAGTCTCTGCATGAAAAGTATATTCACAAAAACAGGCGATTTGTTAATAGGATCTGTGCAAACATTTTATGTGCATGGCTTTCCAACTGTTTTTTTTTCCTTATTGTCTGTCTGGCTTCATTTGTCTAACCACAGGGCCCCTTAAGTGATGCAATTCCCAGAGCTAAATGCACATATTGTGTCTGCAGTTTCTCATAATGAGAGAGTTACTGCCATGCACTTTGCCGAGTAAACACACTTTCTTCCCTTTGCCTCTGTAAAAACAAAATATGAAATAAAAGTTCCTATTGTTAAATTACAAATGTAAGGAATATGTCAAGTGTCTCCCGGGAAACTAGGCTTCCTTCATACCAGAAAAGTTAAAAAGCGAAATGTGTTTTCTTTCTACCACTTTGTCAGAATGCAATGCTAAAGTTGGAGGGTCAAGCCCCAGGTCAAATAAACAACTTTACTGTTTTGAATTTTTTAAAGGTTGAAACTCCAGATAAAACAAACGCTATTTGCACACAATATGCCTTGCGATCACATGACATGATTGATGATAAGTCAAAACAATTTTTTGTTTGTTCAGCTTTAAAGTGAATGTGTGGCTCGGATTTTCTGTGGCTTTCAATATTATTAGGCAAACAAAGGTGCACATATGGGATGTGGTAAAGGTAAAACCCTTTTTTCACAAACAACACGATGTTTCCTTTACATAGCCCTGAGTCATTCAAAAGGAAATTAATGGCAGTAAGACTGAAGGATGATGATTATATTCCTCTAGTGCAAGGCATACAAAGAACTGATTTGTGAAAAACTGCAAAGTTGGAAAAAGTAGAGAAAGAGGCTCCCCCCACACACTTCCCCTTATCAACAGCATTTGGCTATTAATCCAAAAGCCAGGCCCCACATCCTATTAACCCCATCCAAGCACACAGCCTAAAAAGGCATAAAGCCTCAGCTGCCTGGAGTAGACTACAGTTAGCACTCCATATTCTACCATATATTTATTTTATTTTTATTTATTTATTTTGTCCAATACACAATGAGGGTTTTAGTGGGTATATATCTATATACACATAGTAAAATACATGATGAAGTTTATAGAGGAGATACTCATAGTAAAATATATCTAAGAAATAATAGAAAAGAAGGTATAGTAATAGAACATATCAATGAAAGAATAGAAGAAGAGATATAGGAATAGAAGAAAGGAATAGGAGATATAGGAGAGCAATAGAACAGGGGACGGAAGGCACTCTAGTGCACTTGTACTCTCCCCTTACTGACCTCTTAGGAATCTGGATAGGTCAACCGTAGATAATCTAAGGGTTTGGGGGTTTGGGGATGACACTATGGAGTCCAGTAATGAGTTCCACGCTTCGACAACTCGGTTACTGAAGTCATATCTTTTACAGTCAAGTTTGAAGCGGTTAATATTAAGTTTAAATCTGTTGTGTGCTCTTGTGTTGTTGTGGTTGAAGCTGAAGTAGTCGCCGAAAGGCAGGACGTTGCAGCATATGATCTTGTGGGCAATACGTAGATCTTGTTTAAGGCATCTTAGTTCTAAACTTTCTAGGCCCAGGATTGAAAGTCTAGTCTCGTAGGGTATTCTATTTCGAGTGGAGGAGTGAAGGGCTCTTCTGGTGAAGTATCTTTGGACATTTTCAAGGGTGTTAATGTCTGAGATGTGATATAGGTTCCAAACAGATGAGCTACATTCGAGGATGGGTCTGGCAAAAGTTTTGTAAGCTCTGGTAAGTAGTGTGAGATTGCCAGAGCAGAAGCTACGTAGGATTAGGTTTACAACTCTTGAAGCCTTCTTGGCTATATTGTTGCAGTGGGCTTTGGCACTTAAATCTTTTGTTATTAGTATACCAAGGTCTTTAACCGAGTGGGGATTATCTGTGATAATTTGATTATTCAGTTCGTATTTGGAGTTCACATTCTTCTTCCCAATGTGTAGGACAGAGCATTTGCTAGTTGAGATTTGGAGTTGCCATGTGTTAGACCACTCAGAAACAGTGTCAAGGTCTTTTTGGAGAGTAGTTGTGTTATCGGTGGTGTTGAAGAGTTTTACATCGTCGGCGAAGAGGACACAGTTGCTTGTGATTTAATCGCAAAGGTCATTGATGTAGAGAATGAACATATCTCACCAATCCCTGAATGGAGAGATCAGCGCATACTTATTATATGTTACAGATACCTGTAATGCTGATTTTTCATTTCTTGTGCCCTGCAAGGATCTGGGGAGAAGTGTATAGCTCAGTCATGTTCCAGTAGTTAAAAGGCCTGCCACATCAGTAGTGGGTTCTAATCCTGTTGCTACTGGTTCATTCATGCACAAAAGCATCCCTGGTGGGAGGGTGGAACTTCCCGCCCCCACCTCCAGCGCTTCTACCAGTTAGCAGAACTGGGCCGGAGCAACCCACTGCTGCGCCACGTGCTTGAAAATCAATTCACACAGCATAAAGGTTTTCTACCTAGCCTCTAGGAAAACTGGGCATGCATTTCATTGCAGATATAATTGTCCATATCCAGAAATTTTGAACAATTACATGCTATTTACAAGGTAGAATTCCTTTCAGGGATTTATGCATTTTATTTATTTATTTATTCATTTATTGATTGTACTTATATACTGACAGAAATATAGCGATAAATTACAGCCCGCGTGGACTATAATAAATAATTTCCGAGAGACGATGGATTTAAGAGAGAATCTGCTTTCAAATGAAGTTTCTTTTTATTACAAAAGGTTAAAAAAAAAGGAATGCCTTAGGAGGCATATGAAATACAGTGATCCCCGCGTTTCGCGATCCCGATCATTGCGAAAGGCTATATGGCGATTTTTCAACCCAGAAGTAAAAACACCATCTGCGCATGCGCGCCCTTTTTTCTATGGCCACGCATGCGTAGATGGCGCCGGGCAGATCAGCTGCTGGGCGGCTTCCCTGGGTCTTCCCCCTCTTGCTGGCGAGAGGGCGAGCGGCGGGCATCAGCGAGGAGTTTGCGTTGGCGGCAGGGAAACCCCAGCGCCGCTTCCCAGCTGAGTCCTGAAGCCAAACGCGGAAGTTCGCTTCAGGACTCAGCTGGGAAGCGGCGCGAGAGAACGGCGTGAGCGGGCGAAGGGCGGGCGCGCGGGCAGGCAGGCGGCGGACAAGCGGCGGGCGGACAAGCGACGGGTGCGGCAGCAGCGAGGAGTTTGCGTGGGCGGCAGGGAAACCCCAGCGCCGCTTCCGAGCTGAGTCCTGAAGCCAAACGCGGAAGTTCGCTTCAGGACTCAGCTGGGAAGCGGCGCGAGCGAACGGCGGGGTCGGGCGAAGGGCGGGCGGGCGGGCAGGCGGCGGACAAGCGGCGGGCGGACAAGCGACGGGCGCGGCAGCAGTGAGGAGTTTGCGTGGGCGGCGGGGAAACCCCAATCTTCGGCTCCTCGCTGCTGCGGCGGAAGTAAAAACACCATCTGCGCATGCGCAGATGGTGTTTTTACTTCCGCACCGCTACTTCGCGAAAAACCGATCATTGCGAGGGGTCCTGGAACGGAACCCTCGCGATAATCAGGGAACCACTGTACGTCTTACATCATGGCAGTTAACAAAGAATGAAGATACAATATGGAGGATCTGGAGGGGACGGAAGTGATGCATGAATGATGTGGCAGGATTTTACATCATAATAGGAGGAGCTAATAAAACACACAAACTGTTAACTATTTAATTACTGAATAACTCTGAAAGTCCCTGAATGTCTCTGCCGCTGTCAATACTCAGCGTGACATATACCACCCAACTCCCAAAGGACTCTGTGTGTGTTGCTTGAGAAGTGTTTGAATAATGAAGTAGGAACTTCTTGGGCATATTGGCCTGGAACAAATTCAAGTATGTTTGATATACTTGATTTGTTCCTTTAAACCAAGTTTTATACAACATATACCTACACAGAACAAATGTTTTGTCTTAGTGTCTTTGAATGCAAGAGGTCAAAATTTCGTTTTTCAAAGAGGAAATCTAGTAATATTTGGTATACACTAATAGATCTCAGCTGAAAGCACCAATTGTTTTTAGCTTTTGTGTGTGTACAGGAAATATCTAACTGATTCACTAGGAAAATACAAATGAGGTAACTTTTTTTCTATAGACTCAGCATTTCCCCAAGAGAAAACTATGTAATTTCCTAACAACACTATCATTTATACTTAGTCTTTCTTAAGCATATTTTTGGAAGAATTCCTCACATAGTTTCCTCTAACGAAGCTCCTTGTGTTAAACTGAGACATTTGTTATAAACATTAGAGCATATAATTAGATTTTAGTCTGAAACTATATTCACAACTTAAATAGTTCATGATTCTAAATAACAAACTGCTGGATAAATGATTAATATACTATAATAAAATGAAGGAGTTTTTTCCCCCTATAAAGCTACCTAATGCAATTTAAATAAAAGAAGTTGATGGCTAATTTCCCCTTACTTAGTATATCATAATTATATGATTACCTATAGAAACTCTGTACTATGATATACAAAAGAGCAAAGTTACTGAAAAGTCAGCATGTAATTAGTTTCTTGCTTTGGCACATTAGGTAGAATTACCACAAAGAGGCAAAAACTATCATTTTATAGAGACCCTTAGGAGATTTATAATGATGATAGACAAATATATGCATACAATATCAGTTGGTGTGCTAAAATTTAATTTTCGTGAGGAAATGTAGTTGAATATGATCACAATACATGGGGATGTTCTTATTTTAATATTGGTGGATATTATTATTAGAGAATCATATCAAAAGATATGTCACCAGGGAGAAAATATCATTTATAAATTGCTAATGAGTAGCAAACAGTGAGTTGCTTGGAGGTATAAGATATTTTTTCACAATAAGCATTTATGATCAAACACAAAAGATCAGGTAGGAAAAGAAAGGATCTATATTACATCCTTTGGTGTACAACAACATTTTCTATAGTTAAATGGCCTTATACGATAGAAAAATTGAATTTCACTCACATTGTAAAGGCAAAAAAGAATCCTTCTCCTTTTCTCTCTGATGTAGGGTTTACTCTGGGGTGGCCTTAGCAACCTTGTCTCCCATTAGGATAACCCTCATTAGAGCATTATCTCTTTAAGGATGCTTTGTTCCCACAAAAAGTTAGAAGTAAGGTAAGTAATGCAATTAGAACTTGGAGGTCAGAGCTACAATGCTATGCTAGATGTGAGAGAGATATTAAACCCAAAATGAAATGCTGAATGCAAGATTATTCATGAAAGGGTTTGTTTTAGTCATCATGCCACCACCATGACAAATTAGATGCTCTGGGCTTGTATGTTCATATTTTCCATCAATGTCCTATCATCAGGACATGGAAACAAAGCACATTTCTTACAGGAGGTCCCAGTTTAATTCATGGCATCTTCATACTGGCACTGAGACATGACAGTAAAAAGTTAGATGGTGTATGAATTCACTTGATATAAACCTGGGATATATTTTTCCAAAAGAAATCACAAAAGGACACATAAAAAAAATCTGTTTTACAGTTTAGGAATAAATATACAGCTATGTCACAGCTATGTGACATTGTTTTGCTGTATGTATAACATAATGTTCTGGGCCCATCTCAACAGATTAGACACCAGTGTCCCAGGTGACATCTTCCTTGATGTTTTCCAGACTTTGAGTCACATTATTTTAAAATTGATTTTCATTTTCTTAAAAACTGGTGATAGTGCTCCTCATCCACAATATTTGCTCTTGATTCAGGATTCTGACAATTCAAGATCTAAATTGTGTGGATACCTTCCTTCGATAAATAATAATAATAATTTATTAGATTTGTATGCCTCCCCTCTCCGTAGACACTACTCTTGAAACTCAATTGCTATTCAAGAGGATGATGATGAGAATGTTGACAAAAGGGTCGCTTGTAGATCTGTCTTTATTTGCTGGAGAGACGGAGTAACGACACGGACACCAGAGCTGGATTTAAAATTGGGTCATTTTTATTAACATAAATTTGCATAATTTATTCAAATAATATTGCATAAATTTGCATAAACAACTATGACCCGGAACTGGACCTGCAGGGTCAAACAAATACTTCCGGGGCGGAAATGACGTATGCCAGCAAACATTCCTGGGCAACTCATGGGCGTATCTCGATGCAAGGTCCAGGTGAGGGCCAGGCCGTCACCTGTGACCTTTTCTGCCATGCTGTGCATGAGGGGGGTCCCACCGGCTAACCCGAATCGGGGAATTAAAGGTGTAGGACCCAAAGACAGGTTCCCCCCAGCTGCTCAGGCAGAAACTCCCTCCATGAGCTTGCGGAGAACCTGTCAATCATCCCCAAAGATGCCCAAGGGAGAACGCGCGGTTGCTAAACCACCCAATTTTCCGCCCCTAACCTGCCTACCCAATGACCAAAGGTAAGCCAATTAACCTAATTAATGCAAGCACCCCCTAACCGCACAGCCATCACCCCAGTGTGGAATGGGCGAAAAAACAGCCCAGCTAAGAGGCAGAGCTGCAAAAAATTCCCATTCGGCCCCCTAAGGGCGACCCTGAAGCACACTGCAAAATAGTGGAGGGCGGGCGGGTGTCTGCTCTGTAGATCGGTCCGGGCGAAAAGGAAGAGCCCCGGGCCTGCTCGCCCTTATATAGGGCAAGCAGGCCCCGCCCGGACCAATCAGGGCCTTAGCCAATCAGGCCCTGCTCTCCCGAGCGAAGTCTCGCATCGCGAGACTTCGCCCGGGATCCAAGATGGCGGCCGCCATGAGGGACCGTGTCTCCCAGTCCCTCCAGCAAAGCCTGCCTGCCGGGTAAGTCCGGCGCTGCCCTTGCTGGAGAGACGGAGTAACGACACGGACACCAGAGCTGGATTTAAAATTGGGTCATTTTTATTAACATAAATTTGCATAATTTATTCAAATAATATTGCATAAATTTGCATAAACAACTATGACCCGGAACTGGACCTGCAGGGTCAAACAAATACTTCCGGGGCGGAAATGACGTATGCCAGCAAACATTCCTGGGCAACTCATGGGCGTATCTCGATGCAAGGTCCAGGTGAGGGCCAGGCCGTCACCTGTGACCTTTTCTGCCATGCTGTGCATGAGGGGGGTCCCACCGGCTAACCCGAATCGGGGAATTAAAGGTGTAGGACCCAAAGACAGGTTCCCCCCAGCTGCTCAGGCAGAAACTCCCTCCATGAGCTTGCGGAGAACCTGTCAATCATCCCCAAAGATGCCCAAGGGAGAACGCGCGGTTGCTAAACCACCCAATTTTCCGCCCCTAACCTGCCACAGGAGCGGGGGTCAGATCTCTATCTTGGCCCCCCGACTCCCCCCTCTAGCTGCGCCAGCTCACGCAGAGACCGCTGCAGGTCCTGTAAGAAGATGGCGTTCCCCTGGTCAGACAGGTGAACGCCATCATTACGGTAGAGCCATGGCTTATCTATTGATATAAGGGGATGAGGTATTACCACTCCACCCAATTCTCTAACCGTTTTCCCCATAGCCCTATTCACCCGTCTCCTAGCCCGGTGAATGGCCCTAAGGGAAGAGGCATCCCTCCACACAATCCTAGGTAATATGTCTGACCACACCACCTGCGTGGTGGGCCAGACCTCACGAAGCCTTCGCAGGTCTTCGCGTGCCCGGATGAGCAGCGCCAGGCCTCCCAGCATGCACAGGTCATTGCCACCTAAGTGCAATACCAGCCACCTGGGTGCGGCCACAGGACGCTGCCCACCCAGACCCCTTTGGGCGCGACTCCAGGAGCCGCCCCCAATATTGCCGGGCGCAGCCACAGAATGCTGACCGCCCAGCAACGCCGGTAGGAGACCCTCCCACCGCATACCTCTCCGGCCCATCCAGGTAACGTTGACCCACCGCCCCAGGGACAGGTGGGTCCCGATGGCGCTCCTGGCTGCCGCGCGGCCGGCCCAGAAAATCATGCTGTGGCCACACAGCAGCGCCGTCGGTTTCGTGTTAGCCTGGGGACCTGCAAGAGGACACAGACACAGAGAGGTTACCTAGCCTAAGCCCTGCCTGGGATCCTCAGCGGGCCTAACATAACCCAAATATGCCGCTGACCGCCAGCGGCCGATCTCCCGAATCCGATGGGCCGGGAAACCAGAAAGTGCCGCACTAGTGGCGGCGCCGATACGGAACGAATGCGTTCCATAACCGGCGGGATCCATGCCCACCTGGGCCATCGCCCTAGATACTAAAGCCCAGAATTGGAAACGGGTCAGAGGGGTACCGTCACAATGCCTAAACAGGTACCCCTGACCTGACCCCCTCATACCACAATAAAGCCGTAGGGCGGCCACCGGACACACCGACTGGTCGGTGGCCGCACTAAGTTGTAAGGCAACCCCTCTGTGCAGCTGATCCGTTTTAGACCTTCTCACTACAAGGGACACCCCCCCTTGCCTAAAGGTCAGATCAGCGAACTGGAAGGCCCGGAGCGAAGTGTCAGCCTGAGACGAAGCCATGGCCTCGCTGACCCGAAGGGCCCCAAAGAACATGACACAAGCCGCTGCCCTGAAAAGACGGGCCTCGTACAATGAGGAACACAGACTGCCAAAAACCACGTTGATTGATGACAGCTGCTCCACCGTCAGGGGCTGACGAGTGTCACCTGGGGCCCCCGCTTGCTCCCTAAGCCAGCCCTCCAGCATCTTCCGGATGCGAAAGTCACCCGAAAGATCTGCAAACCCCCCCGCCTTGGACAGAAAGGCGAGGCCGGCTAACCGGGACCGGATCGTCCTAACTGACAGGCCACGCTGCCTAAGTTGGACGCAAAACTCGGCCAAATGCTCTACAGGGACAGGCCAACTAAGCTGGTAACCCCTGCCCTGCCTGAACTCCCCAAACTCCTTACCTGCACGCTGGTATGCCCTGAGGGTGCCGGGCGCTACAGACAAGGAGATTGCCCGGGATGCCTCGCCTCTCCACCACTCTGAATCCCTCCCAGACTCCAGAGGTGGCTGGGGAACGCTTCTGGCAGTTCTCGGGCCCACGGGGCCAGGGTCCGAAACCTGGACAACTGACCACGGGACAAGGCATCAGCAACCCCGTTATCTAACCCGGGGACATGCTTAGCCAAAAACAATGCGTTTAGAGACAAGGACCTGTGCACAAAATGGCGGACAAGCCGCATGACCCTGTCGCTCTTTGAGGACAGGGCATTCACCACATGGACAACCGCTAGGTTGTCACACCAAAAGTGCACAGTCTTGTCCCTAAACTGCTCCCCCCAAAGCTCTAAGGCCACTATTAAGGGGAAGAGCTCCAGGAACGTAAGGTCCTTAACCAACGAAGTGGCACTCCATTCCGGAGGCCATGCCGACCAGCACCACTGGTCACCTAACACTACCCCGAAACCACAAGTCCCCGCGGCGTCAGAGCAGAGCTGCAACTCAGCTTCCAACAGAAGCTCGTGCCTCCAGAAAGACAACCCGTTAAATCTATCCAAAAAATCCCGCCACACGCCGAGGTCAGCCCTGACCCCGGCGCAAAGGCGGGTACGATGATGGGGCAAACGGAGCCCCTCCATCGCATCATACAACCTCCTGGAAAAAGCCCTTCCAGGAACAACTACCCGACAGGCAAAATTAAGAATGCCTGCCAGTTCCTGAAGCTGCCGTAGGGTCACCTTCCGGCAGCCCAGGACCTCATCGAGCTTCCGCTTAATCTTTACCAACTTCTCTAGGGGCAATCTGGAAGATTGCTCCTCTGAGTCCAATTCAATACCCAGAAAGGTAATCCTGGTGGCGGGGCCTTCGGTCTTCTCAGAGGCTAAAGGCACCCCTAATTGAGCACAAAGGGCTTCGAAGTCCCGCATCAAAGCAAAACATTGCTCCGAATGCGCAGGCCCCGCCAAAAGGAAATCGTCAAGGTAGTGAACGACCGTACCCAGGCCACTTTGCCTCCTGAGCGCCCACTCCAAGAAGGTGCTAAAACTCTCGAAAAGAGAGCACGAGACAGAGCACCCCATGGGCAAAGCTCTGTCCACGTAATAGCCCCCCTCGAAATGGAAGCCCAACAGCTCAAAGTCATCCGGGTGTATGGGGAGGAGCCGGAATGCCGACTTAATGTCGCATTTACCCATAAGGGCTCCCACCCCACACTTCCTAACCATAGTCACGGCTGCATCAAAGGATGCATACCGGACTGAACACAACTCGTCAGGAATGAAATCATTCACTGACTCCCCTTTTGGAAAAGACAAATGGTGAATCAACCTAAATTCACCACTCGCCTTTTTGGGGACCACACCTAAGGGAGACACACGAAGATTCGGGAAGGGCGGCTCCGCAAAGGGCCCCAGGACCCTGCCTTCGGCAACCTCCTTCCCAATCTTCTCCCTAACAATGTCTTCATGCCCAACAACCGACCTAAGGTTGTCAGACATGAAGGCCTTCCTAACACCCTGATAAGGGATCCTAAATCCCTCTGCGAAACCTAGCAAGAGAGCGGCCGCTCTCGAGCGAGGGTGGTAGTCGCCCAACCAACCCTCGAGCACCCCTAAACTAATTGGGCTGGGCCCCTTTTCCCCCAGCAGGTGGGGGAGGCTTTGGGGGACCCGAGCCTTTCTTTTCAATCCCCTTCTTGGGGCGGGGGCACACGGCTGCGGAATGGTTTCCCCCACAACTTCCGCAGGCGTGACGAAACCTGCAAATGGGGCGAAAACACGCCCCCTTTGCAGCGAACTCGTGACATATTAAAGAGGCACCCTTACTAACGGCACCCGCCACGGCCTTGGCCGGCGCGGGCGTCGCAGGCTCCTCCTCCATAAAGTGACCGCTATCGGTCCTATCACAGCCCTCCTTCCCTGACATATGAGTGGCCTGGAACCACAGGTCCGGAACCACCATATCCCAAGGCAAGTAGGGGTCATGGGCAATACGCATACGGAAGCCCTTGTCGTAGTGCCTCCATATGGTCCCCCCATACTCGAAATGGGCCCTCGCTATTAGGTCGATGTACTTCAGCAAGGCACCGGCCCTCCCCGGCTGCCTCTGAATGACCACCGACGCAAAGGTCAGAAATGCATACAGCCACGAGCTGAAGCATTTCGTGACCTTTGTCTTTTTCACTTTTTCCCCAGGGACAACCTCCTTATCTTGTTTAGGGACCTCCCTGTTCAAGATGGAGAACAAATCAACGTACTCCCCCCGCCAGATTGCCTCCTTAACTGACGGGTGCAGATGGTACCCTAAAGGTGTGGCGGGCAACCCACAAGGGATGGCCCCAGGCTTGATGCTGGCGAACGGGTCCCACACCGTGGTGGCCCCCGAGCCCAGCACCCCAAGCCCCGGTGGATACATGAATGGGACCGGTGGCATAATGGCCGGTGGAGGAGGAATCCAACCCCCCACCCCCGCCCCAGGTGGGACAGGCACCCCCAGCGCCCCCACTGGCGGAGCTGGCGGGGACCAAACCTGACCACAGGTGCCTGCAGCAGCCCCCGTGAAACTGTTGCCACCCCCCATAGCTGGCGGGATGAACCCGGGACCCTGGATGGGCAGTAGCGGAGATGTGCCTGCATGTGGTGCAACCTCACCTGCCCCGTAAGGGGTAGACGCCATCCACGGTGGGCCCATCCTGGTTGGGCCCTGGAAAGATGACCATTGCCCAGGCTGGGCCATCTGTCCAGCATGGCCCGTCTGCCCGGTGCTGCCCGCCTGTCCGGTGCCCGCCATCTGTACTTCGTGGGCCACTTGCCCAGCTGGGGCCGACTCCTCTTCGGGGTCTGTGCCCCAAGCTGCGGTGGCAGCCGAGGAAAGCCCCTCCGGGCCTGCCCCCGACCTCCACCTCTCCAACTCGTCGAGCCGCTCCAGGACCCTGGCCCAGGAGAGAGAAGGGGAGACCTCGGGTTGAGGGACTGTGGGCATAAACCCTACCACCCCCCCAACCGGGATCCCACCCGGGGGCCCCTCTGCCGCCGCCCGAGCCCGGGCAGACGGCCTGGCAGCCCTCCTAGGCCGCACCACAGGTTGGGCCGGGAGGGCCTTAGCTGGCCGCTTTTTAGGGGCCATACCACTAAAATCTATTTTTTGAACAACCAGGAATAGGGCGGGACCAAGCCCTCCCCAAACGGGCCCTGCACCCCGTGGGCAAAGGCCAGCCAGAAGCAGCAGGCCTCCGCAGCAAAAGCCTCCCAAGAGGCTAATCCCACCTCCCAGTGGGCAACAAGGCCCGACACCAGGCCTTTATCCCAGGCCACAAGCCACCCCCAGGATACCAGCAAACCTGCGGGGCCTCCCAAAGGCAGTACCCCCACCACCCACAACAGGCAATGAGGCTCCAAACCCGAGCGGAGTCCAGCCGATGCTGGCTCCGCTAAACAGCAAAAAAGGCTCTTCGCTTAAACCACAGGCCACAAAATGGCGCCTCGCACGAGGTCGCCACTTAAAATGGCCGCCGGAGCAGACGAACGAACGTCTGCTCTGTAGATCGGTCCGGGCGAAAAGGAAGAGCCCCGGGCCTGCTCGCCCTTATATAGGGCAAGCAGGCCCCGCCCGGACCAATCAGGGCCTTAGCCAATCAGGCCCTGCTCTCCCGAGCGAAGTCTCGCATCGCGAGACTTCGCCCGGGATCCAAGATGGCGGCCGCCATGAGGGACCGTGTCTCCCGGTCCCTCCAGCAAAGCCTGCCTGCCGGGTAAGTCCGGCGCTGCCCTTCCCTTCCTGTTTCCTGTATGTAGAAGCTACCCATCCCATTAACACTTATTGTGGACAATATATATCAGAAGATAATCCTATATTTCAATTCTTTAAAAAAATAATTCCAGTTCTAAACTTTGGCTCCTTGCTCTGAAAAATTGGAAAGACCACAAAGATTACATGCAGTTCCTTATTTTAAGACATGGGTAAATCCTTTAGTATTCCTTTAATTAGTAAAGGGAAAGGGTGAGAAAAAAATATGAAGAATGTTTCCAAAGAAATGACTCTAAAGATACTACAGTACTTATTTCTGCAGCCTTATATCCACCAGACTTTAGAAACTCTCCTGTGTATTTCATAGAGTCACATAGATGGAAGAGGCCTTAGTCCAACCTCCTGCTCCAATATAACTTCTCTGAGAGATGACAATTCAGATTTTGAAGATTTCTAGTGAAGAATAATTACCATACCATATAGCAGCCTTTTCCAATAATTGATAATTTGTACAATTAATAAGTTTATCCAGCTGGAATCTCTTTCCTTTTTATTTTAATCTGCTGCTTCTGAGACAATAGATAATAAACCCACTGCATCCTTTACATGATAAATCATCCAACAAATCTTATATTTGTTCTCTTTTCTTTAGGCTAAACATACTCAGATTCTTGGACGCAGGGCTTGCTTTCCAGAGCCTTCACCATTTTAACAGCTCTCCTCTGAATTTATTCCAATTTGCCATTGTCCTTTTGAATACTGTAGTGTTGCCTAAGAAGAGAATATTGTACAATATTCCAAATGAGATCTGACAAAGGCACAGTACAGGTGAAACTCGAAAAATTAGAAAATCATGCAAAAGTTCATTTATTTCAGTACTGCAACTTAAAAGATGAAACGTAATATATGAGAGAGACTCATTACGTGCAAGGCAAGATAGTTCAAACCATGATTTGTCATAATTGTGATGATTATGGGGTACAGCTCTTGAAATCCCCAAATCCACCATCTCAGAAAATTAGAATATTACATGCAATCAATAAAACAAGGATTCTACATAGGACAATATTGGACCTCTGAAAAGTATACGCAGATGTACTCAGTACTTGGTTTGGGCCCCTTTTTCAGCAATTACTGCCTCAATGCAGCATGGCATGGAAACTATTAGCTTGTGGCACTGCTGAGATGTTATGGAAGACCAGGATGCTTCAATAGCAGCCTTCAGCTCTTCTGCATTGCTTGGTCTCACGTCTCTCATTTTTCTCTTGACAATGCCCCATAGATTCTCTATGGGGTTCAGGTCAGATGAGTTTGCTGGCCAATCAAGCACAGTAATTCTATGGTCATTGAACCAGGTTTTGGTGCTTTTGGTAGTGTGGACAGGTGTCAAGTCCTGCTGGAAAACTGAAGTCAGCATCCCCAGAAAATTCATTTGCTGAAGGAAGCATGAAGTGCTCCAAAATCTCCCGAAAGATGGCTGTGTTGACCCTGGTCTTAATGAAGCACAGTGGACCAACACCAGCAGATGACATGGCTCCCCAAATCAACAAGACTTTGGAAACTTCACACTGGACTTCAAGTATGTTGCTGTGTGCCTCTCCATTCTTCCTCCATATTCTGGGTTCTTGGTTTCCAAATGAGATGCAAATGTTTCCATAGTCTTTGTTAATCAGTCGCAAGTGTGAAAACAGTCATGAGTCACTTTTTAGTGTGGTTGCAACTTTGAATGGTCATTAAATTAACTGTTGTATGTAGAGGACTATCTGTACCTTGTTTACAGGGCAACCTGGTCTACCCAATTATGGGACGGGGCATACTGCTTCTGCTTTCGCTTTTCAGCCCCAATCCAAGAGCCTTCGCAGGCAGCCACTTCCATGACAAACTAATTTTTGTGTTAAATTTAAATTTATTTATTTACTTATTTGTCAGTAAATTTAAATTTAACACAAAAATGCCTGTAGTTTGTTTTTCACCCTGTTAAACTCTATCCTGATCATTGCAGTTTACTAATGAAGCCCTTTTGAATCCCCTCTTCTCCACTTTCCACCAGTCCTAGGGCAATCTGCAAACATTTTAATTCTTCTCTAAAAGAGTATTCTTCTCAGAGTAAGAGATAAATATGATGAGCCCCCCCCCCAAAAAAAAAGACTCCTGTGAAACTCCATTTGGTACTTTCCTAAATGGAATTAAGAAATCAATGAAACTTCCATGGTTGTAGTCATGTAGATAGCTGAGTCTACCCAAACTGCCCCATGTTTGCTGATTTTATTAAGGACAACATCTCTTGAGGGCACTGTGAAATCCAGGTATGTTTGTTTACAACATTTCTAAGATCTGCTAAGCTGTGTCAAAGGAAGAGATAAGTTAGTCTGGCACAATTTATTTCTGACAAACTCCTGTGAATTATAGCATGCCTGTCCAAGTGCTCACAAACATTCTGCTTGATCATCTGTTGGAGGACTTTGCCAATGCCCATTATAGATTCAAGCTGGCAGTTTATGATTTCCTAGGTCCTTGTTCTTCCCCCTTTTGAAGATAAGGATGACATTTGCTCTCTTCTGGTCTAGTTTCTTCCAGCATTTTGGGACCTCAGTAATCCTCCAGGATTTCTCACAAATTACCAGGAGCCTCTATGATCAGCTCTGCTAGTTCTTTCAATACCCTAGGATGTAATCCATTTGACCTGGAGACTTGAATTCATTTTTCAATTAGCTAAATTCTCTCTTACTTTCTCCTTGAGTCTCCTAATCTGCCATTTCCCTTGTTCCTCCAGTGCCCTGAACTATAATCAGCTAGGACACCATTTCCCTGCCCTATAACTCCGTAGCAGTGTAGGGGTGAAATGCAGACAGGAAGGAAAACAGGAGTTAAAAAGAGAATATAGAATAGATGGCAGGGAAGGCTATCCTTTCATCCTCTGCATTATCACATCACACATGCAAACAACAACTGCGAGAACCCCTTAGAAAAACTAAGGTATCCCAACATTGGGATGCAGATCAGAGTGATAAAGTAGAGGGAGGAAAGAAATAAACAATATTTTATTTATTTATTTTATTTGTTTTGTTTTGTCAAGAACGTATCGGTGGTATACAAAGATATAATAATATTCATATACATGATATTAGTAAGAGAGAAACATAAGGACAGGGGACGGAGGGCATGCTGGTGCACTTATGCACGCCCCTTATTGATCCTTTAGGAATCGGGAAAGGTCAATAGTGGATCGTCTAAGGGTAATGTTTGGGGAGTTAGGTGATGATAGTACAGAGTCAGATAGTAAGTTCCATGCGTCAACTACTCAGTTACTAAAGTCGTATTTCCTGCAGTCGGGTTTAGAGCGGTTTACTGTATCTGTTGTGTGCTCATGTGTTGTTGTGGTTGAAGCTGAAGTAGTCATTGACAGGAAGAACATTGTAGAGGATTATTTTATGGGCTATGCTTAGGTCGTGTTTAAGCTTAGACGTAGTTCTAAGCTTTCTAAATCTATTATTGTAAGTCTAGTTCCGTAGGGTATAATGTTGCGAGTAGAGGAGTGGAAGGTTCTTCTAGTAAAGTATCTCTGGACATTTTCTAGATTGTTTAATGTCTGAAATGCGGTGTGGGTTCCAGACAGATGAGCTGTATTCGAGGGTTGGTCTGGTGAAAGTTTTGTATGCTCTGGTTAGTAGAGTGAGATTTTGCCTCTTTCACATTGCTGCTAATGGAAAAAAAGAAGAAATACTGCAAGTTGGTCCTGGGGGAATGGGGAATAACTCTGAAAGATGAAAAGGATGATAGAGAAGCCAGGAATTGTCTTGTATTTTGATCTGAGCCAGAAGAAAAATTGCAGCTTTGTAAAGTTTACCACAGTTTTGAGAAATGCCCGGAAATTCATATTTCTACCTATCTTGGAAGGCTTCCACAGCATCTTTGCTTAACATCCCAAGAGTTCTGCTGAAGATTGGGTGTATATCATATCCTCTGATCTATATGCACACACCCTAAGTCCAGTTTGAGAAGAATCCTATAAAAAAGAAATTAGCTTGAGAGCATAGCATCCACTGCATAGCAAATTTGTAGTTAGCAACCTAATATTTATATAAGCCTGAATGGATTTGTAACTTTGAAGGAACATAGAGGGTTTTTTAAAAAAAACCATCAAACCCAAAACTCTGATTTGCTTTAAAGCCATTCTTTTTCTAATGTCTCTGCTTGTGAATTTGTCATCTCTCTCTCTCTTTCTCTTAATTTTGAACAGAAAAATATCTTCTTTTTAGAAGAGTGGGGGAAAAAACCTTCTCTTTACTAAGACATGAGCTTCATAAAGCCCGTGGGGCTGAGTAGCATACAGAGGATACCCCCAGCCAGTAGCATTTGGGCACAGCATGAAACAGGGAATCACACACACATCCATGCTTACAAAGATCAGAATGGCGCACAATGCCTTTGCCATCACAGTGAGCAAAAATCTTAAACCAAGATTAACCTTGAAGCTCAAATGAGATAAAAACAAATAGAAATTTCTCCACAGGAATAAGCGCTTAATATAAAGGAAAGAATTTCATAACTCGTGTAACTTTAATTAAGGGGGAAAAAATCCTGGCAGGATATAGGCTGTCTTGGAATGACACGCTTAAATGTGTATTCAGGACTGGGGCATAGGAGGCTCTCACATCTCATCATTAGCACACTCGCTGATCCTATAGATGGTCACAGCACACAGTTGGTGCTAGATAAATATTAAACGCTACTTGAAGCTGCTGCACTGATGATGATACATTGGCTGGCTATTTCTTAGAAATAATCCTACAATATGACAGTTATTCTTTAGTTCGGAATTCTGACTTCTTTCTTGACTCCTTCCTTTAATTCTGGTTGGGTTTTGTTGTGTTCTTTTTTAACTTGTTCCTTGATCTCATCCTCTGCCTTTTTATCTTGATTTGTTCAGCAATCACAGCTTCTAGTTCCTAGCTAACTTCACACTACTGCCCTTTAACTGAAAACTACATTTCCCATGGATCCCATTAGAGGAGAAACCGCTTCTGAGCCTCCAGGTCTTCTGCAGTCATCAGCCAAAACTCTCCATTGAAAGAGTTGGACCCTGAGGCTAACTATTTTGAGCGTTTCAAAAAAAATGTTTTTTGCAGAGCTGGTAAAGGTGAACAAAGAGGCAGCTGAAATTATAAAGAATCTGAGGCAATTCCTCAGTGAATAAAGGTTGACACTGAGAAATTATTATTCATAGAAGGGTATTTATAAAAGAATGCAGTTTAGTAAATGATAACAGCAAGAGTTATCCCCCCCCTCTCTCATAATAATGAAATCTAGTGTTACCTGATAAAGGTGAGTAGTGGGAAAGGATTAAAAAGGAGGAAGCGCAGCGTTCAAAAATGAATTTCAGCACTAGAAGCTACCGTGATGCTGCTAAATTTGACACCTTTAAAAGGGAATTAGAGGAATCTATGGATAATCTACTGACAGCAATTAGTAGTTATTCTCACTATGACAGTGAAAGGCTGCAAAAAAAATTACTACCACACTGTGGTTTACTACCACATTGTGGTGTGGTTTACTACCACATTGTGGTGTGGTTTATTTTGTGGGTGTGGCTTGCCAATCATATGACCAGGTGGGAGTGGCTTGACGATCATGTGACCAGGGTTGGCTTAAACATCATGTGACTGGCTTAAAGGTGCCCAACTTGACATCACTCATGTCAAGGGTTAGGGTTAAGGTGCCTGGCCTCTCCTCGCCTCAAAGAGATACAATTTCCCTATCTATTTACTATTACTGAACCTCCAAAATATACTATTTAATTCTATGTACAGTAGTCCCTCACCTATCGCTGGTGTTACGTTCCAGACCTGGGCGCGATAGGTGAAATCCGCGATGGGGAATTTATCGACTGATAGTACTTATTTAAGTATTTATATTGTAATTGTTTGGTAAGTTTTCATTGTTTTAAGTGTTTATAAACCCTTCCCACACAGTATTTATTTTAGATACAGTATTTAAATACAGTATTTACAATTTTAGATTTATTTATTTTTTTAAAAACCTGCCGATCGAGTTCGGTGGGCTGTTTAAATCTGCCGATTGACTTCCTCAGAAACCCGCGATGAAGTGAAGCCGCAGTAGGTGAAGCGCAGTATAGCGAGGGACTACTGTATATATGCCACATGTGTACATACATATTACACACAGGCACACAAAATTGTACATTATCTACTATATAAACTATGTGTATGTATGTACACACACACACGTGCATGCATATTCAACCTCACTTACTGCGATAGGAAAAACATACCCAGAGCCCAGAAGGGGGGAAAAAGAAGGAAAAAAACCAAAAATTTTCTACCGGTTCCGCATACCTGATCGTACCTGTAGGAGCCCATCACTGCACTATGATCTTCTCATCAGCATTTGCTTGACACAATGAGAGGCAGGTAGACAGGTTCTTCCAAAGGAGTTATTTCATTACTTGGGGCTCTCCTTTATTTATGACTCTGCTTAGAAAGAGAAAAAGTCCATGGCTAGAAGGCCTATATCCATCTCTGACTAGTGAGCCAACTGCAGTTCTCCCTAGACCAAAACCTATGGAAAGAGTTACTAAATGACTGATTGGTTGAACTATGGAAAAACACATATATGAAACAACATTTGGAAACCACTCAGATGCTACATTTGATGCTTCTGAGAATTCATCAGCCAGACTTCTAATGGGACAACTGGTGGCCATTGCTATAAATAGGCTTCTAGACCAAATTCAAATTGTTGTGAATACCCAACTACGACATCTCGAACATGGCACCAGGAACTATCCTCTTTTGCCACATTCAACTCTGCCCAGCCAATTGCTCTAGATAGAAAATCTACTTATAGTCCATCCTCCATATGGCTAAGTTCATGGGACTTCTCTGTAATGGCTGCCATGTTCTTGAGAGATATGTAGCTCTCTCCCTCCTTGATTTCCATAAGATAGTTGTTGTTCCCTTGTAATAACCGTTGCTTCATTTTATTGTTTTTATTTCTTTGCCTGGTTGTATATTGTTCATAGATTCACAATTGTGGCTATAAAGGGATGATAACAGAAAACCCTTGAGAGACTAAAAAGTCAAAATCTGTTACAACCACCTAAAGCCATTGCACAGTAACTGTGCATTATAGAGTGATCATACGTGTGGAAATAGGCCCCATCGGAAGGAACACTACCTGTTTCTAGAGAAAGGATAATCATGACTTTACACAAAAGATTAACCAAATTTGGGTATTTATCTCAAGAAAGGTAGCATTGCTTCAAAGAAAAAACACTCCTCTTTATTTATCCAGGAAACCTATCAAGACATTGGCTTAGAAGTTTATGAATTTTTCTCCTTTACTTCCAGTTCAGTTTCACCTAAAGACAAA
Organism: Erythrolamprus reginae; assembly: GCF_031021105.1. NCBI lineage: Eukaryota > Metazoa > Chordata > Lepidosauria > Squamata > Dipsadidae > Erythrolamprus > Erythrolamprus reginae. The sequence continues at coordinate 60,019,780 of NC_091951.1, forward strand.
AACAGAGAAATAAACCATATAACTCAAGAATCAGACAGGAATGTAATCTTCATTTCAACATATCCACAAAGACAGAGAGAGAAACACACCCACACACCCCACACACACCCCACACACAAATATCCAAAATATTAATATAGACCTTTAATGATAAGTCATGAAGCTTACATAGCAGGCTTTAAAAATGCTGATGAGATTTCCATTCAAGAAAAGTGGAAAGAATGGGATAAAATAGACAAACATTTACCCTGTTTTGTGTCCTTGCCTGACATATGTACTAGGGACACAATGAGAAGTCATATACTCAGTGCTGAAGAGCCATAATTAAACTAGCTTTAACTTTAATAGCATTTCTCCTGAGAAAAGAGAGGAGAAAAGAGAAAAGAGAAGGGAGGGAATCTCCATCTACAGCGTTGTGCAACCGCCTAAACTTTTATGGAAACAATTACACAATTCCTCTATTTTTCCTCCACATTTGCAAAACAGATCATCTTAAAAATGAAGTCAAATAAAACATTTTCTATTAACGGTGAAAAGTTGCTTTTGTAAAGGTTAGAGAGATCAACAGTATCAGATGCTTCCAGCAGCGTGGCGTTTCCACCCAACACATGCTTTTAATAAAAATAATCAGAGCTGAAGTCCAATCTTTGCCATTATTATTATTATTTTTCCTTGCCTCAAAGCTGGTGAATGTTAATGGTCTTCATCTTTTGCTAGTTAGATGAGAAAAGTAGGAGGGAGTTACTCAAGGCATCTCATTGTTTTCAGATTCCACAAGCCAAAGTAGACAGTGCTGGGTGGAAAGTTGGTGGCTGGAATTCTGCTATTTTTCTTTCTGTCATGGCTGCAGCGAAGGGCAGTTTGGATCAAGGCTGTGCCATGGAATGGAAGGAAATCTGCGACTTGGCCCTGAAGCGATAGTTCATCCCTTCTGTTATGAGCCACAATTGAAAAATCTACATCTTTAGCGAGAAGCAGCTCCAGCAATGATTTAAATTGTGGGGTTTTCGTCTCCATATTCTCTCATAATAATCCCAGCCACTAAAGAAGGAGAGATCCTTCAAACTAATATTATTGAAGTACACCCATCTCAGTTCAGTTTCTGTAAAAGATGAGGAATAATGATTCATCCCAACAGTTCCCATCAAAAATGTGTTTTCAACAGGGCTAAGTAGAACTTTTGGAGAGCCGGCAGTGGTGGGCAGGTGCGCCTGTGTTCTGCATGCGTGGAAGCTAAAAACCTTGCCAGAACATGGGCACACCTGTGTCTCCATACGCAATTTTGCTACCTGCACGGGCGCAGAAGCATAATTCTGCTCGAATTCACAGTACCTTCAGAGCCACGGAGGCGGGCCCAATTAGACGTTCCGGCTAGCAGCCTACCACTGGGAGCAGGAGATATCTGGGGTCAAAAGCTGTAAGCAAATTGTACTTTTAAAAAAGTATGTTTATGGAGAGCTTCATTGTGAGGAAAAACATTGTACTTAAAAAGTCAAGAAATTTCATTTCTTTTTGGAAATGTTAATTGCTGATCTGGTTCAATAAGAGATGGTGGTAGATTGGCTGTCACTTTCCTATCTTGTTAATTAATTTTGGCCATTATGAATTGACCGAACCAGGCAGTTCAGGAAGAATGAAAAAGTTTAAATAGCTAAATTCTGACAAATTGATTGGGCCAGCCATATTTTTCTCAAATATTGTTCTATTGCTAACATTATTATTATTATTATTATTATTATTATTATTATTATTATTATTATTAAAATTTGTATGCCGCCCCTCTCCACAGACTTGGGGCGGCTCACAGCAGTAGTAGAAAACAATGTACAATACAAATCTAATATTTAAAAAACTAAAAACCCATAATTTAAAAAACATACACACAACATACCATACATAAACAATATAGGCCTGGTGAAGATATCTCAGTTCCCCCATGCCTGATGGCAGAGGTGGGTTTTAAGAAGTTTACAAAAGACAAGGAGGGTGGGGGCAATCCTAATCTCCGGGGGAGCTGGTTCTAGAGGGTTGGGGCCGCCACAGAGAAGGCTCTTCCCCTGGGTCCCGCCAGACGACATTGTTTAGTCGACTGGACCCGGAGAAGGCCAACTCTGTGGGACCTAACTGGTAACTGGGATTCGTGCTGCAGAAGGAGGTCCCAGAGGTATTATTAGTTATTATTTATTAGATTTGTATGCCGCCCCTCTCCGAAGATTCGGGGCGGCTCACAACAGTAATAAAAACAATATAGTAGTGGAACAAATCTAATATTAAAAAAATATATAAAACCCTATCATTATTTAAAATATATATACAGTGGTACCTCATCATACGAACTTAATTGGTTCCAGGAGGAGGTTCGTAAGGTGAAAAGTTCGTAAGATGAAACAATGTTTCCCATAGGAATCAATGTAAAAGCAAATAATGCGTGCAAATCCTTCAGGAAAATCCCAAACTTTAGAAGGGAGGCGAACAGAGGGCAGGGAGGAGCAGCTAAAGGGGGCGGGTGGAAGAAGCAAGGCTAGCCTAAAGGGTGAGTGGGAAGGAAGAAAGGCAAGGGGGGAGCCCCTCCCTTTTCTTTCTTCAAAAGACACCCTTTCAGTTCCTTTGCAAGCATGTTGTTCTCTGCAAAAGTTTTCCTCCCCCAAGCTGCCCCTCCCTCCTCCCTTTTCTTTCTTAAAAAGACACCGTTTCAGTTCCTTTGCAAGCACGTTGTTCTCTGCAAAATTTTTCCTCCCCCAAGCTGCCCCTCCCTCCTCCCTTTTCTTTCTTAAAAAGACACCCTTTCAGTTCCTTTGCAAGCACGTTGTTCTCTGCAAAATGTTTCCTACTCCAAGCAGCCCCTCCCTTTTCTTTATTCAAAAAAGGGGGGGGAAGAAACCCCTTCACCCCAGCAGCAGCTGCTTGGGTTCGTAAGGTGAAAATAGTTCGGAAGAAGAGGCAAAAAAATCTTAAACACCGGGTTCGTATCTTGAAAAGTTTGTTAGAAGAGGCGTTCGTAAGATGAGGTACCACTGTATATATATTCTGGTCCAATGCCATGAAGGGTGCCATATGAGTGACCGAATGGCTTGTACACTTGCAATAGGATAGAATAAATCGGTTTACATTTTTGTCTTTTTCAAGACTTAAAATTGTTTATCATAAGGGAGCTCGAGATCAAGAAAGAAATTACATTTTTAAGAGGACCAGTAACATACCTTTCTTGAAACTGCTGCCCTCCAGAAATGTTGGGAATACAGCTCCAATAAATCTCAACAAAGATATTCTTATTTATTATTTGTTTGTTTGTTTGTTTGTTTGTTCGTTCGTTCGTTCGTTTATTTATTTATTTATTTATTTATTTATTTATTTATTTATTTATTTATTTATTATTTGCATTTGTATGCCACCCCTCTCCGAGGACTCGGGGTGGCTCACAGCATATACAAGAAACAAAATAATAATATGAATCCAATTAATTAATTAATAATTAATACTACATTAAAATAACATTTAATTTAATTAAAAAAGGAAAACCTATCAAACCAATCATTTAACACTCATCCTTAAACATTCCTTGGTCGGGGTAAGATTTAAAAGTACCAAGCCTGGTGGCAAAGATGGGTTTTTAAGCTCTTTCGGAAGGCAGTACAAATCTCTGGGGGGATCTGATTCCAGAGGGTCGGGGCTCCCACAGAGAAGGCTCTTCCCCTAGTTCCAGCCAGCCGACATTGTTTGGTCGACAGGACCCTAAGAAGGCCAACTCTGTGGGACCTCACCTGTCGCACAGCAGCAAAATATCTCTTCACTTCTTAAAATTAAAGCAGTTTGACTAAACATTTATCTCATTATACTATTGTTGTATTTTTAAAATACTCATGCTTTCATCCAAAAGCAAAATGGGAAACTGTAATACAAATCAGCTCTGCTCTTAAATTAAGTTGTCCACCTTGTATATTTCAAGCTGTATTTAAGTAACTTAAACTGTATTTAAGCCATTTATTCACACTTTAGTCTATGTATTAGAGCAGTGTTTCTTAAATTTGATAGCTTAAAGAATAGGATAGGATAGGACAGGACAGGACAGAATAGAATAGAATTCTTTATTGGCCAAGTGTGATTGGACATACGAGGAATTTTTCTTAGGTGTATATGCTCTCTGTGAACATAAGGAGAATAAAATACATTCATCAAGAATAAAAAGATACAACATTTAGTGATAGCCAAGGTTATTAATAAGCTATCAAATCGTACTAGGAAACAAATAAAAACATAATAATTGAAAGATACAAGCAACATGGTTATAGTAAGTGGGAAGAGATAGATACTAGTAAAGAAGAGAAGAATAATAGTAATACAGTCTTAGTAAATTATTTGACAGTGTTGTGGGAATTAGTTGTTAAGCAGAGTGATGGCATTTGGGTCCTTGTCCTTGTCTAGTTGTTTTGGTATGCAGTGCCCTATAGCATCTTTATGAGGGTAGATGTTGAAACAATTTATGCCCAAGATGTGAGAGGTGTGTAGATATTTTTACAGCCCACTTTTTGACACCTGCATTGTACAGATCCTAATTGGAAGGCAGGTTGGTAGCAATTGTTTTTTTTTCTGCAGTTCTAATTATTTGTTGAAGTGTGTGTTTGTCTTGTTTGGTTGCAGAGCCAAACCAGAAAGTTATGGAGGCAGATGACAGACTCAATAATTCCTATGTAGAACTGAATCAGCAGCTCTATGGACAGTTTGAGCTTTCTGAGTTTGCATAGAGAGAATGTTTTTTGTTGAGCTTTTCTGATGATATTTTTGATGTTAGGTGTCCATTTTAAGTCTTGAGATATGATAGAATCTGGAAAACTGAAGGACTCTACTGTTGATACTGTGTTGTCTAGTATTGTAAGAGGTGGTAGTATTGGAGATTTCCTTCTAAAATCCACCATCATCTATATGGTTTTGAGTGTTCAAGATTTTGGAATAATGTTGTTTTCAGAAAAAGTGAAGAATTCCAGGAGCCGAATCTCTGACTACTGTCTGATTCAGATTTTAAAAATGAAAACTCTGTTTTGATACCTGCCAAAAGTGTTATTAGCCTGTGGTGAAACTAAAAAAAAGATGTAGGAGAACTTTAGCATCTGGAATATCTCCCCCTGAGAAGGGAATTTTAGAAGGAATTTATATTTCAGCATTCAAAAAAACAAGGAGGTTATCTCCAAAGTCTATGAAAATCTTCCAGGTTTTCTTTTTATGAATTCCAGAGATTTAGTTATTTGGGAACCAATATTTTACAGTTTAAAAATCCATAGACATATATTTCCTTTTTACAAAGTTCTTGAAGTACTTTAATGATACAGAAATTAATGAAATGTTTAGGAAGTGAAAAATCAACTGTCACATTTTTCTGACACCAAGAAGGTAACGCATAAAACTGTGATTACTTTTTTTGCAGAAGTGTGTAACAATGAGTATTCTGCCTTCTCTCTCTATCTCTCTCTCATTCTCTCTCTCTCTTTCTCTCTCTCTCTCTCTCATAATATTGGTATATGCAAATAATTGCCTTTCTTCTCTTTTTGATACAATTTCATTATTTGCATAGCTACTAGTGGTCCACCAATAAAGGCAAACGTCATATTAGGATTCATGACACTTTTCACATTGTATTATCAATATGTGGAAATAATTGTCTGCTCTGAGATTAAATTACATTATTGTGTATCTTTTTTATGCCTAATAAATAATGATGGATGGCTTTTATTTTCATCACCACCTGCAACCATTTAGTCACCCCTTGACTATTCAAGATAAAATAATAAAAGGCGAGTGTTATGTTGCAAGCGAGAGAATGCAGTCAAAATAGTTGCCTGTATTGCATTTTTGTGTGCTCTATTTTGGTTCATTCTGTTGTAAAAGTCTCAATCATATGCTTCTATATGAAAGACAGGGTGCCAATAGATAGTCATTGTTTGACCTAAATAGGCAAGAGGCAAGACCCCACATATATAATAATTATCTCATGTGAAAATTATTTTTTTCACTTCTTATGTACAAGTAAATTAAATGTGGTTAGAATCCAGAGTAAGAAAGGGCTTTTAGGAGCTTACTCAATGATAAAATTTGCTATATGGATTGGAGAAAGTCAGTATTCAAGACTTCATTAGCAGTAATTACGCATACATGAATTGCAAGTTGTACAACCAACTTTTACCCATTTTGAGAGTGAGATGGGAGGTGTCTGAATTTGATAATTAATAAACAAACAAACAAAAATAAAAGAAAGAATAGAATGGAATGGAATGGAATGGAATAGAATAGAATAGAATTCTTTATTGGCCAAGTGTGATTGGACACACAAGGAATTTCTCTTGGTGAATGAATGAATAAATGAATGAATGAATGAATGAATGAATGAATGAATGAATGAATGAATGAATTTGAAAATGAAAAATGTAACTTCTTCAACCGGTATCAGCTAGAAATGGAGAGTAGAGGTTTAGTGGAGATCATCTCAAAGGTGCTTTTTTTCAAGAGGCAACTGGATTTTTCTTTGAAGACATTTCGTTTCTCAAAAGCTGAAGAAGCTGCTTGGAGGAGAAACGGAATGTCTTCAAAGAAAAACCAGAAAATCCAGTTGCCTCTTGAAAAGAGCACCTTTGGGACAACCATGACCTGAATGACTGAGAATCTCCATAGACATTCAGTGAAGATGTTTGCACCTTATGTATGGGAAATATAAACACATATTGCTACCAAATATGTGACATTGAAGATGAAACTAACTGCATAATGCATTGAGCCATTCAGAGTCGTATATTGAGATGGATAGACAGGCAGGTGGGCAGGCAGGCAATTATTTTTCAGGGTACTTTTTTATAGTTATTTGTTTGTTTGTTTGTTTGTTTGTTTATTATTTTTTATTCATTCATTCATTTATTTGAGTTGGAAGGGACCTTGCAGGTCATCTACTCCAATCCCTTGCTCGAGCAGGAGACCTCTCTGTGGCACCCCCTCAAGTATCTGAAGACTGCTATCATGTCTCCCCTGGACCTCCTTCTTGCTAGACTATTCATCTTGGTTTCTAGTCCCTTTATCATTCTGGTTGATCTCTTCTGTACTTTCTCTAGAGTTTCAATGTCTTTTTTATAGTGTGGTGATGAAAATCGAATGCAGTACTCTAGGTGTGGTCTAACTAGGGCACTATAAAATGATATTAGTACCTCCATAGTCTTGGAGTGTATCTCTCTGTTGATGCATCTTAACATTGTGCTTGAGGAGAAGGGTGGTATAGAAGTCAAATAGATAGATAGTTAGATAGATAGATAGATAGATAGATAGATAGATAGATAGATAGATAGATAGATAGATAGATAGATAGATGATAGATAGATAGATAGATAGATAGATAGATAGATAGATAGATAGATAGATAGATAGATAGTCCTATCAATAGTTGATAGATTGGGAAGAGGGCATCAAGTAAATTGTCCTGCTTTGTCAAAACAACAACACTTACAAAACTGACTTGACTTTAGGACCTAATCAACTCCTATTGAATTATACTTTGAGCAAGGTCTGCAGCTCATTAAGAAATGTTGGATGCTAACATTTCAGCTGATTTTAAAGATATAGAAGCAGCTTTTAGACTAGATGGCTAGAGAAAGTAAAGCCTATTACTTTCTCATGCTTTTAGAATTCCTAGAAGAAACTATCTGATATGTAGTTTATCTATTTTAGGACTTTTCCTTCATTACCCATAGTAAGTGATAGTAAAAAGCAGAAATATTGAGTCCATTTATGATAAAAATTTGCAATACTGTATTTATTTAATGTAGGTTTTTTGTATATTTTACATTTATACCCAATCCAAAAAGCTCAGGGCACAGCCGTGTAAGCTATCTAAAGTTTAAATTAAATTAAAATTATTGTACTTCAGTTTGGATTCTACAACCTCCTTTGAGAAACTTTAAAATGCAAATTGGTATTATTACTATAAGAGAATAAGAATAGTTATAGTTCTGTTACTAGTAGTAACAAAACTGCTTTATTTTTGTTTTAAACTAAAAAAAAACCCAAAGTCTCTGATGTTAAAACCTACTAATTTAAATTTTAGCAAGGATTCTCTAATTCTGTTATCACATTTGTAATATCTGGTGCTTTACTTTAAAGTGGGATAGACACATCTACTAAAAATCTCTGGATAATTATATAGTAGCAGGGAAATTATGTTAGCATAATTTTCATCTTTTTTTTAAAGAGTTACACCAGGGATTTTTAAGGTTTTGGCTTCTCTGTGCAATTCTGAGCCTCATAGTATTTAACCATACTAAAGTGCCAATCTCAATAAGTTAAAAACAATTAAAACAATTCTACATGTACAAGCATACTATGAATCATATTATTTTCTCTATTCCGTGCATTGCACATTTTATTTTCTTTCTTCAGTAGCTCCATGAAGGCTTACAGTTTCATGCTATCTTATCATCTCCTGAATTTTTGTGAACTTAATTGGGGGGGGGGGGGAGAGATCCAAAGACATTTTGGCAATGGCTACAGTTGGAAGTCAAAACTTGGCTCTCAATTGATTCCAGACACTAAAGGGAGGACATTTTTTTCAAAAATAATGAAAAATTACTGTAAGTAAATGTTGACATTCCAGTTATAGAGAACTCTGAAGAAGATGTACAGAAATGTTCTTGCAACTACTGTGTTGTTAGCCCATGGGATATACAACACTTTAAAAATATTCTAAGCAGAAGTTTAAACATTTTAGTGCACCTCTTTTATATTGAGGGGAAGGGTTTGAGGTGAGGGGTAGTGTCGCTATCAAATAATATATAGGAGCCGAGAAATTTATTTATAAGTGGCCTTTTTATAAAGGTCATTATGTAGCAGTTTGGCAAAAGAGAAAACACTTGGAATATAAGTCTCTCATGACATTTACCTGGAATGCATATTGATCATGTGAGAAGGCAAATGAATAATTGCACTGCAACATGGTGTCTTCCTGGTCCAGATTAAGAAAAGTTTTTAAATGTTATGCTAATTAAAAACATGTATTGAGGTTTTCCCCAATACACACAAACATTCCAACTAAAAGTCTGAAAATCCCCAATAGTTCATTGAAATTTGGACTGGTTGGATAGCCTACATTAAACATATATACTGCATGTAATTCTGTAGCCAACAAATTTAACTATTTTAGAAGATTTTTCATGCTACTCTTTTGTATAAAACTTCTAAAGCAGGCTACATTTCAAAAGTACATTCTAATGAAAAATCAACATTTTGAGGCTAAATTAAAACAGATTTTAATTAATTTACCCTTATACAGTTATTTTAATACAACAAAGGAGAATATTTGTGTTGTGAGTGGTCCTCAACCAACTCTGGTAATGACAGATTTTGAAGAGGGTGAACCAGGCCCATCTTGGTTCTCTAGGTCCCAAGTACCAGAGAGTCATAGTGAGAGAGTGATAGACCTTGATGAACCTAGGGGACCACCAGAGGTGGCAGATACACCAATGATGGCAATTTCTGACTCGGAGGAGGAGGGAGACCAGGATCCTCTGTTAGATGCTCGGGTAAGAAAAAGACAAGAATACTTGTACGGGTTGATCACTCCCATTATTTAAGGGTAGCTTCATGGGAAAATAGGGGTGGAGTTTGTTAGAAAAATAAAGGGGTTATTGGATCAAACTTTGGACACTTGACAACGTAGTTATGATGGTGGCAATGTCCCAGGGTTATGTGAACATCTTTTGAGATCTTCTAACAAGCAACTGCAGGGATTCACTTAACGACTGTGGCAAGAAAGGTGGTAAAGTGAGGCAGAACTCACTTAATGAACCCAATAGTTCATTGAAATTTGGACTGGTTGGATAGCCTACATTAAACATATATACTGCATGTAATTCTGTAGTCTTACTCAGGAGATAGAAACATTGGCCTCCATTGGGGTCAGAACAGAAGTCGAGGATTATCTGTCTGACCAGTGCACTCTTTTAGAAGCAGATCAGTGGATCAGGAATCCATTTTGAAATTCCACAGAAAACATCTAGGAAGGAAGGCAGGTTGTCCTCGACTTACAATGGTTCATTGACTGACCGTTCAAGTTTGCAACGGCTCTGAAGAAAGTGACTTATGCACGCTTTTCACACTTACAACCTTCGCAGCAGCCCGATGATTGCAGGATCAAAACTTTGCTGCCGTTTATATTTTTGACCATTGCTGTGTGCCCTGAGGTCACGTGACTCCCTTTTATTTCTAACCGATCCACGGGCAGGCATGAAAATGTATCATTCAACATTATACTTTTCCGCCCACACTGAAAAAAAATTAGAGGGAACATTGATGGAGGTGCCTAATTCTGGGGTGGCAGAGGGCCAAAATATCCTGTTGCTGCTGAGGAGAGGCAGATATGGCGGGAGCCATAGGGCAAGCCATTCTGGGGGAGGAAGAGATAGCTACTTGAAAGCGATCCCTTGTACCGGCCCCATGAGCTCAACCCGGGGTACTGGTGACAAGTGTAATCCAGGCCCTGGGCTCAAGCTGCTGCTATTCAATGCCAGGTCAGTGGTAAATAAAGCTCTCCTCATCAAGGATTTGATCCTGGATGAGGAGGTCGACCTGGTATGTGTAACTGAAACCTGGCTGGGCCCAGAGGGAGGAGTTTCCTTTCTCCAAAATATGCCCAGGATGAGATCAATCATCCTTATCATCCCTGGATTCGGAACAAGAACGTATGACGGACCCACGCATGCATAGAGTGATGCATAGGAGAGAACAGCTGAAGAATTATTACAGGAGATAAGTGAGGCCACCTGTGGTTGGGTGGGGCTGCTGTAATTAGTGCTACAGATAAAAAGAGCAGTGTGCTGGTTTAGCCTTGTGGAAGTTTATCTGATTCGTAGTTTCGTCAAGATCATTGTTTTGCTGTTTCCCTGTTCAAGACTGTGTGTGGCCTTTCTGGACTTTGGAATTGGACTCAATTTCCCAGTTACTGGTTGAGAAATTGGATTGCATTTAACCTGTGCCTTGTGTGTATCAGAAAATCCCTTTGACATTTAAAAAGGGAGTTTTTTCTGCTTTTCTGTTGATAAAGACTTTTGGTTTTCCTTCTATCGTGTGGTGTGTGTCTTTTTGGACTAACTACCCTATAATTATGGGCGGTTGGGACACACTGGCAGAACATTATGTATGCATTATCTAGTGTCAATGGGAATTTTCACCTAGTGGTGTATGTATAAATAATCTTAAATCACGTTGAATGCCAGGGAAAAGGGAAAGGGGAAAGGAAAGGAATCACTTTAAAATCTCGCATCCCTGCTGCATAATAATAACAACAAAAATACCATTAGAAATAGCAGCATTAATATATTTGCAACCTATTTGTATCTGGCACAGAAAGAACAATATCTGGAAAGTCTCTGGCTGCATTTTCCTGCTCTCCATCTGCAAACAGAAGTCGCCAATGCTGGTGAGAACAAGGAAATGAAAAGAACCAGCCAGAAATGCCCTTAAATCCCTTGCAAGCCAACAATAAGGATAAGAGACAGCCCCTACAGTTCCTAATACATCCCAAAGAGCTAGAACTGGAATTCTTAGGCAGCCAATGAAATGAAGCTCCCAGAGCAGTTCTATCACTGCACTTGTTTTAATAAAAAGAATGCAGAACCAATCTATTTTTTATTTTTATTTTTAATTTTTTTAAATCTTATTCCGGATATATCTGAATTGGCAAAAGAAGAACCACAGCCAGCAGCATAAGAGGGGAGATGTGTTTAAAATAGGCAGGATGGCAGCTATGCCACTTGATCAAGCCTTTCCTTTTTCATATATGTGTGGGCCATACTGAAACACATGTGAAAGGAGGCTTGAGCTTCGATTTCAATGCTGCAATCTTCCTTGTTTTGTCATTGTCCATAACTGTAGACAGCAAAGAAAAATTAAATCATCTTTTCCTTCTCTGTTGGCCATTTTAGGGTGCTGGGGCTATGCTGGGCCTGTCTTTGGCTTGGACAGCTGCCTACGGTATGTAATGTCCAATTGGTCTTCCACATTATTCCTTAATGTAAAACTGTTTGAAAAGTCTATGGAGATTCTCAGTCATCCAGGTCACGGTTGTCCCAAAGGTGCTTACTTTGCCACTGGACAAAGAAAGTCCAGTTGCCTTTTGAAAAGCACCTTTGGGACAACGATCGAAATATTCGTTTACCTATCGTGAAAGGGAGTTAGACCTGTCTTCTTCTTTTTTAAAAATTGAGGGTGGGGAGAGAAAACCGACATTTAGCCAATAAAAACAAGAAAAAATAGCAAAGATTTATTAGCACTGTATGACTCCTTCTGTCACCAAGGAGCATGTTAGAATCTTTCCACTGCTGGTGTTAAAAAGGAGCTTCCACGGGCTTCATGTTTTATTGTTTGTGTTACAGAGAATGAGATATCATTTTATTATTTGTTTGTTTGTTTGTTTCAATACTGTTATATCTCCTGAGATGTCGTGGCAATGTATATTTTCCTTACTTCACAGCCATTCTACATTCACCATGGCTAATTCTTCCAGCCATGACTACTCACTGCCAGCACCAACATTTTCTCAAACGCACATTGATTTGGAACACGTGAGTGTTGAGAGGAAAGCTAACAAGCAATCTCTCTGTTTCCCGCTTTAAAACCAAGTCAAGTGGCACAGATATACTGGATTGTCTAGGGTTGTGAAGGCGAACCCATGGCATGCGTGTCACAACTGGCACACAGAGCCCTTTCTGTGGGTATGCATGCCATCACCCAGCTCAGTTCCACTGTGCATGTGTGTGTATACAACCTGCAAGCCAGCTGATTTTCGGGATGCACAGGGACAGGCAGAAGATACATGGAGATGTGTGGGAGGACATACATGTATGCCCAGGGGCAGGGGTTGTGCACACATGCATGAGGGGAATGCAGGGAGTTGGCCCCTCTGAGGCTCTTTTTTTTTGTCCCAGGAGGCTTCAGGGAGACCTGCTAGGCCCAGAATGGGGATGTGGGTTCATTCTTGGGGGGGGTAGGGGGGCAGGGGGGGTTGTGTGTGCATGTGAAGGGGGTAGGGAGCAGGGAATCATGTGTACATGCATAGGGGGTTGCATTGCATTATGGGTGCCGGCACAAACACACATTTTCAGCAAATGATGAAGAAAAAGTTAGCCCTCACTGGTCTAGGGTGAAGTGAGAGGAAAATAGGTGGATGCATCTTGTGATCCCTTCAGAGAACGGATGACCTTCCCTTCACTCTGTTTCTGAATGTAGATGTAGCAATGTCCTGAAAGACTCCTAACCAATGATTGAAATAAACCAAATGTCAGGCCGAAGCCATCATTTGGACTTAGAGACTTTGGCCTACCACAGTAGAATAGTATCATGGTTACTGGGAGGGGTGGTTGCATGAGAGGGAAAGTTACTAGCCACAACAAATTTCTTTCTTAGAGTCCAGTGTCATCCTTTGTTCTGCACCAGCAGATGTAAAGATGAGGTCGGTCTAATCCCTGCACTTGGCCTGGTCCTCATGATGAACTTGTGGGTGTGGGGATGGGGGATGAACCTCCACCTGGATGTGGTACAGGAAGGAAGTTAGTATCAGTAGTGTTGGGCGAACCGAACCTGCAAAGTTCAGGTTCGTGCCGAACTTTGCAGTGTTCAGCATGCCGAACCCGAACCCAAACTTTTTAAAAAGTTCGGGTTCGGCCAAACACCGCAAAACGACGACGCCTTGGAAGAGAATGGGGAATCCCATCATGGGATTTCCCACCTCCTTTTGCTTGCAGCGCTGCAAGCAAAAGGAGGTGGGAAATCCCACGAAGGGATTCTGGGGGCGGGGCTTTGACATCACGGAGACTACTTCCTGGCCAGCCGAAATGGGGAGGAAGGAGTCTCCATGACGTCAAAGCCCCGCCCCCAGAATCCCTTCGTGGGATTTCCCACTTCCTTTTGCTGGCAGCACGGCTGCAGCATCCTTTTCTGTAAAAATAAAAGGAAGTAAAAGGAGGTGGGGAATTCCCCACCTCCTTGTGTATTTTTACAGAAAAGGATGCCGCAGTGGCTTGCTGCAAGCAAAAGTTCGGGTTCGGCGAATTCACCCAAACTTCACGGCAAAGTTTGGGTGAGTTCGCCGAACCCGAACTTCGTTGGGTTCGCCCAACACTAAGTATCAGGATGGCAACAGTGTGACCAACATGGCTCTGTTAATAAACCGAACCTTGGATGAGAGATTTGGACTGGGATCTGATTCATTTCTTAGATGCTATTTGCGGTGCTGAAACCAAACTGATAAGCTGGTAGAGCAGAAAGGGGGCCTCTGAAATTGGGAGATCACTGATTGTAGATAATTTATGCACCAACAATACGTTATTGGAAAACCTGAAAAATGAATAAACAACTTCCATCCACCCAAGCCCATCCCATCATATATCAAAGAGAGCAGTTTGATGGTTTATTTACTAGTTGCTCAATGAGGTTAGGTCAGAGGAGAAACATAGCCAGAAGGATCCCCAATTGCTGCCTTTAATATGCCCCCCATTAAAACTATAAAGGAAAGTTCATCCTCAGCTGTATAACTAAAGCAGAAGAAAGCTAAGCTAGCAAAGTTTCCCAGCATACTTTTCTTCCAACTCAAGGATAGAAAAATACAGGTCAAGACAAAGCCATGAGAAAAAAGCTTCTTGATTCCTTACAGCCCAAATGATAAGAATTGATCATCCCAGTTCTAACAACTATTGTGTTGATTTGCATAAATTCACACCAAGGTAGCAGTTCTTCCATAAAGCCTTAATTTACAGCTACGTATTGAAAACATATGTTTGCTATTAGGACATTATTTTAGAACTTTGTGTTACCTTTCCTCTCACACTCTAGCCATGATAAATATCAGTAGTATGATAAACAAAGTCTTCAGTTTCAGAAGAAAATGAGCCAACATGTTCTTTAACATCTATGCAATGTTCAAGCCATTGTCAATATACATGTGGTTGCAGGATTCACCTCATTAAATCAACAGTTAAACAAGTTTAATACACACCATTCTATTGTATTTCTTAGCCAGTCGCCAGCAGTCCATCACTGTTGACTTGTCTCTTGGCATTTGAAATCAAGAATTCATTTGGTATCACAGCAGGTGTTTCAATTCATGTAAAAGTTCAAATTAAATGTTGATTCTGAGTGCCAGAAAGTATTATGCTGAATAGAAATGGGGATTGAGAGGAGGGGGGCATTCTTGAATTGTGAAGAAAACTTGAGACCTCTACCCGAATAGAAATGCTGTCCAATTAAAACATGATTTTCAAAATTAAAGCAAAACAGATGCTGAAGGCTCAACGTTCGGCTGACTTAACCCCTGTCTTCTAAAATCACAAGTCTAGGAATATCTATATTGTGGATAGCTCACCACATGTTGTTAATATTGCAAGAAACATAAGAAGACATTCTTGTTCAAAGCTCATTGGAAGAACAAGTTCTCTTAACTATATTTTACTGAAGCTGCTATGCTGACAGTTGAAAAATATTAGTTGCACAAAACTATCTCATGTCACCTTCTTTCAACTATAGAGGTTCTTCAGAAAGTTTTGTAAAGAGAAACAAAAGCAGAATCTACCTGCCCACATGTCATATTTTATTCCCATCAGTGCATCTGCTCACGTTGATAATAAAGATTCAAACTCAAATTGTTGCTTTGTTTGTAAGATATCAACCTCTTATCTCCACCATGAAGGGCTTGTTTGTCTTAATGATTTCTTCCTTATTTCTTTTCTCTCTCTTTTTTTGCAACTATTTCATTTCCAGATATATTTACACTTCACAATATTACTTCTTCTAGCTTTACATATAGTAATAATATACACATATATCCATAGTGCTCTATCCTACATCTATATTATTTCCTATGTTCATTATATTTGTTGATCACATTTTAACAATTTCCCCCTGTTTATTTAACTTGTTTGTATTATCTTTTCTAATTTTTAGCCACTTGTAAATGTTTTCCCATATGGTAAAAAAAAAATCTCTTTCTTGTTTATTTTGCAATTCATAGGTAAGCCTGGTCATTTCCGCACAATCCATTATTTTATTAATTCATATTATCTGACGGGAGATTTTGATCTATCCAGTTTTGAGCATATGCCAATTTCGCAGCAGTTAATGTATGAACAATAAGGTAGTATTTTGGTTTAATATAATCCTTATTTCTGTTTATTTCAGAAATGAATTCAGAATCTACAAATAGTCAGATCCCAAGAAAATGCTAAAATATTATCTCCGTTTATTGTGGCTGTTTAATTATTTTAAGTCTTTCAAAGTTTAATGTTGTGAGATCACAATTGTAAATGCTAGGTTGTCTTTATTACTAAACAGTACCAGCAACTGAAAATTGACATTTCAGTATCTGAATCCACCCAAGCAGCCATGTTTCATATTTCTTCTGGGCATGCCTATCTAAAAAAGATGAGTCCGGAGAACATGTGATTTTTGGTGAACAGATCTTTCAAATATTAATCAACATGGCCAACATCCACATTATGTTTGCTTTATAAACATTGTATTGTATCAGTAGCCAACCTAAATCTTTCATTAGACAAGAACATACTGTGCCTCTTTTTCCCCGAAGCAAGTGATAGGACTAGTTACAGCCAATTGATGTGCTCACCATTGGGTGCTGAGGACAAGGCATGTTCAAATTAAACATGAACTCAGAGTTAACTTTAAAATGTATTTTGTTCTGAAAACTGAGAACTCTGAGCAACAGAAAGGTATCTGCTTTCCATTATGCTAATGGCCTTTTCTTCCCCTTGTCAACATTCAGGCCTATATCTAAGTGCAGAATTTGGCTGACAGCTCAGAAAACATCCTCTGTTTTTCTGGTATGGGTTGTGTCTATTCTATTGAAAATCGAGATTCTGATTTTTTTATTTTTTTTTTAAAGTACTACAAAAGTTACTAATTTAATAACACCCTATTCCCATGAAATTTGACATGTATTTTTTTTTTCTTTCCATTTCTCACATATCAAGTATAATCTCACTGACTATGTATTAGAAACTGAGCTGCTTGAATCGAGCTCACCAATTCTCATAATCCTTCTATGAATTCTGCACAGGAGGCTTGAATTGGTTGCACATTGCAGCATAACAATGCAAACAGACCTGCAGCTGGTTCCATTTAGGCTTTGTACCTCTTCTCATATGAGCTCCCAGTTCAGAATTCAAGGGCGGTGTCTAAAGTCACTCTCCCTTCACTGTTTTTACATTGAACTTTTTTTGTTGTTCTGTATCATGCTGTTGTCATCCTTTTAGGAGAAGTGGTTAAGTTTACTGCACCAATCTCAGTTTCAAGACATCATATGTTCTTCTGACATATGAGGTTCTGGAGACCTCACCTACAAAAAGACATTGACAAAATTGAACGGGTCCAAAGACGGGCTACAAGAATGGTGGAAGGTCTTAAGCATAAAACGTATCAGGAAAGACTTCATGAACTCAATCTGTATAGTCTGGAGGACAGAAGGAAAAGGGGGAACATGATCGAAACATTTAAATATGTTAAAGGGTTAAATAAGGTCCAGGAGGGAAGTGTTTTTAATATGAAAGTGAACACAAGAACAAGGGGACACCATCTGAAGTTAGTTGGGGGAAAGATCAAAAGCAACGTGAGAAAATATTATTTTACTGAAAGAGTAGTAGATCCTTGGAACAAACTTCCAGCAGACATGGTTGGTAAATCCACAGTAACTGAATTTAAACATGCCTGGGATAAACATATATCCATCCTAAGATAAAATACAGAAAATAGTATAAGGGCAGACTAGATGGACTATGAGGTCTTTTTCTGCCATCAGTCTTCTATGTTTCTATGACATTTAACATAATAAGGAGGGACACGAGTTCTGAGTTCAGGTGCGCCTGTTGCTCATGTACCTGCCTCCCAGCTGCATGACAATGGCCCTGTCTGAGCTACTTGAGGCAGTACCCGAGCTGGCGGTGAAGTTCCCCAGACTCATGGTCTTGGGGGACTTTAATATACCATCGTTCAGTGAATCCACAGAAATAGCACAGGAGTTCATGGCCTCCATGACAACCATGGACCTGACCCAAGTAGTTGAGGGTCCAACCCATGACCTGGGGGACAAACGCTCAACATGGTATTCCTCTCAGGGCAATGGAGTTATGATCTGAAGTTAAGGGACTTAGACATCTTGCCTTTGTCATGGTCAGATCATTCCCTGCTACTGCTTTATGGCTCCAATCCTCCACTGCAGGGAGGCAGAACTGATTAGGTCAGTGATGGCGAACCTATGGCATAGGTGCCACAGGTGGCATGCAGAGCCATATCTGCTGGCATGTGAGCCATGTGAGCTCAGCTCCAATATTCATGTGTGGGCCAGCCAGATGATTTTTGGCTTGTACAGAGGCTCTGAGAGGGCATTTTTGGTTTCCAGAGAGCCTCCAGGAGGATGAGGATGGGCTTTTTTACCCTCCCCCAGCTCCAGGAAAGCATTTGTAGCTTGGGAAGAGTGAAACACAAGCCTATTGGGCCCACCAGAGGTTGGGAAACAGACCATGTATTGGCATCCAGAGGGCCTCCAGGGGGCAGAGGAAGCTGTTTTCGCCCTTCACAGGCATTGAATTATGGGTGTGGGCACTCGCGCATGCATGATAGTGCGAGTGCATGCTCCTCTGGCACCTGAGGAAAAAAAGGTTCGCCATCACTGGATTAAGTGGTTCCGCCCCAGATGCCTGGACTCAGAAAGATTGTGGAATTCCCGGACTTGCTTATATACAATCCAGTGGAGTCACTGGTAAGGGCCTGGAATACGGCTTCAATGAAGGCTTTCGACCAGATTGCACCTTTGCAACCTCTCTGTGGCAATTGACCCAGGAAAGCTCCTTGGTTCACTGAGGAACTCCAGGGGATGAAACACCAGAAGAGATGTCTGGAGAAGCGTTGGAGGTCCAGTAAATCTAGATCTGACCAAGCACTGTAAAGATCCTATTTTAGGACTCATCTAGTGGCGATCAAGGTGGCAAGATGTTTGCCTTCTCTGGGTCCTGTCAGCCAAGCAATGCCGGCTGTTGGGACCATGGGGAAGAGTCTTCTCTGTTGCAGCCCCAGTCCTCTGGAACCAACTCCCCCCAAAGATTCGTATCGCTACCACTCTCCTCACCTTCTGGAAGGTATTAAAACACACTTATATCGGCAAGACGGGTGCCATGAGCGATCGTTTTCACTCTGGTCAGTTGTGTGACTAATGGATAACTGAATGTTATTTATACTGGGCTTTATTTATTTTTTACTTGTTTTTATCCTATGTATTATAGTATTTTAATCTTTGTTACTATTTTATTGCTGTAAGCCGCCCTAAGAGTGTTAGGATAAATTCATCTATAAATTCAAAAAATAAATAAAATAAATAAATAAATGTTCTATATTGAACACTATTGTATTATTGAGAAAAGAGAGGTGTTATTGGGGGGGGGGGGGTTGGCTGGAATTGTTAGGTAACTTAGACACAGGGAATAAGATGGCTTATGGTAGCATAGGATTCCTTGGCAGCATTATCATCTTTCTGAAACAAGCTAAGATTGTACTCTTCAGGTTACTTAATTCCTAAATCATCATGTTTTGCCCTTGAAAGAAAGCTGAAAAAAGAACTAATATATTGATAGTTCCATCTTTTATTAATCCTGGCAACAGCATTATTTGATTCCATCTTCTACATGTTCCGTGTTCAAAAGCTAGTGGATACTCGGGTAAATTTGCATTCTGTTTACCCACAAATGATTTATCATTTGATTAAGAGATGAAGAACGAACTATAGAAGTATTTCAGCCAGAAGGTTGAGCCCGAGTTCAAGTTGATTCGCTATTGATATACTTATAAGTTGATTTTAAGTACGAATCATTCCTAAACATAGCCTTAGGAATGTCCTATGTATACAAGCATCTCGTGATTCTGAAATATGTATTCCAAAAGTTGTTTTGTCAGACTTTCACTCCATGCACATTGCACAAAGTTGGGCAGCCCCATCTATCTTAAGAATTCCACTATTGACTACTGGCCCTGGATCACTGTTTGAATACACTTTGTCCAAGGTATTTTATCTTCATTTGGAGCTTGTCATCATGTCCTTTTCTCTTTGATTATCTTTCACATATTTCCACCTCAGTAAGATGATTCCTTTTTAATTGAAGTCCCATGATATTGCCATTCTGTCTTTGCTGCTAACTGACGTAATAATAAACAGTTTGTCTATTTTCACCAAATTCACTCAGAATCAAGTAGAGGGAAAAAGCATAAAATGCTGCCCTGTATGTTGAATCAAAATGGAGGTATAAACACAGCTCTTATCCTGCAGAGTTGTTATTTCTGTTATTAGATATGTTTGGTGTGGAAAAATAAAGCTAGAGAAACTGATATATGGTTTCACTTCTCTTAGCAGTTAAATATTAGTCCTACTGAGTCACATTTTAATATACTATAGTACACATTGAGATAATTCAGTAGAATCCATACTAAGCTTGGATTCCAACTATATACTTAAAAATATTGAAAAAGTTAAATATTAGGGACATATCCAGATATTTCAGGAACCCTAGAAGCTGTTTTATAACATCCCAGACAGATTGTATATCACTGTTTCAAGGAGGAGGGAGACCTGGAAACATAACTACATCTACAAGTGTTTTATTTATTTATTGGACTTATATGCTACCCCTCTCTGAGGACTCAGGATGGCATACAACATATTAAAGAAACAGTAAATAGACCAGGGTAAATCCAATTAATTAAAACTAAATAAACTACTCTAACATCTTAATTATATTAAAAATCAATCATACCCACTCAAACAACAACCATACATAACATTCGTCGGCCAGGGGGCTAAAGTCTAATCATCCCAAGCCTGGCGGCCTAAGTAAGTTTTAAGACTCTTACAGAAGGCATGGAGGGTGGGGCCAGTATGAATATCCACAGGGAGAAGCTGATTCCAGAGAACCGGGGCACCCACAGAAAAGGCTCTTCCCCTAGGCCCTGCCAAGTGACATTGTCTAGTTGTCTAGTTTTGCATCAGATTAGCAAGTATTTCTGATTCCTGATTATTTAATCCAGAATAGATACTGTATTTTTAAAAGCATTTTTGTTGAATTCTAAAAAAGTTGTTTCTTGATTCAGAATTCTTTGGGGTATGTTTGTATCTTTTGTATTTAGATTCTAATTCTAAAACAAAGCAAAATAGATCCTGTCAGCTTCAGTATTTGAAATTAAAATTAATTCTGATCCGTTCTGATTTCTTCTCAATTTTTTTCATTACCTGCTCATATATTAAGGCTCTGGTACATTAAACCACCATTAAACTACTGTAGAATTACTGTAATGGGCATGTGTGAAGATAGTTTGAAATTTCCATTCATTTATAATGTAGGTGATAGATTTTTTGATTGGCACTGGTGATTCAAACCGTGTTCCGTTGTTTCAAATACCACATTGCCTACAAGAGCTATGGGAAAGGATGCTGAGCTTTACTAAAAGGAGATTGCTTGGCCTTATTGCTGTTATCCTTTTTGTACATAGCTATGAACTATGTGGCATCTTCTAGGTAGACTCCAATCGTTAGTTCTAGTTTTAGTGGACTGCTTTATTGTTTTGATTTGTATGTCTCTGAATATTTTAATAGAATAGAATAGAATAGAATTTTTATTGGCCAAGTGTGATTGGACACACAAGGAATTTGTCTTGGTGCATATGCTCTCAACATACATAAAATAAAATATACATTTGTCAAGAATCATGTGGTACAACACTTAATGATTGTCATAGGGGTCAAATAAGCAATAAAGAAGCAATATTAATAAAAAATCTTAGGATATAAACAACAGTTACAGTCATACAGTCATACAGTCATACAGTCAACACGGGAGGAAGTGGGTGATAGGAATGATGAGAAAAACTAGTAGAATAGAAGTGCAGATTTAGTAGAAAGTCTGACAGTGTTGAGGGAATTATTTGTTTAGTACAGTGATGGCGTTCGGGAAAAAACTGTTCTTGTGTCTAGTTGTCTTGGTGTGCAGTGCTCTGTAGCGACGTTTTGAGGGTAGGAGTTGAAACAATTTGTGTCCAGGATGTGAGGGGTCAGTAAATATTTTCCCCGCCCTCTTTTTGACTCATGCAGTATACAGGTCCTCAATGGAAGGCAGGTTGGCAGCAATTGTTTTTTCTGCAGTTCTGATTATCCTCTGATTATCTATTCTGATTATAATGTTATAAAAATCAAAATATATACAAGTTAATTGAGTAACCAATGAATAATTAGAACCAGTTTGATCTAGTGCAAGGCTGTCTAACCAGGGGCCAGATGCGTCATGTGCTGGCCACACCCACAACTGATTTAGCGAACGGAGGACAATTCCTGATACGACACATGACGCCAACATGAGTTTGACACCCCTGATCTAGTGGTTAAGGCACCAGGCTAGAAACTAGAAGACTGTAATTCTAGTCCTACTTTAGCCACAAAAACTGGCTGGGTAACCTCGGTCCCAGTCAATCTCTCCCAGCCTACAATGTCATTCTTGAGTGGTAAGCCTGTCAGACAATCTTTGTCACAACAAATGGATTGCCACTGTGTTAATTTAAAAAAAAAAAGCATATCCCACACTTGTGAGGAAATGCTAGGAAAGTTTAAAAAAAACAAAACAGATAAAACAGTAAATATCCCAAGAACCACTCAAATTCCAAGCATAAATTTGAAATGCAAATCTAGCTTCTGAATGAGTCATCCACAGAATATTTACATCAAGGGCATCCTCGTATTCAGTTGCAAGAAGTCATTAAGTTGTCCAGCTGCAACAAACTTAAATACAATTATGAAAAAGAAATAGTCAACATTTCAATACTGTGGAGCCGAAATTTTAAGAGGGCACAGTGTAAAAGTTAATAATTCTGTAGACATATAAAAGAAAGCAAAGTTCAGTCTTTTTAATAATTATCTATAATCATAGCAAAGGCATATAAAAATAATAACTTAACAAAAGGACACAATATTTGCTCACTTATTAATCTCTCCTATTTAAATTACTTATGTATTATTACTTTTAATATTCTTTCCATGGTGGAATGTATGTGAGAGTTGGAGATAAAATGAGACAGATGTAGTGACCATGGTTACTATGGGAGCTGTTTCCTTAGCAATGGCAAAGCAAGTCGTCAAAGCAATCAAACGTTTCTTCTCTTTCTCATTTTATTTATTTTTACTAGTTTGCATAGACTGAGCAGCAGAGTCAGCTAAGAATTACTTCAAAGTAGGTGAGTAAAAACAGATGGGCAATGGGTCATCTTTCACAAGTGCCACCTGGACATGGAGTTCAACAACTTTTGAATGTTGACCAAACAATAATCTGTTTCTTTTCACGGTAGAATTTTGTCAATGGTAACAACAGCACTGTTGTGCCTTATTGTTCAAGCCATTTCCCAAACTTTCTGAAAACCACCCAATTTAATTTAATCTTATTTTGTGCGTTTTGTATCTTCTGCATTGGAGGGCCCCTTTAGCTTAAAACATATAATAGGAAGAATGAATGCTGAAGATGGTTCTTGGATAAGAAGTGAAATGCTTTGAAAGAAAAAACAGAAAATCCAGTTGATTAGATTAGATTAGATTTATTGGATTTATATGCCGCCCCTCTCCGCAGACTCAGGGCGGCTCACAACAATGGTAAAAAACAATACATAGTAACAAATCCAATATTTAGCAATCTAAATTACAGTTTTAGGTTAAAAAATCCAAAAGAAACCCCAATATATAAAAAACAAGCACACAATCGAATCATACACAAAAACTACATGGGCAAGGGGGAGATGTTTCAATTCCCCCATGCCTGATGGCAGAGATGGGTTTTAAGGAATTTCCGAAAGGCAAGGAGGGTGGGGGCAATCCTAATCTCTGGGGGGAGCTGGTTCCAGAGGGTCGGAGCCACCACAGAGAAGGCTCTTCCCCTGGGTCCCGCCAGATGACATTGTTTAGTCAACGGGACCCGGAGAAGGCCCACTTTGTGGGACCTAACCGGTCGCTGGGATTCGTGCGGCAGTTGCCTCTTGAAAAAGCACCTTTAGTCCAGTATGAAGAATGGTTGCAGGATTTGGCTATGCCTAGTCTATACTAGAGGGAAGCAACCTGGAATTAAGGGGAAACATACTAACAGTTGGAATAATTAACCATTAAAACAGCTTGCCTTCAGAACTTGTGGGTGATTCACAGAGGTGGGTTCCTCTGGTTTGGGCCAGATCTCTTGAACCGGTAGCGACCCGCTGGTGATATTGCCCTCTTTTGTATGGAATTTTTTGTTAATTTTTTCCCTGTTTGGATGGCTTCTCCTCTTTTGCTGCTTGAAAAAGGCCCCTCCCGCCCACCCTCTGGTTTAATATTGACCTTTATTTTCTTTGCCCGAAACACAGATGATTAGCTCCTTATCTGTGGTTTGGGCTGATTCCTGCTACTGAGCATGCATGGAAGCCAAATTGCATGAAGGAATGGGCATGCATGGGCAAGCAGAGTGGGCATGTGCGTGAAAAATGTCATGATGCAAACCAGTGGGGAAGGCAAGTGGAACCCACCCCTGGTGATTCATCACTGGAAGCTTTTAAGAAGAGACTGAATAGCCACTTGTCTGAAAGGGAAGGGAAGGGAAAGGGGGGACACGATCGAAACATTTAAATATGTTAAAGGGTTAAATAAGGTTCAGGAGGGAAGTGTTTTTAATAGGAAAGTGAACACAAGAACAAGGGAGCACAATCTGAGGTTAGTAGGGAGAAAGATTAGAAGTAACGTGAGAAAATATTATTTTACTGAAAGAGTAGTAGATGCTTGGAACAAACTTCCAGCAGACATGGTTGGTAAATCCACAGTAACTGAATTTAAACATGCCTGGGATAAACATATACCCATCCTAAGATAACATACAGAAAATAGTATAAGGGCAGACTAGATGGACCATGAGGTCTTTTTCTGCTGTCAATCTTCTATGAAATGTATAGGGTCTCCTGCTTGAGCAGTAGAATGGACTAGAAAACCTCTATTCTAGCTCTATTCTGAATAAATTAAATTAAATTAAATTAAATTAAATTAAATTAAATTAAATTAAATTAATTAAATTAAATTAAATTAAATTAAATTAAATTAAATTAAATTAAATTAAATTAAA
Source organism: Erythrolamprus reginae (assembly GCF_031021105.1). Classification (NCBI taxonomy): domain Eukaryota; kingdom Metazoa; phylum Chordata; class Lepidosauria; order Squamata; family Dipsadidae; genus Erythrolamprus; species Erythrolamprus reginae. Next base: position 60,044,967 of record NC_091951.1, read on the forward strand.
TTAAATTAAATTAAATTAAATTAAATTAAATTAAATTAAATTAAATTAAATTAAATTAAATTAAATTAAATTAAATTAAATTAGCCAGTTTTGAAAACAGTGGCCTTTCAACAACCTCTCAACTGCATCTATTATTTGGGGGTTTTTTTAAAGTCACCCCAAAAGTACTCTTTCAAGACAACTGGATTTTCTTTGTTTTTCCTTGAAGATGTCTCGCTTTACATCTAAGAAGCTTCTTCAGTTCTGATCTGGATGACTAAGAATCTCCACAGACATTTATTTAACGTACTTTATTTATTTAAAGAGAAGCTTGAAGGCAGCTAATAAAATAAGCCAATCCATGTTTTCAGGCTTGCTGTCTAAAAAATATGCAACAAAAAAACCACCAGAAAGATGTGTGGAATGAAGATGGGCTAAGAGTTCCGGTGTCATTTCTTAAAATTCTCATAATTGCTAGCAGGAATGGACATGTTTTTGAGAAAGGAGATTGCATCTGCTTTTTCAGAAGTGCTGGTGAAATGACCTGCTTCTGGTTTATTTCTGGTTTTGAGTTGTCTATTGAACACTGGATGGATGAGGTTAGAATTGAGTAATTTTGTGAATTTCTAATATTGTCAACAGAATTTGAATTAAATCTAGTTCTCCAAAATACCCTGTATTGGTGTCATTGTCATAAAATAGTTTAAAGGGTAAAAAAAGAGCCAAGCTGATTCTTCTGACTTGGCCCTACTTGTGTATCATGTCGGACAAAAATTAATTAAAATTGCCAATTTAGTTATTACATATGGATGGAATATTACACTATTTCCACATGTAAGCAGAATATAACAAATAAAACACAGTGTACATACATAATATTCTGCCTGCCCATTCAAATATTGCCTGGGTATCCAATAACTCTCTTGGGCAAAATTGAGAAGATCATGGAAATGCTTGCTAGAAAAAGAATCAGAATTTCTTCCACTGTGATAAAGTTACAACCTAAATATCATCTATGCCTTCAATTAGATTTTTTCATATAATATCAGAGATCTATGTTAGAACTGGATATAAATGACAAATTGTATTGAACATTATTCGGATCAAAAATATTCTCCTTAAAAACCATAAATGCCTGTCATTGAGCTTTTTTGTTCTGTTTTGTTTTTGCTATCCTGGGACTTGTTTTAAAGCCTTTATTTGTATTTGCATAAAGAGAACAAGTCTTAGGCAAACTATCCTAATATATATATTTATATAAATTTATATAAATATATATATATGTGTCACCTTTTTTTTTGCTGAATTTGAAAATTAAGGGAAACTAGGATAGATCTATTTCGGCCTTATTTTGGCCTCATCAGCTAGCCATACCCACTTGGACTTGAACCTGCAACCTTTGCCTTGTAAGGCAGAGAATTATCCTCTAGGCTACAGTGTCCAATCCCTTCAGCTCTGCACCAGGGAAGGGTTACATATTTTTGTGTCGAATCACCCTGGTGTATTGAAGGAACATCACAGCTCCTTATTTGCCTCTCGGCAAATTTATATAAATATATGTATTAGGATAGTTTGTCTAAGACTTATATATAATATTTTACTGAAGGAAATTTTATTAATAGAGAAAAAAGCTTGCTAAAAATAATGTTAAGAAAAATATTGAGAATGTTAAAATTCTGAAGAGGTTCCCATTCTAGTGAATTGTTTAAAAATATCTATTTTTGGAGAGATTGGTATCACTAGACTCCGTAGGTGTTATGAAATAGCAGCCAATTACTACTTACTTGTTGCTATTTTATTTTTACCAGGAATGAAGAGAATTTCTGGCTCATAGGCTGCCTGACTTTGAACATGGTGGATCTTGAATGAATGCTGGTGAGATAAGTTCCATTTCTTGCTTTGTTTTGTTTTGAGCAGCTACCTCTGTAGGGCTGATTTCAGTATACATGCAGAGGTGGGCTGCTAAGGTGGAACAGTGACGTGTGCTTGCCCCCATGGCTCTGAGTGCTAGCAGAGTCCAGCACAATTATGCTACTGCAACTGCACAAGTAGCAAAGTTGCACGGAGACACACAGGTGTGCCTGTGTTTCGTCACTTTTTTTGCTTCCGCGCATAAAAAACCACAAAGAAATACAGGCGTACCTGCGTGTCCAGGCGTGATTTTGCTACCTGCCCAGGTGCAGTAACATAATTGCTCTGGACTCCACTAGCACTCAGAGCCACAGGGGCGAGCACATGTCACTGTTCCACCTTAGCAGCCCACCTCACTATATATGGTGTGTTCCCTAAATATAACACATGTTCCATAACACATATTTGTAGGATTCTTATGCCCCTTAGAAGTATTCTAGAATTTAATTTTAATCCACCTGATATTTTCTCAATTCCAGAATTTGTCAACAATTTTTTTATGATGTTGATATATTGGATCCTTGTTGTCTGAATCAAGACTTCGTAAATGAAAAACAGAAGAGTACACTGCAACTAAACACTGTATTTATTTATTTGTTTATTAAATCTTAAACAATGCTTCAAAATAACTTCACAGAACATAAGACATAGAATAATTGCGTTAGAATGGACTTTGGAGGTCTTCTAGTCCAAACCCCTGCTTGAGCAGGGGACTCTATACCATTCCAGATATATGATTGTCCATTCTCTCTTGAAAAGCTTCCAGGGATGGAGCATCCACAAAATCTGAAAACAATTTGTTCCATTGATTGATTGTTCTCACTGACAGGAATTGTCTCCTCAGTTGTGAGCTGCTTCTCTCCTTGATTAGTTTCCATTCATGGTTTCTTGTTTTGCCTTTCAATGCTTTGGAAAAACATGTATTAGTAACCTGTCCAAAGGGTCAAATAAAAGGATCATATTTCTGATTTAAAGCATGATAAAGGGAAAAAAAACTTTTCCTATTATTATTCATGGGATGAAGCCATTTGCAATTATCCATTATAGCACACAGAAATTTCAACTACAACGTGGTTAATCTGATAATATCAAATACATGTACATGTAAATAAGCTTGAGTTAAGACATTTATAGCAGTGAAAAAGCAGTGATAAACTTTCAGGTTCGAATGGCTGTTCTTTTGTTATGATGTTTTATCGCAATCAAGGCTACCATCTACAGCAGAGGTGTCAAACTCAAGGCCCAGGGACTGGATCTGGGCTGCAGGGTGTTTAGATCCTGCCTGTGGGGCCACCCTAGATACAGCAAAGGACCGGCCCACAGTGCCTCTGTCAGCAAAAATGGAGCTCAGGAGGACTGCGTGCAGCCCCCACGAGCTCCATTTTTGTCTGCAGAAGGTTTCAAGAGGCTGTTGTAGCAGGAAACAGAGCTGGGGAGCCTATTTTCACTGGCAGAATGCTTGGGCCTCCACAGGCATCCCCGGTACAAAATACATTAAGCTGGCCACACCCACCTTAGCCCCCTAATGTCAAGCACAATCCTAATGTGGTCCTTAGTGAAATCGAGTTTGATACCCCTGATCTACAAAGACACAAGAGCTACTTTATAATGTGACACTTCAGGCAACTGAAGTGGGCTGGCTAGGTTCTTATATTTGAACCTGGCAAACTGATCTCTGATTGGGCCATGTCGTTGCAATCCAAGAAAGTTGGTTCCCCATTTGGTACTGGTTCTGCTTTCTGTATTACTGTAGCCTGGCTCAAAGATAGAACAATCATCAACTGGTGATCTTATAAATGCGACCCATAGCTGCTGGTAGTAAGTATACAGTATACAGTATACAGCAGTGGTGGACTGCTAAGGCGGAACAGTGACATGTGCTCACCTCCGTGGCTCTGAGTACTAGCAGAAGCAAAAAAAGTGTCGAAACATGGGCACACCTATGTCTCCACGCACAATTCTGCTACCTGCACAGGTGCAGTAGCAGAATTGCGCTGGACTCCACTAGCACTCAGAGCCATGGGGACAAGTACACGTCACCGTTCTACCTTAGCAGCCCACTTCTGGTATAAGTATACAATATACTATTTTATATACTCTGTCTCAATGCTCTGTTGCTTTGTAAGGGTTTAGTCTGAACCTAAGCATTCTAAATAAAGCTTTCCCTGGCAGCTGTTTTATTAATTCTACAATGAAAAATGCTATGTATGAAGCCTAATTTACTTTAACATTAGTTTTAGCAACTTGCTATTTCATGGAGCCATGCTTTTATCTGAAACTCAGCAAAACTTATTTGAGAAGGACAAATTAGGAATAAGTGTCAAAGGAGTTAAAATACAACCTAAGTAAACAGATGTTTGGAGGACATCCTCTTATAGTTAAAAGGTATTTGTGTCTGCTTAGTCCCATTCCATTATTTTCTTTTTGAAGAAATGTGTCCTTTAAATAAAAACGTGTACCCGAAAACTCTACTGCAGCCTTAATCGAGGGGAAAAACAGAGTTTGACACACAGCATCTGATCTGTATACCTTGGGGGTACATTTCCAAAGCAGTGGGGGGTGATTTAGCTGTGTAATTCCTACTTTTATTAACAAGAGGCATGTGGTTAAATCACTGAGGGCCATTTATTGAAAATGGGAACCCCTTAATGCTTCAACTAGATTTAATTTTTATTTGCAAATTGGCAAAATTAATTAAAATCTGTACAACCAACAGGAAATTATGGCTAAGTGCTACTTAGCAAGCTAATTCAACTATGATTCTAGAATCTGTGATAACACAACAATCTGATCTTATTAATGAACAGTTTACGCCTTCCTCAATTGATACCAGGCAAAGCTAACTACAAAAGCTATGTGCCACAGAACTATGGCAACTCAGATTGACCCCAAGGGGGAGTGGAAATTTTTTTATGCGCAGGTGTTTTTCACATGTGTTGGAAGAGATCCAAAGAGGCCAGAAGTTTATTACAATGTTTGGTATTGGTGCCTTTCATTTTTCATTAAAGATATAATATTATTAATGATATTTCTCAAACATAGGATTTAAAAAAGTATCTTATAAAAAGAGAGTTGCTTAAAATGTGTTGCTCTCAAACATATCAATATTTATGAAGACCAAAGTGGCTAATTAGGTGCACAACTCCCTGGAAATTTGCAACCCAGCCCTCAAATTAAAATATTTCAACAGAGTAAAAACAAGTAACAATACTGTGATGTATTTAATATGTGAATGAGTTGGATCCAGAGTATAAAAACTTAAGCAGTGATGAGTTTTCAACCTGAATGGCCATGATTTTAGTATTATTATTTTTTCAATATATTTATTAGGGTTTTTTTCTGTTTGAAAAAAACAATACATAATCATATTTACAAATGAATCAGCATCATGTATACATTTTTATCAACAGTGTCTTTTAATTGTTTTTGAACTTCTTGATGTTTTCTTTCGGTGTTTAGTTTGAGTTTCTTTTTTTTTGTCCATTGATACCATTTTGCCCAGATTTCATAGTAGTCCGAATCTTTTTGATTATTTAATTCCATTGTCAATCTGTCCATCTCTGCGCAGTCGTATATTTTCTTGATGAACTCGTTGTCTTCAGGTATTTGTGGGTTTTTCCAATTCTGTGCCACTGTTGTTATATGCAAGATTAAGTATTTTACATTTTTAGAGTAAGACCCTCTCATAATGGCCAATAGAAAAAACTCTGGGGTATATTTTATTTTTATGTTTGTTATTTGACACAACCAATATTTTTTTGTCTCTGGACATAGTATTCTTTTTTTTTCTTGACTTACTGTACTATATACTGTATATGGTATAGGGCCATGATGGCGAATTTACAGCATGCGAGCCACAGGTGATACGCAGACCCATATTGGAGGACATGCGAGACTTTGCCCTATGTCAGCTCCAGCGCGCATGGGAGTACTAGCCAGCTGGTTTTTGGCCTTGGGGAATGCCATTTTGCTCTTTCACAAAAAACTGCCCAACGGGCAAAACAGAAGTTCAGAAAATGGGGCAGTGCAGGGAGGTGTACATGCATGGTGGGAGGGAATAGGTATGGGCACACGCGCACATGCTAGCACATGCATACACACCCTTTTGGCATGCAAACCAAAAAAAGTTTGCCATCATTGGTATTTATTTATTTATTTATTATTTAGATTTGTATGCCGCCCCTCTCCGAAGACTCGGGGCGGCTCACAACAAGACATAACAAATCATAAATATAGGGTATAGGGCAGTGATGGTGAACCTTTTTGCTCTCGGGTGTTGAAAGCACACACTATTGCACCTGCACAGGTGCCCACACCCATAATTCAAAGCCTGGGGAGGGCAAAAATTGCCTCCCCTGCCCTCCCCAGAGGCTCTCTGGAGACCAGAAACAGCCTGTTTCCCAACTTCTGGTGGGCATGGTAGGCCCATTTTTCACCCTCCCTAGGCTCCAGAGGCTTCCCTGGAGCCTGGGGAGGGCAAGTTGATTCCCTTTGTGTATTGTTTGCAACCTGTCAAACCCCAATGTTATCTCAGGCATTTTATCTCAAAACCTATATTTTATCTGGTAATGGAAGAAAATAGGTTTTTGCTTCCTTATTTCTTTGTGGCCTACAACATCGTCTTTGTTTCTTTGTGAAGTTACCTTTGTTCCCTACAGTCTGAGAATTTGAAAAAAAAGGAACTAAGTGCAAAAACATTTGCTTGCAAAAAAAAAAGTTTACTAAAACAGTCCTTCAGGTTTAAAAGAAATAATAACATTTACAAAGGAAGTGTTATAAAGAGGATTTATTCAACAGATTGCTCTACCCGTACATTCCACTTCTCTGCAATGAGAAATTTTTGGTTTCCTGTGTTTAACCAGGATTTAGTTTCCTTGAAGGAGTCATTGAAGATTTAAGATGTTTCTTCAATATACAGGGTGTACCAAAAGTTAGGTACCATTGACATTTTATTACCATTTAGTACCATTGACAATTTATTATTTAAATTACTCAAAATGTTCAAATTGGTTGCCATTTTCTTCTAAACATTTCCTTGCACATTTGACGCATGACCTTTGAACATTTCATGGGTACAGTAACATTTTCTCTGAATTTTTTGAAATAAAATTAATAAACCATGTTGGGATTTGCCTATCAGCTTTGATTTTTGGTGCACTATGTATGCCTCTCTTCCCCCCTCTGTGTGTGTATATATGTGTGTGTGTGTGCACACGCACACTCATAAGTTAACTAAGATTAAAGGTTCACAGCGTTAACTTTGAAGATCATAGATCAGGTTTCTGGAGGAATCCATAATGTGGAATTGTTTGCTGGAAACTAGGAGGAGCCCTGTCCCTTTTTCACTGATATTCTGTCTGAATTGCCCCCCCCCCAAAAAAAAGAGGACAGAGGCTTCATTGCTTCCACATATTTTAAAGCACTTGAAGCCAGTTTCCTTTCAGTTATTCATATAGATTTTAAGTACAGTGGTACCTCTACTTAAGAACTTAATTCGTTCCGTGACCAGGTTCTTAAGTAGAAAGGTTTGTAAGTAGAAGCAAATTTTCCCATAGGAATCAATGTAAAATCAAATAATGCATGCAAATCCATTAGGAAAGAAATAAAAGCTCAGAATTTGGATGGGAGGAGGAGGAAGAAGAAGAGGAGGAGGAAGAGGAGGACAGTCACTGCACAAGGAAGAAGGGGAGGGGAGGGGTATCAAAAAAATCCAAAACTTTAAGGCTAAAAAAAAAAAGAGGGACTCTGAGGCAGCGAGGAGGAGCACATGTCTCCCATACACCCAGCGCAAGGCTGCCTCCCATACACTGCGACAGAGAGAGAAACCCAGGCAGGTGAGAGGTGGGAACCTCCCGCTCCTTTGACCAAAAGGCTGCTGCTGCTGCTGCTACTGCTACTACCTGCTTCCTCTTCCTTCCCATGCTGAAGGGCTCCCCTCTCCTCTCACTCACTCGCTTTGTAGCCGGTGCCTTTTTTTCACTGTGGTGACTCCTGGGTTTGGCTGAAGCTGAGTTGATCCAGCCAGGGCGAAGCGCCCTTTTTTGTCTTTCTGCACCCAGACGCAACCTCGCACTGGGCGTATGGGAGGCAACATGAAGGACTCACCACAGCAAAGTAGTTTATTCCCTCTCCAACCGCCCAGAAAAAGGAAAATGCTCTGTTCGCTCTGGGCTGCCCAGAGCAAAGGGAGCATTTCTTTTCTCTGGGTGCTGGCAGAGGTTTATTCCCTCTCCAAGCACCCAGAAAAAGGGAAATGCTTTGTTCGCTCTGGACTGCCAAAGCTTCCTTAAGCACCACCGAAAGGCTCCTCTGGCAGCCCAGAAAAGCCCAAGATGGTCAGTATTAAAGGGGGAATGGCAGGAAACTGGCTCAGCCTTTGTGCCACTCTCAAATTTCCTGGGAAATTTTTCTAGGCTCGGGTTCTTAAGTAGAAAATGGTTCTTAAGAAGAGGTAAAAAAATCTTGAATACCCTGTTCTTATCTAGAAAAAGTTCTTAAGTAGAGGCATTCTTAGGTAGAGGTACCACTGTAGTTCCCTTTAAAAAGTGATATAAGAATGATGAGTTGTAGCACCTATCTTTCCCTAGGAAAAATTTTGATTGCTTTTTAAATAACCAAACAATCAGGAAGCACAGCTATTCAGTAAAACGAAAGAGTCAACCAGATAGTTGACATCCATGTTTAATGTTACATATCAAATGCATACTATATGTTATATGTAAATGTATATGTTTGTACATGTGTCTTTTTAATAAAACCAATAAAGTTGTGTTTTTTTTTAAAGGAAGTACAGCTATTCATTGCTCTGTGTCAGATCTTAAAGTGACATTATTCTTGTCCATACTGATACTTCTAAAAAGAATTTAAGAATTAAGAATTAAATAATTAGTATCTTTTCTGTAGAATTATATAACCAATATGCAACTGAGAGGGGTGGGATTTTTGTGACTTATACCTGTATTCAAAGGGATGGAACATATTTGGTGACAAAGGGTGCAATGAAAAGGGAAGAGTTTTGGAAAGCGTGTTATTTTTCCATTTGGGAGCTAGAGAAGATTGTGTTAAGTAAGGTAAACCTATCTGACACTCCATTGTTTAGTTTCCTGTCAAAGAACGGGGAAATGTGCTGCCAATTTTCAGTGATTTGCCACAGAAAGCTGATGCATAAGACAGCATGCCTGCCAAGCCAGGGTCTCTTCCCTGTTTACTGCATTTATTTCAGTGTCTCCAAAATAATTTCAGACAATGAAAGGAAGGTGTTTAAGTCAGGAGTTAGAGGTTGCTCCAAATATGACACTCTGCTTCATGACCATTCCTATTCTCAGGTAAGTGTAATAGTTGAATAGTGTGGGTAGCCATCTACAATACTGTTTGCAAGCTGCATGGAAACCAGTATGTTTGCTTTATATTTCATAATGGGACTTCTTCCCTGTAAACTGTAGTGCAGAATGCAGCTGCGAGAGCTATCATGGGCTTTCCTAAATATGCCCATGTCACACCAACACTCCGCAGCCTGCATTGGTTGTCGATCAGTTTCTGGTCACAATTCAAAGTGTTGGTTATGACCTATAAAGCCCTTCATGGCACCGGACCAGAATATCTCCGGGACCGCCTTCTGCCTCACGAATCCCAGCGACCAGTTAGGTCCCACAGAGTTGGCCTTCTCCGGGTCCCGTCAACTAAACAATGTCGTTTGGCGGGACCCAGGGGAAGAGCCTTCTCTGTGGCAGCCCCAACCCTTTGGAACCAACTCCCCCCAGATATCAGAGTTGCCCCCACCCTCCTAGCCTTTCGTAAGCTCCTTAAAACCCACTTCTGTTGTCAGGCATGGGGGAATTGACATGTTCCCTCCCCCTAAGCTTATAAAATTTATGCATGGTACGCTAGTATGTATGATTGGTTTTAATTTGGGGTTTTTTTTTAAATTAACTTAAATATTAGATTTGTTTTACATTGTGTTGTTCTTGATGTGAGCCGCCCCGAGTCTGCGGAGAGGGGCGGCATACAAATCTGATTAAACTTAAACTTAAACTTAAAGCTTATTACATTGTGAGCTGAGGCTATAAGGCTAAAGCTGCTTTTCTACTGACATTTATTCAGTTAATTACTTAGATGTCACAGAGCTCTCAGCTGACCAGTCACAATGATCAGTAACCATTCTCATCTGTAGCATATTCTTTACAACATAGGTGCGTTCATCCTATAGGATAATATATTCTAAAAAGATATATAATCTGAATAGAAAATATGAGTCATTATGTCAATGAAATATTTCATAGTGTTTTACTGTAACTTAGGGGTTAAATTTCCAGTGTTATTTTTCTCCCCAAAGATACAGCCAGCTTTTAAAAGTTTGACATCTTTCTTTGATGTTTGATCATTTGAAAACATGGATATTTTAGCAACAGTTGAGCCATATCTTTATCTGACATTTTGTTTTTCATCCGTTACTACTGAGTACGCTTCACTAAACTTAGATCAATATCTTAATTTGATGTGATTCTCAGGAAAAGAATATAGTATATGTATGCCTGACTGATTTCAATTATCAGCTTGGAAAGAATGGATCCGACTGATCTCATACCAAACAGAACCTTAATGGATGTCACTCAAATCCTGAGTTCTGCACTTTGGAGAAAGCAGTTGCTATAGCCTCGTCATGAAGCCTCATCTATTTTCAAACTCAATCCATAGAGAATTTTTGATACAGCAGCATGGATGGGTTAGCCTACCTATTCATACCCATACATCTTCACCAACCCATTGCAATTCCAAGACTTAAGAATAACCAGTCTTTGCCAGTGAAAGGCTACCAAAATTTTTACTATCACACTGTGGGTGTGGCTTATGCAAGATGCCCCGCATTTCTTTTCAACATCTCTCAGTACAAATTGGATGCTCTGGGATGGAGCTCCATTTTTGCTACACCACTGTGCTCCCCCTCTTCCTGGTAGTAGCCCACTGCTGGTCTTTGCCTAAAACAGTGATGGTTAACGTTTTAGGCTCTGTGTTTCAAAAATTCAGAAAATGCCTAACTAGAATGCTGGTGGGTCACACCTCTCTGCGCCAGAACAAAAGGTAAACAACAACACCTCCCCCCCCCCGAACAGAAGCATTCTGAATTTGGATCTGAAATAGAGACCCAGTTCTTGACTTCAGCCCTAGTACCTGTTCTGCCGGCGTGTTTCAACCGCCCGTAATTACAGGGTAATTAGTCCAGGAAGACACACACCACACGATAAAAGGAAAACCCAAAAGTTTTTATAAACAGA